>NC_090177.1:33525067-33861317 GCF_024679245.1 Pseudorasbora parva
CGCACGAAAAAACTTGTGGTATCAAGATCATGATGGTGCGGTTATCATCGGCATCAGTGCACACCTTTTAGTGCACACTTCGTATGGAAGCAAACTATGGTGCGTCAACTGTGGATCATAAAAGGACAAACAAACGTTTCAGTCGATCCATAAAACCGCACCAGAAGGCAATCTCAGGAGAAATTTCACCTCCATGTTTACACACACTGAACATACAGCAGGCCTGGAAATGGCATGGTTTGTTTATCATAAACGACGGCTTTGAGCTCATAATGTGTCATTAGCGTTCGCAGGATCTGTGGAGCTCCAGAGACCATGAGCTGCGCTGCTATACGCTGGGAAGACAGAAGCAAATGGATGACTTCACTCGCACTTTCTTACACTGTGAAACACACACTTCCAGAGCAAACAACCACTAACCCTTTAACTGCCCTTTTTGAAACGAACTTGACTGGTTGTAATTAATGAACACTTTGGAATATAAACCTAAGGTTGGTGTCTTTTAAACAAGACAATCTGTAGATTATTGCTGAAATTATTCAAAAAAATTAAGTGTAAAAAAGAGGTTTACGTTTACTGTATTGTACTTTACTATAAAGATTATATCTTATAGAAAGAAATATTTTACATAATACATTTTACATCTTTGCCTCTTCTTGACGGATCGCTTCCTGTACTCCTGAGTTGTAAGTAGCTTTGGATAAAAGCGTCTGCTAAATGCATAAATGTAAATGTACATAATATATTTTATTCTTAAATTGCTATAAGATTAAAACCATATGTATAAATAAGTTATGTTCCAAATTTGAAGTTGATGTATATATACAGTATAAAAAATATAAGTTCTTATTAGCCACTGGGTGAGACCCAAACTCCGAATACCGAAACTTGATTTTCCTGTCACAAATTTATACATTTCTTTTGCAATTACATCTATCACAAAATAACCACAGAATATGGAATCTTGCAGCTCAGATTTTTCAGACAATATGTATTTTGTCAAGATTATAAAAACCACAATACATTTTTGTAATAATGACACTTGACCTCGCACACTTGACCGCTAAAAGTGTATTTTTCACGGTAACACAATGTCCAATTTTAAAATGGATTTCACAGGAGGAATCTTGAGTTAAGCTTTTAAATGATATCTAGAAACAACACAAAAATAAGTGCCAAGCATCCCACAGGTAGAACGGTGTCAGTTAAAGGTGTGTATGTACGTTTTTGACTGTACTAAAGCATAAAAATACTCTAAAATGTTTCCAGATATTTAGGAAACACCTAAATTCACCTACTTGGTTCTCAGAAAACCAATGCTACTGCCTGTTTGAAATGTGTGTCCCGTGCAGGAATGTCTTTTTTGTTTTGGTCTGTCCGAAACTGCACACGGACAGTTTATCCAAAAGTATTTCGACACCACGGGTTGCCAGTTGGCGTAAAACACATCATATTATAACCATGGACGCCGGCGAACAAACTGGGTCAGAGATTGCAGATTCTACTCGACCTAAAAGTCTCAGCATCCATTTTAAAAATCTCTATGAACGAGAGCATATTAAATGCGGCTAAATCAACTAATCAACTTAATGTCTCTTCGGCTTTCATTGTCAATTGCGCTCGCTCCTGTTGCGTGTCCTCAAGCTGGCAACCCGTGTGAGCGTCGAGTCTGAGAAGGAGGGGGCGGGGAAACAACAATCTCCAATATTTAGAATTTAGACTGCAGTACCTGTTTTGACCATTAGCTTTTAATCCTACATACCGCACCTTTAAAGGGGTGGTAAAACACAGTTTCACTTTTCTAACTTTAGCTAGTGTGTAATGTTGCTGTTTGAGCATAAACAACATCTGCAGTTGAGTTACAGTGTTCAAAGTTTAAAGCAAAGGGAGATACCGGTATTTGCTTTTAAAGAAATAAATTTCTTAGGACTACAGCAAACGGTCCGGGAGGGACTACAGCCTTTTCCTTCAGGGTTGCTGACATCACCAGCTCCAATATTTACATAAACCCCTCCTCCGAGAATATAGAGACAGAGCGTATTTAGGCCACGCCCACACCGGGAGGAAAACAATCCAGCGCTCTCCATTGACTTTGTAGTGAGGCTGCCTCCTTGTCATTTCGGACTTATTACAAAAAACAGAACAATGTCTAAAAGCTGATATGTGACAAGGTGTACAGCAAACAAGCTAAACAATAACACATAGCTAACTTTTTATAAGCTGTCGACCCCAAAAACGAGCGTTTAAAGAGACAAAAGTGGATATAGGCAATAAGACGTAAAGCTTTAGGAAGAATGAGTACATTTTGGGATCCTGACACTCCGTATGCCCTAAGTTTGCCCTAAACATGTTGTCAAATATACAAATGTCAGTTTTATATATTATATTTCCTGTCGTTGATTACTTTCGCCTCCAGTGGGTGTAGTTCTCACTGTATTATAGCATGTCACGCCCGCTATATATTTGTTTTATGTCTTTAAACGTTCGTTTTTTGGGTCAGCAGCTTATAAAAACTTCTAGGTTTTTGGTCGTGTGTTGTTTAGCTTTTTTTCTGTACACCTTGTCACATATCAGCTTTTAGACAATGTTCGTTTTTCTGTTATAAATCAGAAATGACAAGGAGGCCGCTTCCCGCAATAGAAAGTCAATGGAGGTGGGGAGAAGAGTAGGCTGGAGTGCACTAGGCGGTTAGCCAATCACAGCACAGCTGGGCCAGCTAACCAATCAGAGCCCATTGCGTATTTTTGAGGGACCGGCTTCATAGAAACAGGAAACCATCAGATTGCTTTTACAAGGAGAGACCAAGCCTGCAGTCTCCCTCTCATTTACTGAAGCTTTCATGCCTCGATCGCCCCCCGGTGACCGGTCCCAGTATAGCCGCCCCTCTGTGTTTTCAAATAGACGCGAGGCAAACTAAATAATAAAATTACACTTCAAATATTTTTCCCCCAAAGTTAGTTTATGTCACTGAAGGCAGTTATCATCACGATGATTTAATTTCAAGTGTTCGTTTTTAAAATAAGTTTAGTTTGAGTTAGTTATTTGATGCTATAAAAACGGGGGGTGTGACGTCATGATTGACAGCTGAAACTGACGGCCTCTATGAGGGAAGTTGTCACTGAGGCACTAACGGACTTTTTTCTAAATTTTTGGGAGCAGATTAGAGCTTTAGCTTTAATTTCTACATTTCCATAACTGTTAATTTCACACCAACATAATTAATTGTTCTGCATCTGCGAGAGTGTGGGCGGGCTTTTGATATCGCAGCTGTACTTCCTGCTCTACTTCCTGCTCTACTGCGCAACTCCGGTCCCGAAATGGCTACTGCGCAGACTCGGTCCCAAGATGTCCGCGCCGTGCAGGCCGCCTAAAAGCTTCAAATCTGCCAAGCGGAAACGGATGATGTCAAGTCGTCCATATTTTTTACGGTCTATGGGAGAGACAGAGCGGTGTATAGGTGAAATGTATGAAAAATAATGCAATTTTTGAAAAACAAAGCATGAACACATTACAATGCACCCCACAAACGCAATCAAGCCTTCGAAAGAATGTGTTTTACCACCCCTTTAAGGCCTTAGGGGCTAAGACAACTGCATGGTAAGCGCCACTTTCAGGTGTTGATGTTGAAATATTAAAGGGGGGGTGAAACACTCAGTTTCAGTCAATCTCATGTCAATCTTGAGTACCTATAGAGTAGTATTGCATCCTTCATATCTCCGAAAAGTCTTTAGTTTTATCATATTTATAAAAGAAATATAGGCTGTACCGAGTCTTTCCGGAAAAAACCGAGCGCCTGGAGGCGTATCGTGTGGGCGGAGCTAAAGAATGACAAGCGCGCAAAGCGGTGACGTCCTCAAGCGTGGAAAAACCCATGGCTATCTCAGCTAATACAGATAATGATCCACAATCAAATCTGAGGGAGAAATAAATTGAACAGGAGAAATGTGGCCTCTCCACATTTCTGTGTGTTTACTCGCAGTGTATGAGGACATGATTCGGTTTATGGACTATGTATGCGACTAGACCTTAGCAGTAGCAAGCAAAACGGTTTTGCACGTCAGACTAGTGTAACGTTATACATAGAACAGCAATGGAGTAACCGTTAGCGCATTTGAATGACGAAGCACGCGATCGTGTCGTTTACTGATGTTTACTCACGTGACGGTAGCCAATAGCACAGACATTTGAAGCAGTTTTACTCACCGGCTGCTTCCAAAGCAGGACCGAACCTTTATCGCTGGGACTGCTCCGTCAAAAACACACTTCTTTGGTATGATTTGGTAAAGTCCTGACAGCAGTGGCGTGTAAATCCACTTTGAGACGCAACTGAAACGATGTTGTGAAGCTTCCCGTCATTTCTGCGTTCAAATCGGTTCAAATGCAGCGCTGCCTTCCCGGAATGCTGTGCTGAAGCGTTGAAGTCGCTCGACGTCACCCATAGGAATAAAGAGAAGCGCGGCGCCACATAAGTGTTCACGGACGACTGGATCTGCACCTGAGTGTTTATGGGCGTGCATTTCCTCTCTCGCTCTAGTCACACGCGCGCACCCTACCGGGAGAAGAGCCCGTACAGCCCATACAAGGACCTTCCGCTCTTATTAACGTCAAGTAGACCCATACTCGAAAAAAACTCGCCGAAACTTGTGAGAAACCGGAAGGAGTATTTTTGACACAGAAATACTCCATCAAACGTCCAACATTAGTTTTTGAAACTTTGTCTATTTAGGATGGGAATCCAAGTCTTTAACAGTGTAAAAAGCTCAGTATGCATGAAACAGCATTTCACACCCGCTTTAAATATATGGTTATCCAATAATTGGTAACACTTTATTTCGGTGGTCCACTTTAGACATTCAATTAAATATAAGTAAATTTGCAAATACATGCCAACTAACCATCATTTCAGTATCAGTAAAACAACAGAATAATGTAGTTTATATAAATTATAGAATTTTGCATTGCATCACAGGTAGAGATCACTCAAATCCAGCACTCACATAACACATTCTCTTTGACTCTATACTGTGTGCGTGCCTGTCTATGTGTCCTGCTTTTACCTGTCTCTCTCTCTGGATAGTGTAACGCATTTACATTGGGGATGCGCTCACGCTAACGTTTCTGACCCACTTTCATAAAAAGCAGCTCTTTTTTTTGAGTCTGCATAGGAATCTGCTCAGCGCTGATAACCAACCAGACACTCGAGGTGCCACACACAATCTCTCTCTCCCATTCCCGCTCTGATGTCAAGCCAGGATTGCGTTTTCTTTTGGTAAAGGCAGGTCTCGTAGAGAATCCGGGCTTAGATCAGTACCCAAGAGCCCACGCGTCCCTGTAGCTGGGCCGACCTGTCCGCTGCTATTAGATTAGATTCACACAAGTGACTGCTGCTGCGTTTAATGAGCCAACGATAACAGTGGGACTGCGACTACAAACTAATTATGGATGCAAGTCATTTAAAACCGAAAGAAAGAGCATGAGAGATGAGAGGGAAGGGCGAAAAAAGGTAGAAGAATAATCAAGGAAGCCTGACACGTTATTATTCAAATCACCTGTAGGGAGGGAGGGAGGGGGGGAGAGAGAGAGAGAGAGAGAGAGAGAGAGAGAGAGAGAGAGAGAGAGAGAGAGAGAAGGAAAGAGAGAGAATAAGATAAAGAGGGAAACTTCAGAGGCGAGAAAGTGCTGTGGAGAAATTAAATCCTCCACTTCAAATGAGCGTGTAAATGAACCACACACGGCTTTGCATGATATAAATGACAAACTAGACACACTGTGTTGATTATACTCTCATACACAGACACAGCTTTCCATGTTTTATAGGGACTTCCCATAGACGTACTGATTTTTATACTGTACAGACTATATATTCATACATATCTCTTTTCCCTAAACGCAACCCTTGCAGAAAACCTTCTGCATTTTTACACGTTCAAAGAAAACCACAGTATGATTTATAAGCGGTTTTCCTCACAGGGACCAAAAGTGCATGTCCCCACACGGACAAGGATTTCTAGTATTGCCATCCTTGTGGGTAAACCCACGATGTAGGTAGGGTTTACCAGGAACACACACACACATCCTCGTACTTCCTACACCAATGTAAAATGTATACTTCCCTACAACAATCATCTTCTAAGGCATCTAAAATACATATTTAAAGGGGACCAATTATGGCCCTCACAAGATGTAAATAAGTCTTGGTGTCCCGAGAATGTGTCTGTCATGGTTGCCAGGTTTTGGCAACAAAACCCACCCAATTGCTGCTCGAAACTAGCCAAAAACAAAGCCATTCGCGTTCCCTGGTAAAAATTCAGGGAACTTTTTTCATTTGGGGGTAAAATATTTTTTGGTAGGGTTCCCTGCTAAAATTGGCATTCCCGGGGGTAAATATAACATAATTGGGGTCACTTCAACCCGCGGACATGAAAACCAGCCTGCAGCAACAGTGTTAAAGTAGTCCAATTCCACAGGAAAAACCGCAGACTTGGCAACACTGCTCAAAATACCCAACAGACCATTTATAGCTTGTCCAACTTGCTTCTATTTGGGTGTGAGCAAAAAACTTGCCGTTTTAGTGTCTCTTCAAAAGCAAACAAGCTGCTCCCCCCTGCCCCCTTTCCAGAAGAGAGCCTGTCCTTTACATCTCATGCCAATCCCACGGCGGCAATAATACATCAGGAGAATGACTGACAACATAAATACAGTTCTGTTCAGCCCTATGTATGAACCTGAGTCGGACACTGATGAAGGAGAGACTCCGGCAGAAGCAACAACTTTGAGAATGATAGTTGTGTGCCAACTCTATGCAGCTCTGGCGAGTCTGTCTGGCAACTAACATAGACTTGGTTGGCATTGCTGGGAAAGCCCACAAAAACATCATATCTGTTTATGCCGGGGGGAAAACAAGCTATATACATTTTAAGATAAGCTAAATTCTTTTTCCACTCCTGTGAAGGGGAGCAGGACAACGTCCAGGGAATGGACGTTTTTACCGTTTGATAAATATAAGCAGCACGGCTAAATGGTTAATGTGCTTCTTGTCTCCTACTTAGGACCCGGAATATAAAAATATTAAGTAGTATTTAAGTAATGTTAAGCTTTTTAAAACAAATAAAAGGGGGATGGTTAGTATGCAACAAAAGTGGGAAACTCTCAGATTCCCAACTGAGTTGGCTTTCTTGGTATGAAACAGACATTTATATTATCACTACATCTGCTCCAGTGCATAGAAAATGGCGGACAGGGTCTGTCAGCAGTCTGTAAGCATTTTGTGACATCACAAAAGATACAATCAGCAAACGGCTTGTTATGAGACGCTGCTTGTGATTTATGAGGATTAAAAAAAGAGTGGGTGGATTTTTAGCATTATAGGGTGGTTGTGTACACACTAGAGCTGCAACTAACGATTATTTTTTCTGTCGACTAATCTAACGATTATTTTTTCGATTAGTCGACTAATCTAACGATTAATTTTTTACCCTTTGAAATTTTTCAAAATTCTGTGGCACCCCCTCGCATAAGTTACGCTAGAGGTGTAACAGTACAGACAGCTCACAGTTCGCTTTGTATCACGGTTTTAGGTTCACGTTTCAGTACAGTTCGGTATTTGCTATGTTCAGGGGAAAAAGGACTACTGTCAAATGAAAATAAAGAAAATAAGAACAGATAACTTAAATAGAAGAAGCAGCACAAATAAATACTATGAACGTCTGACACGACGCGTCGACGCATTTCACGAACGTCGACGTATTTCCGTAGTCGACGTCATCGATGACGTCGACTCGTCGTTGCAGCACTAGTACACACACGCTGCTAACACACATTTATGTTCAAATTTGGCATAATAGGTCCCTTTCAAGGCAAAGTTGATGCTTTAATGAAACATAATTGGAAGGTCCACTAAAGACACCATGAAATGGTTTGAGTTTTCTTTCCTGACATATTTTTTCAATACCCAAGAATCTGCACTTTATGTCTCAGACCTGCAAAACCACACTTGACAGCTTGTTCTGCGGATGAAAGCTATGAAGACACTTTCAAACACTTTCCACTTCTTTTGCAAGCAATTGATACTCAGAAATCTATGAAATTGCTGCTTGCTCTACTGCAGCCTGAAAAAAGGGTGAATTCAGGCTAATTGGGATACTTTTTGGGTCTCAATGGCAAAAAGTGTCCCAATCAACTAAAGAAACGAAACAAAAAGATAAAAACATTTATCTAAATATTATAATGTTATATATTATTGTAATAAAAAATTTAATTAGTAAATTTAACTCAAGATATTCTGTATATTTTTTTAATTATACAAATCACTCATTTAAAATCAAATCACTTATATTTACCAATAATGAACAAACTGATTAACTAAAATGATTTAATAAAAGGGTTAGAAAAAAGCTATTTTCTGTGATTGTGCAATTCATTAGCCTCTATAGTAATATTAAGAAGAAAAACAAAAAGCAATAATTAGTTAAACTATTTGCACAACAAACGAATGTAATTAGGATGATAATAATATTTAAATAATATCATAAAAAAATTGTTACAATATCTAATTGTACTGCTAAACTATCTGTTAGTGGCTGACACACTTTCAAAAATAGCCATGCATTAGAACTTAGTTACTTACTTCCCAACTTTCTTTCTTGTTTGGAAAAGGAAATAAAATAATCATCAGCACAACTGAAGACACCCTAATCAACTGATTTAGTAGGCCAACTTGATACTGTGAATCATTTTCATTCTAGAGAGCATTTTATTGGGAACTTCTGTATTTGCCCCAAGACAGTTTTTATATTTTGTTGGCCTGAACGAGAAAGATTATAACTTTTACACCCCTACATGTACTAAAAGTTTATTTTGCAAACTTTTAGCAGTGCACTAACATACAGATGGCCTCAAAACTAACAGGCATAAAAGCCACCAAACGGCCATTTGGATTTCATGTGCTTCTTAAATCCCCTGGGCTATGAATAAACCTCGAAGCAACAAAATGTTCCTCTGTGCACTTATAATCACTTTAAATGTTGGTAAATTTGTACAGAGCATAAATATAGAGTTCACCCGAGCACATGTGCACTGCTTATAAAACACAGAAAGGACACGCCACCTCCTGTTGAGTGATGACGCCCAAAGGACATCAGAAAACAAAGGCAAACAGGAAGTGACTGTAAAGGTTGAAAAGTCCCGCCTGTCATCAAGGTTCAGGCCTATAGGGAACATTCAGTGGTTCAACATTAATATTTAGTGGAAAACTAGAGTTTAGCCCGGACACATCTCTTCCCCAGGGCTTCACTCTGGTCCACTCCCACTTTTTGAATATTTGTTCTTGGCAGAATAGGCTGTTTATTATATATAACTTTTTTTTTTTTTTTAATGAAATGCATTCCTATAAACAGGAATGGAACAAAACACCAAAACAGCAGGAATCACTGCTAACAGTTCGCACTGGAAAGCACTTTCTTTATCTGGCAAACTCTAATCTGATTGGCTCTCTTTGTGTGTATTGACATCTTCCAAGAATGTTACACACACACACACACACACACACACACACACACACACACACACACACACACACACACACACACACACACACACA
The DNA here is from genome assembly GCF_024679245.1 of Pseudorasbora parva. Classification (NCBI taxonomy): domain Eukaryota; kingdom Metazoa; phylum Chordata; class Actinopteri; order Cypriniformes; family Gobionidae; genus Pseudorasbora; species Pseudorasbora parva. Next base: position 33,534,666 of record NC_090177.1, read on the forward strand.
CACACACACACACACACACACACACACACACACACACACACACACACACACACACACACACACACACACAAACAAACACACAAACACTTGCTGGAATGGTACACTCCAAAAAAGGCTGGGTTGTTTTAACCCAAATTTGGTTAAATTTGTTTATTTAAAGGGTTAGTTCATCCAAAAATGAAAATTCTGAAATAATTCCTCACCCTCATGTCGTTCGACACCTGTAAGACCTCCGTTCATCTTCAGAACTCAAATGAAGATATTAGTGTTGAAATCTGATGGCCCAGAAAGGCCTTCATTGACACCAATGTCCTCTCTCAAGACCCATAAAGGCACTAAAGACGTCGTTACAAAGCCCATCTCACTACAGCGGCTCTACAATCATTTTATGAAGCCACGAGAATAGTTTTTGTGCGCAAAAAACTAAATGACGACAAATATAGTGATGGACCGATTACAAAACAAAGTTTTGAACCTTTATGAATCAGTGCATCAATTCAACTTGTCGCTTCATAAAACGGCCTTTCTGAGCCGTCGGATCAACACAAATATCTTAATTTGTGTTCCGAAGATGAACGGAGGTCTCACAGGTGTCGAACGACATGAGGGTGAGTAATTATTGACAGAATTTTCATTTTTGGGTGAACTAACCCTTTAAATTATCAACCCAACAGTTGGGTTTGTCCATATTTGACCCAAATTACGGTCAAACACGGCTGTTTAAGAAAAATATCCATATTTAAAACTTTATAGACGGGCGGAAAGCCATATGCAAGTCGAACTACGGCAAAAGAGTAACCCCTGACGCGATTTACAGGAGCATCGCAAGCTTTGATGCCTCTGGTGGATAGGGCTGGGCAGCAAACTCAAGCCCCTCTGCTCTTATATAGAAATCCTCCACGATTTCTCTTTAAAAATTCTCACTTTAGACTTCTAATTCATGAGTGGTGTTTTGTTTTGCTCTATCCGCTGCGCTTCTGTGTTTGTCAGTACCCATGCATCAAGTCGATGCCTACGGCAATCCGCCGGAAGTTAGTTATTTTAGTTATTATGGATATTTGTCTTCCACAAACGCACCACTTCGCTTCAAAAGACCTTTATTAACCCCCCCCCCACCCCCCCGGAGCTGTGTGGAGCAGTTATATGATGGATAGATGCACGTTTATGGACTTCAAAAATGAGGTAACAATTCACTTCCATTATAAAGCTTGGATAAGCCAGGACTTTTTAAATATAACTCAGATTGTATTTGGTGAAAGAAGAATGTCATATACACCTAGGATGACTTAAGGATTGACCTAGGATGACGGATGGGTCAGTAAATCATGTTCTGTGCATGCCACTAGAGCTGGTTATTTGATGCAAAAGTCAAACTGTATACGTTTACAAATCATATACTATGGTAAAAATATTGTTCAAGGAACGAGAATAAGTCTAGTTAATCAAAAAAGGAATACAATTCTAACGTTCATTTCAGCTTGAAACTGTCCCTGCGTCCCAATTCACATACTATCCATACTAAATAGTATTCGAAAATAGAATTAGTATGCCCCAAATCGTAGTATGTGAAAAGAGTATTCCAAAGATACCCGGATGGTTTACTATTCCCGGAATTTGAAGTGCGGATTGATGCGCACTCTAGCGGCTGATATTACCCACACAACCCATTGCGAGTTTGGATGACGATTCATTTAGAACTACAAACAAGTGTTAAAAGTGTTAAAAAACAACAAAAAGTGTTTAAAAACTACAAACATGGCGGATGTGCGAGTCTGATGGTTAAGTAGAGAAGTTTAGATAAAGGGGTTTGAGTGACCAATTATCAGTATTTAACCTGACAAAAATATATTTATTCAGTGTTTTCCACATTACATTTCACCTGCAGCAGCATTGTGAACTTTTGCAATGACACATTTGGCTTAGATGACACATTAACTTTTAAATGCATCATTATATTTAAGGGGGGGGGGGGGGGGGTGAAATGCTGTTTCATGCATACTGAGCTTTTTACACTGTTAAAGACTTGGATTCCCACCCTAAACATAGACAAAGTTTCAAAAACTAATGTTGGACGTTTGATGGAGTATTTCTGTGTCAAAAATACTCCTTCCGGTTTCTCACAAGTTTCGGAGAGTTTTTTTCGAGTATGGCTCGGCTTGACGTTAATAAGAGCGGAAGGTCCTTGTATGGGCCGTATGGGCTCTTCTCCCGGTAGGGTGCGCGCGCGCGTGACTAGAGCGAGAGAGGAAATGCACGCCCATAAACACTCGCTCAAGCTGCAGATCCAGTCGTCCGTGAACACTTATGTCGTTATAGTCCGTGCCGCGCTCCACTTTATTCCTATGGGTGACATCAAGCGTCTTCAACGCTTCAGCACAGCATTCCGGAAGGGCAGCGCTGCATTTGAACCGATTTGAACGCAGAAATGACGGGAAGCTTCACAACATTGCTTTAGTCGTGTCTCAAAGTGGATTTCCACGCCACTGCTGTCACAGGACTTCACCAAATCATACCAAAGAAGTGTGTTTTTGACGGAGCGGTCCCAGCGATAAAGGTTCGGTCCTGCTTTGGAAGCAGCCGGTGAGTAAAACTGCTTCAAATGTCTCTGCTATTGGCTCGTCGCGTGAGTAAACATCAGTAAACGACACGATCGCGTGCTTCATCATTCAAATGCGCTAACGGTTACTCCATTGCTGTTCTATGTATAACGTTACACTAGTCTGACGTGCAAAACCGTTTTGCTTGCTACTGCTAAGGTCTAGTCGCATACAATAGTCCATAAACCGAATCATGTCCTCATAAAATGCGAGTAAAGACACACAAATGTTGACAGGTCACTAAATACAGTACATACCACAGAGACGGACGTCCTGCTGTTGCTGTTTCTCCTGTTCAATTTATTTCAGCCTCCGAATTTGATTCTGGATCATATATTAGCTGAGAATCGATAGCGATGGGTTTCTCCACGCTTGAGGACGTCACCGCTTTATTCGCACTCGTCATTCTTTAGCTCCGCCCACACGATACGCCTCCAGGCGCTCGTTTTTTTCCGGAAAGACTCGGTACAGCCTATATTTCTTTTATAAATATAATAAAACTAAAGACTTTTGGGAGATATGAAGGATGCAATACTACTCTATAGGTACTCAAGATTGACATGAGATTGACTGAAACTGAGTATTTCACCCGCCCTTTAAAGGGATAGTTCACAAAAAATTGAAAATTTGATAGAAAATGTCTTCATTTGTGAAGAAACAAACACACCTATATCTTGGATGCCTTGGGAGTAAGCAGATAAACATCACATTTCCATTTTTGGGTGAACTATCCCTTTAAATTGCAAGCACACGAGGAGAGTCTCTGAATTAAAGACCCCCACATGGCAAATCAATGTGCTACTACATTTCTCTACGATACGGTAGGAGATTAAACTGAATGTGGAGGATTTGAACTGTGACGATGATTGACAGAGCAGTTTAAACGGTGACGGGATGCTCGTAACTAAGCGACAGAGTCCGTTAAACATGACAAAGTAGTCCCAAAGTTTGCATACTCTTCTGCTACACACTCAAAAGTATGTGCTTTTTCTTCACGAAAAGAGTACATACTTTTAGGATGTAGTATAAGTAGGCGAATTGGGACACAGCATGTACGTTTTTGGAGCTTTGCAAAATTATAGGTAGAGGCATGTTTTTCCATTGGGCATATGTTGCAACACTTGTTTACAAATCTAAGCCCACTTAAACATTTAGGCACACTTAAACACACCATTTAAGTGTGCTCCACTTCCCAAGGATAAAAAAAACATTTTAAATCAATATTTCATATCCTTCAACATTGATCATTCATTTGGTTTAGATATATTTCTCACAAAATAAAGCTAGAAGGACACAGAGCCGTCATCTCCAGAATGTTTATGTAAGAATACAATCAGACAGGCACATTTCTTTATAATAAAACTGATGAAGTATCTATTTCAGACAAACAAGAAAAAATTGTGTTGTTTGGACAGACTTACATTTTTTTTTCTTATCACAACACACACACACACACACACACACACACACACACACACACACACACACACACACACACACACACACACACACACACACACACACACACACACACACACACACACACACACACACACACTTTTTGACCTGAGCAGACAGATATCCGCCACAACCGCAGAACTTCTGCCAAACAAACAGACGGGTATGATAGGAGATAAGAGTGAGAGAGACAGTATATAGTAGATACTCACAGCTGTCCTCCTCCTCTGTGATGACACTGATGACGTAGCAGGCGTAGATGAAACCCAGCAGCTGAGGAGACAGACACAAACACGTCAGTGTATCGACAGAGAGATGAGAGACGGACAGCAAAAAGAGTGGAAAAGACTGGCAGACATGCTCACAAAAGTCTGAACTATCTTTTCATTTTTCCCTTTCAGCTTATGTCTTCACCTGATGTCAGTCCATCTTTATTCTGTAGCTACTTTACATTTTCACAACAAAAGTTTTTACAACAAAACCCGCCAACTACTAGCCCAAGTCATTTGGGGCGTAAAATGTGTGTTATTTTGGCAAGGTTGCCTGCTAAAATTCGCACAACACAAAAAATAATGCACTATTGACTGTAGTCCAGGTCTTTGTTGGTCAATGGAGCAGTCGTTTTTTCAGTTGCCTCAAAATAGCAACGCACCAACGATGCGCCTGAACACGCCCATGGGCGAACAGATGGGCGCGTGTGCATTTGCTGAAAACACTTGTGCTGCTCCTGGTGTTGCATTGCGTCGGTGTATGATAGGGCCCGGTGAACTATCTCTTTAAGGACAAGGGGCAGCAAAAGACCTGCAAGCATACTCTCTACTGTTTAAATTCATTTTAGACCTAACCAACTGTGTTTATATAAACCTTATGTGTATTTGACAGTATTAATGCAATCAGACACGAAAGACACCTTAGTCCAGTAATCCGGCGCTGTTTGACAGCCTTTTATTGTGCGGGTATATTGTGAGCGTGAAGTGGAGCCGCGATATCAAGGTCCCGCCCACACTCCTGCCCAATTAACAACTTTTTGTGAAAAAAACAGTTAAGGAAATGTAGAAATTAAAGTTAAATCTCCAATCTCCATCTGATTGTTTGTGTGTATGTCCCATTGCATTTCATGCAATGCTTTTTTGCTTTATGCACTCAAAAAAATGAACTTTCACTGTTGTTAGTTTCATTTAAACAATCCTTGTTCACATTACTTAAACAACTCATGTAACTACATGAACTTAAATTACCTGAGTTGATTTTACTAAAATGAGTATTGACAACTTTATTGTTTGTTCGGTCAACTTAACATTGCTGAGTGAAACGAACAAACTGGGCAGTGGATCTGTAGCTCCCAGCATGCTTTGCAAGGGACTGCATTAGAAGAGTAAATCTAGGGATTAAAGTGTTATTCTACTTGTTTTTTTAGTATCGGAAAGATGTTGTTAGTTTATGTTAGTGTTTAATATTCAGTTATGTTGGACATTTGAGTTTCTATAATTCAGTGGTTACCATTATGCAGAAGAGTGGTGCCTGTGTTTAGGCTGTGGGCACTTATATACACACATTTATTGGATAGAATTCCTGCCCTGAATGAAATTGAGTTTGTCCAATGAGTTATTTTTGCATTTTACATCCACTTACATTTGTCGAGCAAATTAATTGAATAAGGTAAATTAAATTGATAAATGTGTTCACCTAACATAATAAACGTTATACATTTAACACAACATTATTAAGTATTAAATAAACGGCACATATAATAACGGTGACAAATTCAAATGGTTTGTATTTTCTCAAATACATTTTGCAGCAGTACTTGAATATCTTTTGTTCATATAACTAAATTGTTATTTGTAGAAATTACTCAATATAGTTGCGTGGAACCACTTGACGCTGCTTTTTTAAATAATTTGTTAAAATTATTAATCATTTAAAATAATAAAATGTTTTTTATTATTAAGTGTGCACGCTTGATTGGCACAGAAGCGCCAGAGCTGCACCTGATAAAATGCACTGTAGCACTACAATATTTCTTCAAAAGTAGATCATGAACAAATTTTAATCACCCACAATCAAAAATCACACACCCCTAATGACACCTCACCACAAATTGCTTTTGATGTTCCTTATTTGTCACTTTCGATATAAGCCTTTACTAAATGATTTAGAGGCTTCATTGATTTCTGTAGCACAAATGGTGCAGGAATAGATACACACCAAGGTTTTACACTAAAGTGTTAGGGGGTTGTTAAAATCCTTAACCATAAGTATGTGCAGCAGGAATGGCAGGCGTATATTATAAACCATTCATTATGAGAAGCACATGGCCGATAATACATTACTCAAAGAGACATTAGAGAGAGTTATACAAAGTCATGTGCCAAGTAAAGAGAGTACTAGTGTGTGCGTGTATGTGTGTGTGTGTGTTTGTGTAGATGGCTATGGCAGTGCCACAGAGGCAGATGGCACAGCTCTGCATGAAAACACACACAGGGCAAACTCAACTCCCAAAGAGTGGCACAATTCCAAACCAATTAATCTGTCATTGGGCAGACGGCCCAACGTACACGCACCTGAAAAAAATTTAAATAATGCAGTGTGTTTGCATATGAAGGAGATGGTGGGATAAACGTATGACAACAACTTAAATGCTCAAATGAGAGTCCACGAGGCCGTGAGAGGCTGAAAGAGCGGGTGTGGTATTGTGTATGTGAGATGCACAGCTGCTGTGCTCTCTCTCTCTCTCTCTCTCTCTCTCTCTCTCTCTCTCTCTCTCTGTGTGTGTCTTTCCGTGCAGGGCAAAGTGGTTCATACCTCCAATCAGCTTCTATTACACTGAAGGAGTTGCAAAATACCAATTGCCTCAGAGGAAATGTCAACAACCAGACTGCCAACTGCAGTGGAGAGCCGGCTTGATCAGCACGTCATATTAACCTTGGATCCATTTGAGTGGATCCGTAGTTTTAAGCCATTCAACTTTGACTTCAATATAAACCTGCATGTATGTTCACCATCATGATGTTTACAATGGATATAGAGTAAAAAATTAATGTAACATTGTTTAATGTTTTAAAAAGAAGTCTCTTATGCATAGCAAGGCTGCATTTATTTGATTAAAAAAATACAGTAAAAAATAGAAATATTGTGAAATATATTATTACAATTTAAAAAAACTTTTTCTAAGTAAATATGTTTTAAAATGTAATTTATTGCTGTGATCAAAGCTGTATTTTCAGCATCATTACTCCAGTCTTCAGTGTCACATGATCCTTCAGAAATCATATTCTAACATGATGATTTGAGACTCAAGAAATATTTCTTATCAATGCTGAAAACAGTTGCGATGCTTCATATATTTGTGGAAACTGTCATACATTTTTTCAGGATTCTTTGATAATCATAAATGTCTACTTTTGACATTAAAAACATCTTTATTGGAACTTTTGATCAATGTAATTCATTCTTGTTAAATATAAAAGCAAACATTTTGTATTTTTTTTTTTTTTTTTTTTTTTTTTTTTTTTTTTTTTGCATTATGTTGGGGTCCTATGGAACCTTTTTTCCGTCACAGAATAAAACATTTTAAAAGATAATTCCCAATTCACAATTGCGAGTTATAAAGTCAAAATTATAATAATAATAATAATGATAGATTTTATTTGTAATGAACTTTATATTAAACAAAATATCAAAGTGCTACAGAATTAAAACAATCAACAACAATAAATAAGTAAATAAAATAAAATAAATAAATAAAACTGAAAAATTAAGAAGTAACAAATCAATTAAAAGCTCTGCTAAAAAGGTGGGTTTTAAGACCACGCCTTAAACGCATCTTCAGTCTGTGGGGTCCGCAGGTGGTCAGGGAGAGCTTTCCACAGACTCCCAGGCTGCTGAGCAGAAGGCCCGATCTCCCATAGTACGGAGATTGGTCGCGGGAGTTGGAAATGGAAAAGTCCATTTCTGAGGGAAAAAACACTGACAATCACAATTATGACTTAATATCTAGCAACTGCGTTTTATAATGTCAGAATTGTGAGATATAAATGTGCAATTGTGAGCAAATTTGTCGGAATTTATTTTGTAATAATTTGTAATAATGGGCTGAATGTACATTATCACTCACCATAAACGAATAGTTTTGACAATCAAACCATAGAACAGGCTATTTATTATTCAAATATAAATATTAAATCTTTTGTTGAAGAACTCTCTTACCCTCAGACCATGAGACAAATGAAACCCAAATGTAATCAATTCAAAGCTAATTCCTTGCTCAGGGCATCTCAGGCAAAGAGTGAAAAAGTCAGAAAGAGCGGCTCTCCACCTGAGACTTGACCACTCTTAAGCTCAGATCTAGAGCACGACTCAATATCTCTTTAATTATGGTCATTAAAAACCATTAGCTATTTAAAAGTCACAATCTTAAAGCCAGGACCCTGTATTTCCCTGCTCCAGACCTGCACAATCATCTTCATTTTACAGCTTCTTTCTGCTCTCCGGTGAAACGGATTAACCTGTTTTCTCTCTGTAATATTAAAAGTCAGAGTTGACAGGGTGGGTTAACGCTGCTTCTGCTGCGTTTCACGGCCTGATCATTCAGGTCAAAGGGTAAGGTTGCTGTAGAAACCTTACTTTAGCTTTTCTTCTAAAACAAAATGACTTCCATCACTGTAAAGCTGCTTTGAAGCAATCAGTGTTGTAAAAAGCGCTATATAAATTAAGGTGACAACTAGAGAGAAGAGGATTCTGGGTCAGTGGCCTTCAACTCCCTCAGGGTGTTTCTCATGCCAGCTAATTCAACTTTCAGTCTCTCAGTCTAGTCTTCATAATGCCTTTAATATGAATAGAATTCCCTCAAAATTGTTTTTGTAACCATTGGGGAATTTGCCTTGAGAATTTAAAACTCATTAAAAAAAATTATATATAAAAGGGAAATTAACTGGGTAAAATGTATGCAGCTCCAAATTTTTAAAGACACGAAATAAGTATGGTTTTTGGATTAAAATATCCAAAACTATAATGGTGTTTCACAGTATATATTTGGTTGACTTGTGTACTTACATTATCCCAAATGTTTCCAAATTAATGTTTAAATCCAGAGAAATCTCCATGGCATCATACCTGCTACCCTTGATCTCTTTTATTTTTATTTTGTCGAAACCATGGAAACACCAAAGACACATGAATACAGTATAATTTATTAGACAGGTGAGCAACTGTTTGGATCATTTATCAACAGAAAAGGAATCATTGTCATAGCTCAACACAGTTAGTCTGATTGTTTAAGGGTTACTTCACCCAAAAATGAAAATGTGATGTTTATCTACTTATACCACAGGGCATCTAATATGTCAGTGTGATTAGCATATGGCTTTGTATCGGTAGAATCCCTGGAGTATATTCAAATGATTGTGCTTTCCCCCCTCATATCCCCCTGAGACAAGAGATTTATGCATTTTATTTCTGGAAAAATTCCTCCTATGATGCAAATTGACGATATTTGCATCAGAGGAATGTTTGGCCAAAGGCTAAAGACTACAGCCAGCAGAGGGAGCCATTTCCGCATGTTTTGAACCCGCGCATGGGGGATGGAGATCACACTCAGAGCTCAGCTCGCAGCTAGAGGGACTCATTTAAATGGAGCTATGGTGAGCAATGTAAGTCTTTTAACTTCTCAAATGAATTTCTATGAAAGTTAAGCTTGCAAAGGCATGAACTGAAACGCGCCAGACTGAACTCGCGTTGTGAATGTATGCCGCGAGTGTAGTCGCGATTACCTCAGCTCTCATCACGAGAGCTCATCAGCTCATGTATCTGACTCCTGCAGTTAGTGCTCAGTGCTGTGATACTCGCGCGGTGACTCACTCATTATATTGAACAGACACGTTCAGTTTTTAATTGTAGTGTCTTCTCCAACTCAGTCACAGTAATTGGTGGCTTTGGGAACGGCCTCACAGGGTAGCGAAGCATTCTGGGAATTGGAGTCTTTCATCCCCATGAGACAAAAATACGTTTTCTGTCTTTTCTCAGTCTAGAAGGCACCAAATTCAAAAATAATTTCACATTTCTACTACATTGATGACCCAGTTTAAATACAGATTCATCTTCCCAGTGCTGAAGTACCCCTTTAAGACACAAAATGATTGGTTTTGTGTGAGAAACTGAACAGTATTTATATTTTTTTTTTTACCTCAAATACAACTCATACACGATATGCCGTATCTCAATCGGATACAAGCGGCGGAAGTGATGTCTTGTGCGTATCATATGCCATATTGTGTAATTTGTCCTCACCCAGCGGAGGTGATGTGTGTTTGCGAAGATGATCGTTTCGTATCTTAAGACATCAATGTGCCGCCACGAGCTGTAGGGTTTAATATGGAGTCGCATGTCTATTTTTTTTTTACTCTCATAGGAATACACTCCATTGACATGTGACATATGACTCACACTGCAACGGTTGGATTTAAAAATCTTTAATTGTATTCTACTGAAGAAACAAAGTCACATATATCTTGGATGCCCTGGGGATAAGCAGATACCCCAAGCATTTAAATCTAATTTATTTTCTTGATTTACCGCAAGTACCGTGTTTTATCATTTCTAATATCGCTCTAGCTCACTGCAGTGTGAACAAGTGTCTCATAGTAGCCGCAGAGCGAACACACAGAGTAGCGTTATAACATAACTTTCAACACATTTAGATGTATCTAATATGATAAAACAGCGCTGCGTTACCGCACATACACATGGGCAGAGGAAGGGGAAGCACTCATCTGCATCATAATAAAAACTCTAGTGCTCTCGAGCCATGTGTGTCGCTGTTGCTCTCATCTCTCATTAGCAATCGCTCCAGTGGCCTCGTTCCGCTCCAACAGCTTTCGGCCCCACCCTGCTTCATTGTACAGTAATCATTAACGATAATAATACATAAGCTGACTCATGAATATGATTTCTGCCCACTTCCCATTGGATTCTTTTCCTCCAGATGTAGAGGTAAAGACAACAACTCTCATGAGTTTATGACCTCTAGTGGTGAAAATGACATACTAAGCTTGGAAAAGCATCTAGTATTAGAAAAGCAAAGTCCAAGGGCCAAATTTACTAAACAGGACAAATTAGCGTGAGAGTCCAATAATAAAAAAAAAACAATTAAAAAATGAATTATTAATTGTCTTTTAACAAGATGCTTGTGATGAATCCTCCCGAATTTAGCTATATAAATAGCAATAGATAGGAGTTATACCTTTAACTTTATAACTAATTGCCTAATGCAGAAAGACTCTGTATGACTGACAGATCAAACGCCGCTTCTGTGCACATGACCTGGTTCTGTCATCTCAACAGTTATATAGCATTTCTGTCTGATCTTGGCTCTGGTAATACACACCTACATAATGCTTGAGTTTGAGGTGCCTTGGAAATACAATCTATATAAGGAAGAAATCACATTACAGGCTTGAGTTTCATTTTCACAGATAACAGACAGAACTCTTGCAAGAACTTCGATGCCATAAAAAGACAAAAGAGACTTTTCTTATGGATTGCATCAAAAGGTGCTAATAATAGCACATCATAATCTGTATGATCTGATGTACCATTTATGTCTGTAACACAAACAAAAGTTTCATATTTAATATGTGTAATACTATAGGATGCCTTAGAAAGCATCACTATTTGACATTTATGTATAGACCGTTATATAACACAGACTGTTTCAAAAAAGACTGTATCTCACAATTCTGACTTTATATCTCACAATTCTGACTTTATATCACACAATTCTGACTTTATATCACACAATTCTGACTTTATATCACACAATTCTGACTTTATATCACACAATTCTGACTTTATATCTCACAATTCTGACTTTATCTCACAATTCTGACTTTATATCACACAATTCTGACTTTATATCACACAATTCTGACTTTATATCTCACAATTCTGACTTTATCTCACAATTCTGACTTTATATCTCACAATTCTGACTTTATATCACACAATTCTGACTTTATATCTCACAATTCTGACTTTATCTCACAATTCTGACTTTATATCTCACAATTCTGACTTTATATCACACAATTCTGACTTTATATCTCACAATTCTGACTTTATATCTCACAATTCTGACTTTATATCTCACAATTCTGACTTTATCTCACAATTCTGACTTTATCTCACAATTCTGAGTTTATATCACACAATTCTGACTTTATATCACAATTCTGACTTTATATCTCACAATTCTGACTTTATATCACAATTCTGACTTTATATCTCACAATTATGACTTTATATCTCACAATTCTGGCTTTATCTCACAATTCTGACTTTATATCACACAATTCTGACTTTATATCTCACAATTCTGACTTTATATCTCACAATTCGGACTTTATATCACACAATTATGACTTTATATCACACAATTCTGACTTTATATCACACAATTATGACTTTATATCTCACAATTCTGACTTTATATCTCACAATTCTGACTTTATATCTCACAATTCTGACTTTATATCACACAATTCTGACTTTATATCACACAATTATGACTTTATATCACACAATTATCACTTTATATCACAATTCTGACTTTATATCACACAATTCTGACTTTATATCTCACAATTCTGACTTTATATCTCACAATTCTGACTTTAAAACACACAATTCTGACTTTATATCACACAATTCTGACTTTATCTCACAATTCTGACTTTATATCTCACAATTCTGACTTTATATCACACAATTCTGACTTTATCTCACAATTCTGACTTTATATCACACAATTCTGACTTTATCTCACAATTCTGACTTTATATCTCACAATTCTGACTTTATATCTCACAATTCTGACTTTATCTCACAATTCTGACTTTATATCACACAATTCTGACTTTATATCTCACAATTCTGACTTTATATCACACAATTCTGACTTTATATCTCACAATTATGACTTTATATCACACAATTCTGACTTTATATCACACAATTCTGACTTTATATCTCACAATTCTGACTTTATATCTCACAATTCTGACTTTATATCACACAATTCTGACTTTATCTCACAATTCTGACTTTATATCTCACAATTCTGACTTTATATCTCACAATTCTGACTTTATATCTCACAATTCTGACTTTATCTCACAATTCTGACTTTATCTCACAATTCTGACTTTATATCACACAATTCTGACTTTATATCTCACAATTCTGACTTTATCTCACAATTCTGACTTTATATCACACAATTCTGACTTTATCTCACAATTCTGACTTTATATCTCACAATTCTGACTTTATCTCACAATTCTGACTTTATATCACACAATTCTGACTTTATCTCACAATTCTGACTTTATATCACAATTCTGACTTTATCTCACAATTATGACTTTATCTCACAATTCTGACTTTATCTCACAATTCTGACTTTATATCTCACAATTCTGACTTTATCTCACAATTCTGACTTTATATCACACAATTCTGACTTTATATCTCACAATTCTGACTTTATATCTCACAATTCTGACTTTATCTCACAATTCTGACTTTATATCTCACAATTCTGACTTTATCTCACAATTCTGACTTTATATCTCACAATTCTGACTTTATCTCACAATTCTGACTTTATCTCACAATTCTGACTTTATATCACACAATTATGACTTTATATCTCACAATTCTGGCTTTATCTCACAATTATGACTATATCTCACAATTCTGACTTTATATCTCACAATTCTGACTTTATATCTCACAATTCGGATTTTATATCACACAATTATGACTTTATATCACACAATTCTGACTTTATATCACACAATTATGACTTTATATCTCACAATTCTGACTTTATATCTCACAATTCGGACTTTATATCTCACAATTCTGACTTTATATCACACAATTATCACTTTATATCACACAATTATCACTTTATATCACAATTCTGACTTTATCTCACAATTCTGACTTTATATCTCACAATTCTGACTTTATATCACACAATTCTGACTTTATCTCACAATTCTGACTTTATATCTCACAATTCTGACTTTATAACACACAATTCTGACTTTATATCACACAATTCTGACTTTATATCTCACAATTCTGACTTTATATCTCACAATTCTGACTTTATCTCACACAATTATGACTTTATATCACAATTATCACTTTATATCACAATTCTGACTTTATATCTCACAATTCTGACTTTATATCTCACAATTCTGACTTTATATCACACAATTCTGACTTTATCTCACAATTCTGACTTTATATCTCACAATTCTGACTTTATATCACACAATTCTGACTTTATCTCACAATTCTGACTTTATATCTCACAATTCTGACTTTATCTCACAATTCTGACTTTATATCTCACAATTCTGACTTTATATCTCACAATTATGACTTTATATCACACAATTCTGACTTTATATCTCACAATTCTGACTTTATATCTCACAATTCTGGCTTTATCTCACAATTATGACTTTATATCACACAATTCTGACTTTATATCACACAATTCTGACTTTATCTCACAATTCTGACTTTATATCTCACAATTCTGACTTTATATCTCACAATTCTGACTTTATATCTCACAATTCTGACTTTATATCTCACAATTCTGACTTTATATCTCACAATTCTGACTTTATATCACACAATTCTGACTTTATATCACACAATTCTGACTTTATCTCACAATTCTGACTTTATATCTCACAATTCTGACTTTATATCTCACAATTCTGACTTTATATCTCACAATTCTGACTTTATATCTCACAATTCTGACTTTATCTCACAATTCTGACTTTATCTCACAATTCCGACTTTATATCACACAATTCTGACTTTATATCACACAATTCTGACTTTATATCTCACAATTCTGACTTTATCTCACAATTCTGACTTTATATCACACAATTCTGACTTTATCTCACAATTCTGACTTTATATCTCACAATTCTGACTTTATATCTCACAATTCTGACTTTATATCTCACAATTCTGACTTTATATCTCACAATTCTGACTTTATATCTCACAATTCTGACTTTATATCACACAATTCTGACTTTATCTCACAATTCCGACTTTATATCTCACAATTCCGACTTTATCTCACAATTCCGACTTTATATCACACAATTCTGACTTTATATCACACAATTCTGACTTTATATCTCACAATTCTGACTTTATCTCACAATTCTGACTTTATATCACACAATTCTGACTTTATATCTCACAATTCTGACTTTATATCTCACAATTCTGACTTTATATCACACAATTCTGACTTTATATCTCACAATTCTGACTTTATATCTCACAATTCTGACTTTATATCTCACAATTCTGACTTTATATCTCACAATTCTGACTTTATATCACACAATTCTGACTTTATATCTCACAATTCTGACTTTATATCTCACAATTCTGACTTTATATCACACAATTCTGACTTTATATCACACAATTCTGACTTTATCTCACAATTCTGACTTTATCTCACAATTCTGACTTTATATCACACAATTCTGACTTTATATCTCACAATTCTGACTTTATCTCACAATTCTGACTTTATATCTCACAATTCTGACTTTATATCTCACAATTCTGACTTTATCTCACAATTCTGACTTTATATCTCACAATTCTGACTTTATCTCACAATTCTGACTTTATATCTCACAATTCTGACTTTATATCTCACAATTCTGACTTTATAACACACAATTCTGACTTTATATCTCACAATTCTGACTTTATATCTCACAATTCTGACTTTATATCCCACAATTCTGACTTTATATCTCACAATTCTGACTTTATATCACACAATTCTGACTTTATATCACACAATTCTGACTTTATATCACACAATTCTGACTTTATCTCACAATTCTGACTTTATATCTCACAATTCTGACTTTATATCACACAATTCTGACTTTATATCTCACAATTCTGACTTTATGTCTCACAATTCTGACTTTATATCTCACAATTCTGACTTTATATCTCACAATTCTGACTTTATATCTCACAATTCTGACTTTATATCTCACAATTCTGACTTTATATCTCACAATTCTGACTTTATATCTCACAATTCTGACTTTATATCACACAATTATGACTTTATATCACACAATTATGACTTTATATCACACAATTATGACTTTATATCACAATTCTGACTTTATATCTCACAATTCTGACTTTATATCTCACAATTCTGACTATATCTCACAATTCTGACTTTATATAACACAATTCTGACTTTATATCTCACAATTCTGACTTTATATCTCACAATTCTGACTTTATATAACACAATTCTGACTTTATATCACACAATTCTGACTTTATATCACACAATCCTGACTTTATATCACACAATTTTGACTTTATATCTCACAATTCTGACTTTATATCTCTCAATTCTGACTTTATATCTCACAATTCTGTATATTATTTGTGTAATAAATACTCTTTTTAGTATACTAAAGCGTATTTCTTTCTCAAAAAGGATAGCAAGAGTCGAGCAAAGAAATCAGTCCTCTCCACCAGGAGCATTAGAGCAAAAAACAAACAAACTATTTATTATCTGCTCTCACGTAGTGTTATCTGCCATAGTATTAGCTGGCTGCAGCTGAGAGAAAGAGAAAAAGAGAACGAAAGAGTCTGGAATAATACAGACCCAGAGATGAACACACATCACAAGATGAACACACATCACAAAATGCTGCCTTTGACACACCGCATGAACATGATGTTTGTCAGGTTAATTATGTGCCCCGTGTACGACCGTGTCACCCTGCTGCGGCAGAAATTAGTCCAACTGGCTGCTTGCATGTGCTGTGTATGGCTGTGCCTCTCCATATACACATTATAGTTCTGATCTGTCCCTCGCTCTTTCAGTTGCCTGGAGGCAGATCTCACAGCCATATCACATCTGAGTCAGAGCACTCTCAACATCACTTCACAAAAGTGCTCTTGCACACGCAAGCACACTTACAGCACTTCACACTCACCAGATCTGAGATTAAAATCCAAACAAAAAAATTCCACCTGCCACGGCTGCCGACTCCGAGCGGCTAAACAAACGGCTCTCAGATGTTTGCAGAGGAATACAAAAATCCACTTACATTTGTGTGTACATGAAAAGTGATTAAACCACCGCAGGGAGTGAAGGGAGACACTTTGAAGTGAATTTTTTCATAATCAAGTTCTCAGACAGTCTGGATGGGTGCAAGACAAGTTGAATCTGTGATAATTTTGCCGAGTTTAAACGTGACCGCTTTTTTAAAAAGTGTGTTGGGTGCTGTTTATAAAAATAAATAAAAATTGCACTTAAAGGGGTGATGAATTGAGAAATCAACTTTCCCTTGAGCTTTTTATATATAAAAGGTCATGGTATATATAATATTCTGTAAGTTTCAGAGCTGAAACGTCCTTGTTAGTCAAAGAAAAGCTTTTATAGACACCAGGCTCAGCAAACGGTCCTGAGCTTCATACTTACGTCCGACAGGCCGATGAATCTCATTATATTCCGTTCTTGATTTGTGTCGTTGTCTCTCTCGATTTGAGATTTGTATGCGCGCGGTTCACACTTATATCGACTGATCTCGCGCTATGTGTAATATAAAAATAAAAGTCCAATCAATCGCAGGTGGATGAGAAATAAATCATTGTGTTTGTTTGATGATGTTTACAAGACTTCTGATCGAGAAAATCATTCCGGCTGCCGCTTCTCCCTCACTCTCTCCTCATGTGAACTGACAGGGGAGCTGAAGCTCATTAAATATGCAAATCTTATCCAATCCTAGCTGTGGGCGTTTACTTCCAAGTCTCCAGTGCGTCACGCCCATCAAAACTCAGTGTTCAAAAGACAGTGTAGAAAATAGCCTATTACTTATTAGTCATGATGTTTATGAATGTAAAAACCACACGAACATCATTAGTTGATCTCAGACAACAGTATGATTTTTTTTAAAGCCAGTTCATGACACCTTTAAATAACTGTGGTCCTAGGTTATGTCAATTACTAACGATGATTTAAATAGTAATAATAATAAAAATAACAACTGCAATTATTATTATTACTACCATGTGCCCAATGGAAAAGTTGGCTCAAAAAAGCTTATTATTGTATTCAATACAATTTATATATTTTAATATTTTCTTTAGTAGATCATAAAAGTCAGGCAAGAAATCTATACTGAAAACGACATTCATTTTCATTGTATGAAACCTTTTAGAATTTGAGAATTTATTCATAATTATATTTAAGAATTAGCTTTATTTTTTTATCTTTCATTTAATTTTTTTTTTTTTTATTAATTTTGAAATTTGATATTTTAAATTGCTATTTTATTTTTTATTTCAGTATTAGTTTGAGTTACTTATTTATAGTTAATTATTTAAAGGGCTTTAACAAACTAAACAAATTAGAAATGTCGCCTTGGCAATAAACGGTATTAAAAGTTTTTTTAACTAAAATTTATACAAAACAATAATTAATGATAATAACCCTGCATGAAGCATTGAATCATCCTCTTGGGCCAATGGCAACTAAAAGGTGTTTAACAGCCGGTACACCGTTTATCGATGTTAGTCATATTTTGAACTCAACAACACCTTCATTTTGATCAGTTTTCTTCTGAAATGACACCACAGCTCTTTGTTCTTTGATTTTGCTTCATGTATATCAGGGCCCTCGTGTATTATATATATTTTTCTTAAAAAAACACATTTTCAGTGGAGCTTTTGGATGTTTTGTAGATTTTCAGTGTGAACTTGAATATCTAAATTTCGGGTCAAATGTTCCACAGCTTTCTACTGTCTCTCCCTGGAGCAGAGAGCATGATGGGAAAAGAAGTGATGAATTCCCATACCATCCTGACAAGATATGCTTCTCCATCTGAAGCAGCTGCCTTATCTTGACTTTAGTGTTTCACTGAAGAGAGAAGCAACTGCGATATGAGAGGAAAGAGATGTCAGATGAGGGGGAAAAAAGGAAAATAGCGAGATACAAAGATGGAGGAGGAATGAACTCGTCCACCCACTTATGCTGATAACAAGAAAAAGTACAGAAGAGTGAAAACTGAGACACACTCTATGATGGCAGACATGCTATTTTAAGGTCAGTGAATGGAGATTCAAATAACCAATCAAAATATGTTTATTATCAAGATTAAGAGGGCAAACTAAATAGGAGCTGCTTTATTTTATAAAATATACTTAATTATAATTCATAAATGTTCTTTTTCTTTTCTTTTTTCTTTTCTTTTATTTGAGATTTGTGATTATTTGCAACATTGTTACCTTTAGGACATTAAAAAAAAAAATCAAAATTAAACAGAAAAAAAAACCTAGAATCTACATTTCCTTAAAGCAACTGTAAGAAATGTATGTTGTAATGTATGGAGGGGTTGTTTTGCGACTTTCAAAACAACCCCTCCCACATGTGAACTGAACTGATGTTTACAAGACTTGTGATCGAGAAAATCATTCCGGTTGCCGCTTCTCCCTCACTCTCTCCTCATGTGAAATGACAGTGTTGAAGCTCATTAAATATGCAAATCTTATCCAATCCTAGCCGTGGGCGTTTACTTCCAAGTCTCCAGTGCGTCACACCCATCAAAACCCAGCGTTCAAAAGACAGTGTAGAAAATAGCCTATTACTTATTAGTCATGATGTTTTTTAATGTAAAAACCACACGAACATCATTAGTTGACCTCAGACAACAGTATAAACAATTGTTGCAGCCCTCAACTGATGTTGATATGTTGTCATGTTGTGTTTTGGCCTGAAGTTCCGCCCTCCACCTATCGACCAATCACGAAGTCAGTAGTGTTTGGGCATCCGGGTTGCCAGATCTGCTCTAGTTACCACAGCTGCAGATCTACAAACGTTTTTGCTGATCCTGCAGCCTATCTGGCAACCTCGAGTCTGGGGGAAGGGGATAGGGGATACACCGCTCTACAGTCATTTGAAAGTGATTGCAGTACCAGTTTTGGCCACAATCTTACATACACAATCTTCCTTTAAGAAAATTTGTGCTTGCAGTGGCAAAACCCGGCACTGGACAGACGCTACAGTGTTCTACACAATGCAAAAGAGCCAACCACCATGTCTGTACGATGTTGTGGAGCTGAGATATGGCTTCTTTATGTCACAGTTCGGTTGCTAGGGTGTGGTTACACAGTTACCATGATGATATTTACAGACTGGTTTCTCATCCGAAACAAAAAGAACCCACCCAAATATCAATGTTCTGGTGCTTAAATATATGGCTAATTCCTGTTCAAGTTAACTGGTTAATTCAAGTTAAATGGTTGCTAGGGCTTGGCTAGACAGAAAGCACAGGTAAACTAATAGATTTTAAAAGATATATATGCTAACACATAGTAAGCGTATCTGCCCAAATCAGAAAAGCCAAACTCACGTGTCTGTGATGATCTGATTAATTTCTCATCTTTTTTTCAGTGGAAGTCTATAGGGTGGTTGCTAGGGTGTGGCTATGAAGATTTTAGGTCATTACTGATTGGCTGCTTGATAAGATGAGTCAAATAAGTACAAACAAGGACATATTTTTCAGGTTAGAAAACGCGAGGCGCGCCACACTGCCTTCCTTCGGTTGAAGTTTTTTTTAGAAAAGAGCAGTGCTGTGTTTTTTATTTTATTTTGCTAGGCAACCCCCGAATCAGCTGTGCAATAAGTCTATCAAGGTAACCGTCACCACAACAGAAGGTCCGGTCCGCCTCTCCATTCATTCGACTGGACAATAGAAAAAATGTGAATGGCCTCAAGCACTTTTCTGCACTGCATTTTTCCAACTTTATGCGCTCAGAGCACTCCTACAGAAACACCTGGAGGGCTCTGAAGTTTCCACAGGTATTTCCCTCTTGGGTTACACTAATGGGGAAACAGACACTGCTCTCACATCCGCAGGGAGGGATTGGCATAAAGCTGAGCTAATGACTCTCTCAGCCATTCACTTGTCTTCTCTGGTGTGTGTGTGTGTGTGTGTGTGTGTCCTCTTGTGACTGCAAATTCTCAAGCATAAGAACATGAGTATTCGACTACAGCAGAAAATGCGTTTCTGATAATGACCTAGTTCTGAAGTTACACACACACACACACACACACACACACACACACACACACACACACACACACACACACACACACACACACACACACATACACACACACACACCTCAAAATCATTTATGAAGTATCAGACTCAACTCTGTGTCTCTTGCTCTACACTCTAAAAAAACAGTGCTATATAGTACTAAAAGTGGTTGTTTGGTTTGTAATCATAGGGGAACCACTTTAAGTGCTGTATAGCACCAAATCTTGGTTCTTCAGCAGTTCTTTGGGATGACTGATTTTTGGAGTGTACGGTTTGCCCTTTCAATACAAAGCAACAAAATGTGTCACACAGGAGACAAACGCTTCTCTCCCAATCGTGCAGAATGGGTGAATTTTCATTTCAAAGTCATAGTGAACCCTCTGTAATAATTATATAATGAATAAATATAAATCATTTTAACTCGATTTTCAGAGCAATTAAAATGTAAGACGCAAGAATAAATTATAGAAATTATTATTTTATTTGTTTTTGGTTTGCACTGACAATGGTCTGAAAATGTATTTTATTTCTTTATGTAAAATTTAATTCCTTTTTTGTGGTGTAATTTGACTTAAGTGAGAGATTCACTTGGCCCTTTAGCCATCTTCAACATTCTTCTGAACGTTTTCTCACTTCATTTCCAAATTTTGACAAAACCACAAACTGTGTACTTTGGCCAACAGAGATACAAATGTGTCTCCTCTACATAACCTATCTCTACATTCCCGCTAAAGAAGCCTGTGGGAACTTGACTGTAGCTTGTGTGCAACTCCCACTTCCTGCAGCCCACTTTGTTCAGCTCTCCTCACGAAGTTAGCAGTTCATTGTTGGAGCATGAAAGGATAATCATCACTTTCTAGAACCTTCCGGCACTCCTAACCATTCAGATCCCCAAAGCACACTCCTTCTACCCCAACAACACCACTTTCAACATGCAGGCTTTATTTCCACAGATATTTGCTTAGTCCTTTGACAAACACTGTACAACAAGAACGAACAGATACAGCTGACTTGTGATAAGCCATATGGTTGTGTTCAGAATTATTGGCATCCCTGGTAAATATGAACAAAGATGGCTGTAAAAATAAATCTGCATAGTTTATCCTTTAGATTTTTCATTCAAAACAATTGCACAAATCGAACCTTACATGGGTAGGGGTGGGGGGTGGGGCTCATTTTGAAATAAATGCTTTTCTCAAAAACATGTTGGCCATAATTATTGGCACCCTTTTATCAAATATGTTTGCCAAGATAACAGCTCTGAGTCTTCTATAATGCCTGATGAGTTTGGAGTTCAGAGATCATTCCTCCATCCAGAATCTCTCCAGGTCCTTCAGATTCCCAGCTCTTCTCTTCAGTTCATCACTCATTCTCTAGGGTTCAGGTCAGGGGACTGGGACGGTCATGGCAGAAGCTTCACTTTGTGCTCAGTGACACATTTGTGTGTTGATTTTGATGTTTGTTTTGGATCATTGTCCTGATTAAAGATGCAACCACTGTCCATTATAAGATTTCTAGCAGAATCCATCAGGTTTAGATTTTTTTATCTGCTGGTATTTGCTAGAGTCCATGTTACCATGTATCTGATCAAGATGTCCAGGACCTCCAGCAAAAAAAAAGGGCCACAACATTATACAAGATACAGCGGTATATTTACTGTGGTCATTGTCTACTTTTCATCCCTGTTTGCACCAAATCCATCTGGTGAGTTTGATCTTTTTTTAGGTACCTTTTGAAGTTCCAGTCTCGTCTTACACTGTATATGCTGGAGTTTATTTTTGGATGAGCGGGGAGGATTTTTCTTGAAACCCTCCCAAACAACATGTGGAGATGTAGAGGTTGGTTGATTTTTTTTCTGACTCCAAGACTCAACAATATTTTCCCTGCACAATTCTTTAATTAATAAAAATAATTAATCAAAAGAGCAGCATTTTTTAAATAGAAATCTTTTTTAAAGGAAGTGTATGAGAGATTGTGGCCAAAACTGGCACTGCAATCACTGTATAGTGGTGTATCCCCTCTCCCCCTGGCTCGAGGTTGCCAGATATACTGCAGGATCCAGCAGTCACGTTTGTAGCTACAGCTGTGGTAGCTAGAGCAGAACTGGCAACCCGGATGCCCAAACACTACTGACTTTGTGATTTGTCGATAGGTGGAGGCAGGGGCGGAGTGGGACCCATTTTCAGCCCGGGAGCCCAAGCACGGTCTGATGATCATGCGTTGCTTTAAATTGAAATCTAGTGTAATTAGCAGTGCTGTTATATCAGCCACACAGTAACTAAACACATATAGACATACAGAGAAAATTAAGAGAAAATAAAAATTAAGCAGCCGAGTCTGCCGGCCCAATTTATGAGCGGACAGAGCGGCCCACCGGGAATTCTCCCGATTCTTCCGATGGCGACTCCGTCCCTGGGTGGAGGGCGGAGCTTCAGGTCAAAACACAACATGTCTACATCAACATCAGTCGAGGGCTGCAACAACTTTTAAATGACAATATCCTGGCCGGACTACTGTTGTCAGTGATAGAATTATTTGAAATTAACATGATTTATTAATGTCTAGTGACATATCAGGGCCATTTTATGATTAATTGAAATACATTTCTTACATAATGTTCTTTTAACATCATACATTTCTTTACTATCCACAACTATACATTTCTTTACTATCCACCCGAACTCTGACGCATCCGCATTCACCCATAAAATATTATCCCGTGCCGCACTCGATTGTGCTGGGTCCCGCGGGAGTGCAGGAGTCTATTACTGCGGTCTTGCTACACATTAAATCTGTAAATTATTGAAAACAATAAACATACCCCTTGCACAAAAAAAAAAATTATACAGTTGTACTGCAGTATTTTAAATAGGTTAAACTAATATATTATACAGACTCAATTCAATTTACAGCAATGAAATGTTGGTTTTTAAAAAAGTTCATGGATCTATTTTCATGTTGATTAAAAAAAAAGTCTACTGACATGAACAACATTTCAACAATTACAAATTTTAAAAATACAAATATTACATCTACATCACAATTCTTGAGTTTATTTGAAGCTAGTAAGGCATTGAATGGAGTGCGTAGGTTGCTGCTAGACAACAGGTCAAACGTGTCCGACTCCGTTTATGTTGCATGGTTAATGGAAGCAGGTCCAAGCAGGTTTCGGAGGTGTGAGACCCAGGCGCTCAGCGCTCATCAACCCCGGCGAGGGCAGCCTAAACTCGGCTAGTCCTTCTGCCGACTGCCGCTGCCTGGCAGAAGCCCCTCCCATGACGTGAATTTGCGTCTGTTGTGTAGTGAATGTCGCACACGAATGAAGCGAATGGATTCAAAATGTTCACGCGTCCAACTTCAAAATGTTCCGCGATTTATTCGCGTCATTCGCGCGAATCGCGTCAGGTGTGAACGCAGCTTAACTGTTATGTGTGCTAAACCGGAAGTGAGATTACCGTCAACAGAAAATATCGAGTGTCTTGACAGCGCCCAATAAGACTTGCAGGAAAGTTGTGGATACAAGTATTAATTTATTTTATTTTAATTGTATTTTATGATGGGTTTAGCAACATGTATGTGCAAATGTCATTTGGTTTAATATTTTTTGTACCTAATGCAATATGTTAAGCGCGTTGATAAGTGTGGCTTAAGTGTCTATATACTTTTGGAGGCCAATGTACATTGCATTTTCTTAAAGGTATTTGTTTTTTTTTTACTTAGATGTGCTTCACAGTCCTTGTGCTTGCTGCCTGCTGATTATAACCCACTGAGTTTTCCCAACTAAACCTGGAGCCGTGCCAGACCTCGACTCAAGGGGCCACTTCAGCAGAGCTTCAGGACTCGGGCAGGGGCGTTTTGCACATGCATGCTGTATTTAGGGCACACTTTAAACTGGTGTGGATTTTAAGGACTGGTTGAGTGTAGAGAGATAGGCAACGTTTTTTCGTACGGTCATGAAAAAGCACCATTAGGATGGAAATGTGTTTGAAAAAAACTTGTATTATGGGAACCCTCTCCATTATACTATATAAAAGCAGACATGCACATAGTAAGAATAAATATAATGTGTGGAGACCATAAACTGTGGTAAAATAGGGTTTTGGGACTATTTAAGGAAAGCTTATTGAGTGTTTTAGCTTTTCTACATGCCATGGCATATAATTTGTGTGTGACTTACAGTGATAAGGATTTGGAAGCCGCTGTGAAGGACTTCTATGTACTGGTACTCCAGCAGGCAGCCCATGATGGATATATAGGACTGTGTATCCGCACCGCGCTCTCCGCTGGCGGGGATCTCTCTTCGGATACATCCCGGCCCGTGCTCGCTCCACCAGGAGTGGTGTGCCGAGATGTTAAAGGTCAAGATGTCACTGTCCTGAAACGAAAGAGGGGAGGAATCGTCATCAGCCTCAATATAACCGATAAGGGAATGATTGACAGAGGGGCTGTGCGCTGTAAAGCATGCATTATTTAACAGGGCCGACAAAGAATCCGTTCCATAGACATGAGAGGGAGGAAAAAAGACAAGTGTACATACAAAAGAGGAAGGAAGCACACATTTATTATTTATTTGCTGCGATTGTATTTAAATATAAAACCTAATAAAATGAGATAAAATTTCATTCTGTTATGAATCAGTTATTCACAACAGCTTTCTCTGGTTATGAATTGCTACCATTCACACACTAGCTACAATGTGCTATTAAATCTCTTATATTATTTGTCAAAAATCAACAGTGTATTTCTGGCAATATAAAATTAACTGTGATTATATATTATATATATATATATATATATATATATATACATACATACACACTCACCTAAAGGATTATTAGGAACACCTGTTTAATTTCTTATTAATGCAATTATCTAATCAACCAATCACATGGCAGTTGCTTCAGTGCATTTAGGGGTGAGGTCCTGGTCAAGACAATCTCCTGAACTCCAAACTGAATGTCAGACTGGGAAAAAAAGATGATTTAAGCAATTTTGAGCGTGGCATGGTTGTTGGTGTCAGACGGGCCGGTCTGAGTATTTCACAATCTGCTCAGTTACTGGGATTTACACGCACAACCATTTATAGGGTTTACAAAGAATGGTGTGAAAAGGGAAAAACATCCAGTATGCGGCAGTCCTGTGGGCGAAAATGTTTTGTTGATGCTAGAGGTCAGAGGAGAATGGGCCGACTGATTCAAGCTGATAAAAGAGCAACTTTAACTGAAATAACCACTCATTACAATCGAGGTATGCAGCAAAGCATTTGTGAAGCCACAACACGCACAACCTTGAGGCGGATGGGCTACAACAGCAGAAGACTTATTGCAGTAGCTTTTAATAAATGTATATTTTATATTGAAGACTATGTAGTGTTTTAATTTTACATTTATTCATTCAATTTCATACTTAAATGCTGCTGTAAAGCTCTGAGCTGCCACTGTAAATCTTTATATATATTTATTTATATTAAACAATACACCAGGAATGTGTACAAGTTTTTTTTTAAAGTAAAGTTTTGTATGTATATATATATATATATATATATATATATATATATATATATATATATATATATATATATATATATATATATATATATATATATATATATATATATATATATGTAACCCCTTCTGTTCGGACCGGGACTCGAACCCGGGTCCGCCGGCATGAGTGACGCTCTAACAAGGAGGCTAAAGGCCGCAACCTCTAGCGTCAGTCGCTAGAGCATCTCTTGAGGTCAGAGGAGTGAGGTTTTACTCGCACAGCAACTACTACTAGCTGGCCTCCGTAACATATACACATACTGTCAAATCGATCAAGTGCATCCAAAATTTAAAAAAATTACACACAATGTGTATACTGTGTATAATTATTTATTATGTATGTATAAATACGATAAATACTGTATCAAGATTTTGATTCCCTATATCCATATTCCTGCAAACTAAGGGAATTACTGTCTGTTCACATGGTGCTGAATGCGGCATGTGTGTGAAATTGCTGTGTGACACGTCAGAGTTATGCGTCTGTGTTGCAAATGTTCCTCATATGCTCTCGGATACGTGTACATCAGATGTAATGGATTCTGTCAATCCACACAGTTCACAGGCATGAGATGAATGACACTTGTCAAAAACGAAAACTTATGGACTTTACTATGCTTATTAGAGAGTAACTCGTCCTTGACCTCTTTCTGGCTAATGGAGGCAAAAAGGCGTCTGTCCCCTTCATCATCAGTGGGCGTTATCATTATACTCGTCACTATATGTCACTGAGAAGAGTGTGTGCTCGGGGGAGGGGGTCGATACAGACCTCGTATTGTCTCGTATTTAATCACAGCCACAGTGTGAGACTGACAGCCACAGCCTGCAGCCATGCATGAGAGGACAACCCCACCAAAACACCTCAATCAATGAGACAGAGAGAGAGGGGGGGGAGGGGGGGAGGGGGGGGGGAGAGAGAGAGAGAGAGAGAGAGAGAGAGAGAGAGAGAGAGAGAGAGAGAGAGAGAGAGAGAGTTTCATAAAGTGCCCAACCACTTAATATGCTTTTCCTCTTCAGCAAATGTTCAGTGAGTTAATATGGTTCTCCATTATCTGAATTTGACAGATTAATTTCACATTGATGTTGTGTCAGAGTTATCGTAATTATGAAATGACAACTCAGTGTTTGTAGCTGAGCTGTTTGCGTTCGCTGAATTTTTAGTTTCTATGGCAGCACTCAAAGCCAACACCGATCTGCAGCTTTGTTGTTGACGATAGCAAAATGCTTCATCGCTAGGCCACCTCTATTTGCTCATGAAATATTAGGGATCGTAGAAAGAGCACTGTGTGGTGGTCTTCGGAAATGATGCATCACTATTAATAATTTTTTGGTTTATTATTCATCCAACCCTTCCTAAACACTGCAAGTGTATTGACCCTAAAAGACATGGAGGGGCATTTTAGCCACAAAAAAAAAAAATGTATCCATTGAGACTTGACCAAAATTGATGATGTCTGAGTGGGTGAGTTGTTTAACAATTTGTACCACTCATTTTACCATGGCACTTTTTACACACTTGACCATGGCACTGCTTCTTCTCACATTATTTTTCGCCTGCATTTCATACTGGGTTCATATACAGAGTAATGAACCTTTGTAAAATTCTTGATTTTATCTGGTACGTTTTCAAGGTTTGAAATACTGTCCTTGAAATAAAAGTAGTTTACTTCTGAGCTGTTTTTGCATATAATGTACATCTAATTAGTAATTGAAAACATAGCTTTCAATCACTGTATTTTGTCCTACCTGGAAACCATGGTTATTTATTTGATGACTAAATCTCTTGAGGAGTCAGGACTTTGCAACATGAGGCCAATAATGAATAATCCTTTTTATTAAATACATGTATAAGTGTTATATAGTTTATTACAAATGCCTTTGAAGTACTGCTCGGAAGTGCTTTAATTTCACTCCTAAAAAGCTGTGCGAACCCTATTCGTTGATACCAGCGCTGTGAGTCATTCAAAAATGAATTGAGAATGCTTATTAATTCCACTTCAATTTCTGAATTTAAATTGAATTTAAGTAGATTTAAGTAGTAGTAAGAAAGACAGATGGACAGACAGATAGACAGATAGAAGGATAGATCGATAGATCCACCAGTGTCCAAATACAGCGCTGATATATTGGGTCTCAAGTCTGCCCAGTAGTGAGCAGTAGACAGACAGAATGATCTGCCAGTGTCCAAACATGGTTCTAATATCAGACGGACACACAGACAGACAGACAGACAGATCCACTAGTGTCCAAAAACGGTGCTGATATCAGACAGACAGGCAGATCCACCAGTGTCCAAAAACAGTGCTGATATCAGACAGAGAGACAGACAGATCTACCAGTGTCCAAAAATGGCGCTGATATCAGACAGACAGATCCTCCAGTGTCCAAATATGGCGCTGATATCAGACAGACAGACAGACAGATCCACCAGTGTCCAAATATGGCGCTGAAATCAGACAGACAGACAGACAGACAGACAGACAGATCCACCAGTGTCCAAATATGGCACTGAAATTAGACCTACAGACAGACAGATCCACCAGTGTCCAAATATGGCACTGAAATCAGACAGACAGACAGAAAGATCCACCAGTGTCCAAATATGGCGCTGATATCAGACAGACAGATCCTCCAGTGTCCAAATATGGCGCTGATATGAGAGAGACAGACAGACAGATCCACCAGTGTCCAAATATGGCGCTGATATCAGACAGACAGATTCTCCAGTGTCCAAATATGGTGCTGATATCAGACAGACAGACAGACAGACAGACCCACCAGTGTCCAAATATGGCACTGAAATTAGACCTACAGACAGACAGATCCACCAGTGTCCAAATATGGCACTGAAATCAGACAGACAGACAGAGAGATCCACCAGTGTTCAAATATGATGCTGATATCAGACAGACAGACAGATCCACCAGTGTCCAAATATGGCGCAGATATCAGACAGACAGACAGACAAACAGACAGACAGATCCACCAGTGTCCAAATATGGCGCTGATATCAGACAGACAGAAAGATCCACCAGTATCCAAATATGGCGCTGATATCAGACAGACAGACAGACAGACAGATCCACTAGTGTCCAAAAACGGTGCTGATATCAGACAGACAGGCAGATCCACCAGTGTCCAAAAACGGTGCTGATATCAGACAGACAGACATATAGACAGATCCACCAGTGTCCAAATACGGCGCTGATATCAGACAGACAGACAGACAAACAGACAGATCTACCAGTGTCCAAATATGGCGTTGATTTCAGACAGACAGATCCACCAGTGTCCAAATATGGCCCTGATATCAGACAGACAGACAGATCTACCAGTGTCCAAATATGGCGTTGATATCAGACAGACAGATCTACCAGTGTCCAAATATGGCCCTGATATCAGACAGACAGACAGATCTACCAATGTCCAAATATGGCGTTGATATCAGACAGACAGACAGATCTACCAGTGTCCAAATATGACGTTGATATCAGACAGACAGATCCTCCAGTGTCTAAATATGGCGTTGATATCAGACAGACAGACAGACAGACAGATCCACCAGTGTCGATATATTTGGACACTGGTAGATCTGTCTGTTTGTCTGTCTGTCTGTCTGATATCAACGCCATATTTGGACACTGGTGTATCTGTCTATATGTCTGTCTGATATCAGCACCGTTTTTGGACACTAGTGGATCTGTCTGTCTGTCTGATATCAGCGCCATATTTGGACACTGGTAGATCTGTCTGTCTGTCTGTCTGATATCAGCGCCATATTTGGACACTGGTAGATCTGTCTGTCTGTCTGATTGTCAGACAGACAGACAGATCCACCAGTGCCCAAATATGGCACTGATATCAGACAGACAGATCCACCAGTGTCCAAATATGGCCCTGATATCAGACAGACAGACAGATCCACCAGTGTCCAAATATGGCGCTGATATCAGACAGACATATAGACAGATACACCAGTGTCCAAATATGGCGTTGATATCAGACAGACAGACAGACAAACAGACAGATCTACCAGTGTCCAAATATGGCGTTGATATCAGACAGACAGATCCACCAGTGTCCAAATATGGCCCTGAAATCAGACAGACAGACAGATCTACCAGTGTCCAAATATGGCGTTGATATCAGACAGACAGACAGATCTACCAGTGTCCAAATATGACGCTGATATCAGACAGACAGATCCTCCAGTGTCCAAATATGGCGTTGATATCAGACAGACAGACCGACAGACAGACCGATAGACCGACAGACAGATCCACCAGTGTCCAAATATGGCGCTGATATCAGACAGACAGATCCACCAGTGTCCAAATATGGCGCTGATATCAGACAGATAGACAGACAGATCCACCAGTGTCCAAATATGGCGTTGATATCAGACAGACAGACAGACAGATCCACCAGTGTCCAAATATGACGCTGATATCAGACAGACAGACAGACAGATCTACCAGTGTCCAAATATGGCGCTGATATCAGACAGACAGACAGACAGATCCACTAGTGTCCAAATATGGCGCTGATATCAGACAGACAGACAGACAGACAGACAGAAAGATCTACCAGTGTCCAAATATGGCGTTGATATCAGACAGACAGACATATCCCCCAGTGTCCAAATATGGCGCTGATATCAGACAGACAGACAGATCCACCAGTGTCCAAATATGGCGCTGATATCAGACAGACAGACAGACAGATCTACCAGTGTCCAAATATGGCGCTGATATCAGACAGACAGACAGACAGATCTACCAGTGTCCAAATATGGCGCTGAAATCAGACAGACAGACAGACAGATCTACCAGTGTCCAAATATGGTGCTGATATCAGACAGACAGACAGACAGATAGACAGACACACAGATCCACCAGTGTCCAAATACTGCGCTGATATCAGACAGACAGACAGACAGATCCTCCAGTGTCCAAATATGGCGCTGACATCAGACAGACAGACAGATAGATCCACCAGTGTCCAAATATGGCATTGATATCAGACAGATAGATAAACAGATCCACCAGTGTCCAAATATGGCGCTGATATCAGACAGAGAGAAAGACAGATAGATCTACCAGTGTCCAAATATGGCGTTGACATCAGACAGACAGACAGATCTACCAGTGTCCAAATATCGTGCTGATATCAGACAGACAGATCCACCAGTGTCCAAATATGGCATTGATATCAGACAGATAGATAAACAGATCCACCAGTGTCCAAATATGGCGCTGATATCAGACAGAGAGAAAGACAGACAGATCTACCAGTGTCCAAATATCGTGCTGATATCAGACAGACAGATCCACCAGTGTCCAAATATGGCATTGATATCAGACAGACAGATCCACCAGTGTCCAAATATGGCGCTGATATCAGACAGACAGACATACAGACAGATCCACCAGTGTCCAAATATGGCGCTGATATCAGACAGACAGACAGATCCACCAGTGTCCAAATATGGCGTTGATATCAGACAGACAGACAGACAGACAGACAGATAGATAGATCCACCAGTGTCCAAATATGGCGCTGATATCAGACAGACAGATCCACCAGTGTCCAAATACGGCGCTGATATCAGACAGAGAGACAGACAGACAGATCCACCAGTGTCCAAATACGGGGCTGATATCAGACAGACAGACAGACAGATCCACCAGTGTCCAATTACGGCACTGATATTAGACAGACAGACAGATCCACCAGTGTCCAAATACGGCGCTGATATCAGAAAGACAGATAGATCCACCAGTGTCCAAATATGGCGTTGATATCAGACAGACAGACAGACAGGCAGATCCACCAGTGTCCAAATATGGCGCTGATATCAGACAGACAGATCCTCCAGTGCCCCGATATGGCGTTGATATCAGACGGACAGATCCACCAGTGTCCAAATATGGCGCTGATATCAGACAGACAGACAGACAGACAGACAGATCCACCAGTGTCCAAATACAGTGCTGATATCAGACAGACAGACAGACAGATCCACCAGTTTCCAAATATGGCGCTGATATCAGACAGACAGATCCACCAGTGTCCAAATATGGCGCTAATATCAGACAGACAGACAGATCCTCCAGTGTCCAAATATGGCGCTGATATCAGACAGAGAGACAGACAGACAGATCCACCAGTGTCCAAATAAGGCGCTGATATCAGACAGACAAACAGACAAACAGATCCACCAGTGTCCAAAAACGGTGCTGATATCAGACAGACAGACCGATCCACCAGTGTCCAAATATGGCGCTGATATCAGACAGACAGACAGACAGACAGATCCACCAGTGTCCAAATATGGCGCTAATATCAGACAGACAGACAGATCCTCCAGTGTCCAAATATGGCGCTGATATCAGACAGAGAGACAGACAGACAGATCCACCAGTGTCCAAATAAGGCGCTGATATCAGACAGACAAACAGACAAACAGATCCACCAGTGTCCAAAAACGGT
Source organism: Pseudorasbora parva (assembly GCF_024679245.1). Taxonomy (NCBI): domain Eukaryota; kingdom Metazoa; phylum Chordata; class Actinopteri; order Cypriniformes; family Gobionidae; genus Pseudorasbora; species Pseudorasbora parva. The sequence goes on from NC_090177.1 coordinate 33,567,975, forward strand.
GCTGATATCAGACAGACAGACAGACCGATCCACCAGTGTCCAAATATGGCGCTGATATCAGACAGACAGACAGACAGATAGACAGATCCACCAGTGTCCAAATATGGCGCTGATATCAGACAGACAAACAGACAGATCTAACAGTGTCCAAATATGGCATTGATATCAGACAGACAGATTCACCAGTGTCCAAATATGGCGTAGATATCAGACAGACAGACAGATCTACCAGTGTCCAAATATGGCGTAGATATCAGACAGACAGACAGATCTACCAGTGTCCAAATATGGTGCTGGTATCAGACAGACAGATCCTCCAGTGTCCAAATATGGCGCTGATATCAGACAGACAGACAGACAGACAGACAGATCCACCAGTGTCCAAATATGGCGCTGATATCAGACAGACAGATAGACAGATCTACCAGTGTCCAAATATGGCGTTGATATCAGACAGACATACAGACAGACAGACAGATCTACCAGTGTCCAAATATGGCACTGATATCAGACAGACAGACAGGTCCACCAGAGTCCAAATATGGCGCTGATATCAGACAGACAGACAGACAGATCTACCAGTGTCCAAATATGGCGCTGATATCAGACAGACAGATCCTCCAGTGTCCAAATATGGCGCTGATATCAGACGGACACACAGACAGACATATCTACCAGTGTCCAAATATGGCGCTGATATCAGACAGACAGACAGACAGATCTACCAGTGTCCAAATATGGCGCTGATATCAGACAGACAGACAGACAGACAGATCTACCAGTGTCCAAATATGGCGTTGATATCAGACAGACAGACAGACAGACAGACAGACAGATCTACCAGTGTCCAAATATGGTGCTGATATCAGACAGACAGACAGATCCTCCAGTGTCCAAATATGGCGCTGATATCAGACAGACAGACAGATCCACCAGTGTCCAAATATGGCGTAGATATCAGACAGACAGACAGATCTACCAGTGTCCAAAAATGGCGCAGGTATCAGACAGACAGATCCTCCAGTGCCCAAATATGACGCTGATATCAGACAGACAGACAGACAGACAGACAGACAGATCCACCAGTGTCCAAATATGGCGCTGATAACAGACAGGCAGACAGACAGATCTACCAGTGTCCAAATATGGCGCTGATATCAGACAGACAGACAGACAGACAGATCTACCAGTGTCCAAATATGGCGCTGATATCAGACAGACAGACAGACAGATCTACCAGTGTCCAAATATGGCGCTGATATCAGACAGACAGATCCACCAGTGTCCAAATATGGCGCTAATATCAGACAGACAGACAGATCCTCCAGTGTCCAAATATGGCGCTGATATCAGACAGAGAGACAGACAGACAGATCCACCAGTGACCAAATAAGGCGCTGATATCAGACAGACAAACAGACAAACAGATCCACCAGTGTCCAAAAACGGTGCTGATATCAGACAGACAGACAGACCGATCCACCAGTGTCCAAATATAGCGCTGATATCAGACAGACAGACAGACAGACAGACAGATAGACAGACACACAGATCCACCAGTGTCCAAATACTGCGCTGATATCAGACAGACAGACAGACAGACAGATCCTCCAGTGTCCAAATATGGCACTGACATCAGACAGACAGACAGACAGACAGATAGATCCACCAGTGTCCAAATATGGCATTGATATCAGACAGATAGATAAACAGATCCACCAGTGTCCAAATATGGCGCTGATATCAGACAGAGAGAAAGACAGATAGATCTACCAGTGTCCAAATATGGCGTTGACATCAGACAGACAGATCTACCAGTGTCCAAATATCGTGCTGATATCAGACAGACAGATCCACCAGTGTCCAAATATGGCATTGATATCAGACAGATAGATAAACAGATCCACCAGTGTCCAAATATGGCGCTGATATCAGACAGAGAGAAAGACAGACAGATCTACCAGTGTCCAAATATCGTGCTGATATCAGACAGACAGATCCACCAGTGTCCAAATATGGCATTGATATCAGACAGACAGATCCACCAGTGTCCAAATATGGCGCTGATATCAGACAGACAGACATACAGACAGATCCACCAGTGTCCAAATATGGCGCTGATATCAGACAGACAGACAGATCCACCAGTGTCCAAATATGGCGTTGATATCAGACAGACAGACAGACAGACAGACAGACAGATAGATAGATCCACCAGTGTCCAAATATGGCGCTGATATCAGACAGACAGATCCACCAGTGTCCAAATACGGCGCTGATATCAGACAGAGAGACAGACAGACAGATCCACCAGTGTCCAAATACGGGGCTGATATCAGACAGACAGACAGACAGATCCTCCAGTGTCCAAATATGGCGCTGATATCAGACAGACAGACAGATCCACCAGTGTCCAAATATGGCGTAGATATCAGACAGACAGACAGATCTACCAGTGTCCAAAAATGGCGCAGGTATGAGACAGACAGATCCTCCAGTGCCCAAATATGGCGCTGATATCAGACAGACAGACAGACAGACAGACAGACAGATCCACCAGTGTCCAAATATGGCGCTGATAACAGACAGGCAGACAGACAGATCTACCAGTGTCCAAATATGGCGCTGATATCAGACAGACAGACAGACAGACAGATCTACCAGTGTCCAAATATGGCGCTGATATCAGACAGACAGATCCACCAGTGTCCAAATATGGCGCTAATATCAGACAGACAGACAGATCCTCCAGTGTCCAAATATGGCGCTGATATCAGACAGAGAGACAGACAGACAGATCCACCAGTGTCCAAATAAGGCGCTGATATCAGACAGACAAACAGACAAACAGATCCACCAGTGTCCAAAAACGGTGCTGATATCAGACAGACAGACAGACCGATCCACCAGTGTCCAAATATGGCGCTGATATCAGACAGACAGACAGACAGATAGACAGATCCACCAGTGTCCAAATATGGCGCTGATATCAGACAGACAAACAGACAGATCTAACAGTGTCCAAATATGGCATTGATATCAGACAGACAGATTCACCAGTGTCCAAATATGGCGTAGATATCAGACAGACAGACAGATCTACCAGTGTCCAAATATGGCGTAGATATCAGACAGACAGACAGATCTACCAGTGTCCAAATATGGTGCTGGTATCAGACAGACAGATCCTCCAGTGTCCAAATATGGCGCTGATATCAGACAGACAGACAGACAGACAGACAGACAGACAGATCCACCAGTGTCCAAATATGGCGCTGATATCAGACAGACAGATAGACAGATCTACCAGTGTCCAAATATGGCGTTGATATCAGACAGACATACAGACAGACAGACAGATCTACCAGTGTCCAAATATGGCACTGATATCAGACAGACAGACAGGTCCACCAGAGTCCAAATATGGCGCTGATATCAGACAGACAGACAGACAGATCTACCAGTGTCCAAATATGGCGCTGATATCAGACAGACAGATCCTCCAGTGTCCAAATATGGCGCTGATATCAGACGGACACACAGACAGACATATCTACCAGTGTCCAAATATGGCGCTGATATCAGACAGACAGACAGACAGATCTACCAGTGTCCAAATATGGCGCTGATATCAGACAGACAGACAGACAGACAGACAGATCTACCAGTGTCCAAATATGGCGTTGATATCAGACAGACAGACAGACAGACAGACAGACAGACAGATCTACCAGTGTCCAAATATGGTGCTGATATCAGACAGACAGACAGATCCTCCAGTGTCCAAATATGGCGCTGATATCAGACAGACAGACAGATCCACCAGTGTCCAAATATGGCGTAGATATCAGACAGACAGACAGATCTACCAGTGTCCAAAAATGGCGCAGGTATCAGACAGACAGATCCTCCAGTGCCCAAATATGGCGCTGATATCAGACAGACAGACAGACAGACAGACAGACAGATCCACCAGTGTCCAAATATGGCGCTGATAACAGACAGGCAGACAGACAGATCTACCAGTGTCCAAATATGGCGCTGATATCAGACAGACAGACAGACAGACAGATCTACCAGTGTCCAAATATGGCGCTGATATCAGACAGACAGACAGACAGATCTACCAGTGTCCAAATATGGCGCTGATATCAGACAGACAGATCCACCAGTGTCCAAATATGGCGCTAATATCAGACAGACAGACAGATCCTCCAGTGTCCAAATATGGCGCTGATATCAGACAGAGAGACAGACAGACAGATCCACCAGTGTCCAAATAAGGCGCTGATATCAGACAGACAAACAGACAAACAGATCCACCAGTGTCCAAAAACGGTGCTGATATCAGACAGACAGACAGACCGATCCACCAGTGTCCAAATATAGCGCTGATATCAGACAGACAGACAGACAGATAGACAGACACACAGATCCACCAGTGTCCAAATACTGCGCTGATATCAGACAGACAGACAGACAGACAGATCCTCCAGTGTCCAAATATGGCGCTGACATCAGACAGACAGACAGACAGACAGATAGATCCACCAGTGTCCAAATATGGCATTGATATCAGACAGATAGATAAACAGATCCACCAGTGTCCAAATATGGCGCTGATATCAGACAGAGAGAAAGACAGATAGATCTACCAGTGTCCAAATATGGCGTTGACATCAGACAGACAGATCTACCAGTGTCCAAATATCGTGCTGATATCAGACAGACAGATCCACCAGTGTCCAAATATGGCATTGATATCAGACAGATAGATAAACAGATCCACCAGTGTCCAAATATGGCGCTGATATCAGACAGAGAGAAAGACAGACAGATCTACCAGTGTCCAAATATCGTGCTGATATCAGACAGACAGATCCACCAGTGTCCAAATATGGCATTGATATCAGACAGACAGATCCACCAGTGTCCAAATATGGCGCTGATATCAGACAGACAGACATACAGACAGATCCACCAGTGTCCAAATATGGCGCTGATATCAGACAGACAGACAGATCCACCAGTGTCCAAATATGGCGTTGATATCAGACAGACAGACAGACAGACAGACAGACAGATAGATAGATCCACCAGTGTCCAAATATGGCGCTGATATCAGACAGACAGATCCACCAGTGTCCAAATACGGCGCTGATATCAGACAGAGAGACAGACAGACAGATCCACCAGTGTCCAAATACGGGGCTGATATCAGACAGACAGACAGACAGATCCACCAGTGTCCAATTACGGCACTGATATTAGACAGACAGACAGACAGATCCACCAGTGTCCAAATACGGCGCTGATATCAGAAAGACAGATAGATCCACCAGTGTCCAAATATGGCGTTGATATCAGACAGACAGACAGACAGGCAGATCCACCAGTGTCCAAATATGGCGCTGATATCAGACAGACAGATCCTCCAGTGCCCCGATATGGCGTTGATATCAGACGGACAGATCCACCAGTGTCCAAATATGGCGCTGATATCAGACAGACAGACAGACAGACAGACAGATCCACCAGTGTCCAAATACAGTGCTGATATCAGACAGACAGACAGACAGATCCACCAGTTTCCAAATATGGCGCTGATATCAGACAGACAGATCCACCAGTGTCCAAATATGGCGCTAATATCAGACAGACAGACAGACAGATCCTCCATTGTCCAAATATGGCGCTGATATCAGACAGAGAGACAGACAAACAGATCCACCAGTGTCCAAAAACGGTGCTGATATCAGACAGACAGACCGATCCACCAGTGTCCAAATATGGCGCTGATATCAGACAGACAGACAGACAGACAGATCCACCAGTGTCCAAATATGGCGCTAATATCAGACAGACAGACAGATCCTCCAGTGTCCAAATATGGCGCTGATATCAGACAGAGAGACAGACAGACAGATCCACCAGTGTCCAAATAAGGCGCTGATATCAGACAGACAAACAGACAAACAGATCCACCAGTGTCCAAAAACGGTGCTGATATCAGACAGACAGACAGACCGATCCACCAGTGTCCAAATATGGCGCTGATATCAGACAGACAGACAGACAGATCCACCAGTGTCCAAATATGGCGCTGATATCAGACAGACAAACAGACAGATCTAACAGTGTCCAAATATGGCATTGATATCAGACAGACAGATTCACCAGTGTCCAAATATGGCGTAGATATCAGACAGACAGACAGATCTACCAGTGTCCAAATATGGCGTAGATATCAGACAGACAGACAGATCTACCAGTGTCCAAATATGGTGCTGGTATCAGACAGACAGATCCTCCAGTGTCCAAATATGGCGCTGATATCAGACAGACAGACAGACAGACAGACAGACAGACAGATCCACCAGTGTCCAAATATGGCGCTGATATCAGACAGACAGATAGACAGATCTACCAGTGTCCAAATATGGCGTTGATATCAGACAGACATACAGACAGACAGACAGATCTACCAGTGTCCAAATATGGCACTGATATCAGACAGACAGACAGGTCCACCAGAGTCCAAATATGGCGCTGATATCAGACAGACAGACAGACAGATCTACCAGTGTCCAAATATGGCGCTGATATCAGACAGACAGATCCTCCAGTGTCCAAATATGGCGCTGATATCAGACGGACACACAGACAGACATATCTACCAGTGTCCAAATATGGCGCTGATATCAGACAGACAGACAGACAGATCTACCAGTGTCCAAATATGGCGCTGATATCAGACAGACAGACAGACAGACAGACAGATCTACCAGTGTCCAAATATGGCGTTGATATCAGACAGACAGACAGACAGACAGATCTACCAGTGTCCAAATATGGTGCTGATATCAGACAGACAGACAGATCCTCCAGTGTCCAAATATGGCGCTGATATCAGACAGACAGACAGATCCACCAGTGTCCAAATATGGCGTAGATATCAGACAGACAGACAGATCTACCAGTGTCCAAAAATGGCGCAGGTATGAGACAGACAGATCCTCCAGTGCCCAAATATGGCGCTGATATCAGACAGACAGACAGACAGACAGACAGACAGACAGACAGACAGATCCACCAGTGTCCAAATATGGCGCTGATAACAGACAGGCAGACAGACAGATCTACCAGTGTCCAAATATGGCGCTGATATCAGACAGACAGACAGACAGACAGATCTACCAGTGTCCAAATATGGCGCTGATATCAGACAGACAGATCCACCAGTGTCCAAATATGGCGCTAATATCAGACAGACAGACAGACAGATCCTCCAGTGTCCAAATATGGCGCTGATATCAGACAGAGAGACAGACAGACAGATCCACCAGTGTCCAAATAAGGCGCTGATATCAGACAGACAAACAGACAAACAGATCCACCAGTGTCCAAAAACGGTGCTGATATCAGACAGACAGACAGACCGATCCACCAGTGTCCAAATATGGCGCTGATATCAGACAGACAGACAGACAGATAGACAGATCCACCAGTGTCCAAATATGGCGCTGATATCAGACAGACAAACAGACAGATCTAACAGTGTCCAAATATGGCATTGATATCAGACAGACAGATTCACCAGTGTCCAAATATGGCGTAGATATCAGACAGACAGACAGACAGATCTACCAGTGTCCAAATATGGCGTAGATATCAGACAGACAGACAGATCTACCAGTGTCCAAATATGGTGCTGGTATCAGACAGACAGATCCTCCAGTGTCCAAATATGGCGCTGATATCAGACAGACAGACAGACAGACAGACAGACAGACAGATCCACCAGTGTCCAAATATGGCGCTGATATCAGACAGACAGATAGACAGATCTACCAGTGTCCAAATATGGCGTTGATATCAGACAGACATACAGACAGACAGACAGATCTACCAGTGTCCAAATATGGCACTGATATCAGACAGACCGACAGGTCCACCAGAGTCCAAATATGGCGCTGATATCAGACAGACAGACAGACAGATCTACCAGTGTCCAAATATGGCGCTGATATCAGACAGACAGATCCTCCAGTGTCCAAATATGGCGCTGATATCAGACGGACACACAGACAGACATATCTACCAGTGTCCAAATATGGCGCTGATATCAGACAGACAGACAGACAGATCTACCAGTGTCCAAATATGGCGCTGATATCAGACAGACAGACAGACAGACAGACAGATCTACCAGTGTCCAAATATGGCGTTGATATCAGACAGACAGACAGACAGACAGATCTACCAGTGTCCAAATATGGTGCTGATATCAGACAGACAGACAGATCCTCCAGTGTCCAAATATGGCGCTGATATCAGACAGACAGACAGATCCACCAGTGTCCAAATATGGCGTAGATATCAGACAGACAGACAGATCTACCAGTGTCCAAAAATGGCGCTGGTATCAGACAGACAGATCCTCCAGTGCCCAAATATGGCGCTGATATCAGACAGACAGACAGACAGACAGACAGACAGAGAGACAGACAGACAGATCCACCAGTGTCCAAATATGGCGCTGATATCAGACAGGCAGACAGACAGATCTACCAGTGTCCAAATATGGCGCTGATATCAGACAGACAGACAGACAGACAGATCTACCAGTGTCCAAATATGGCGCTGATATCAGACAGACAGACAGACAGATCTACCAGTGTCCAAATATGGCGCTGATATCAGACAGACAGACAGACAGATCTACCAGTGTCCAAATATGGCGCTGATATCAGACAGACAGATCCTCCAGTGTCCAAATATGGCGCTGATATCAGACAGACAGACAGACAGACAGACAGACAGACAGATCCACCAGTGTCCAAATATGGCGCTGATATCAGACAGACAGACAGATCCACCAGTGTCCAAATATGGCGCTGATATCAGACAGACAGACAGATCCACCAGTGTCCAAATATGGCGTTGATATCAGACAGACAGACAGACAGACAGGCAGATCCACCAGTGTCCAAATATGGCGTTGATATCAGACAGACAGACAGAAAGACAGATCCACCAGTGTCCAAATATGGCGTTGATATCAGACAGACAGACAGACAGACAGACAGATCCACCAGTGTCCAAATATGGCGTTGATATCAGACAGACAGACAGAAAGACAGATCCACCAGTGTCCAAATATGGCACTGATATCAGACAGACAGACAGACAGACAGATCTACCAGTGTCCAAAGATGGCGCTGATATCAGACAGACAGACAGACAGATAAAATTGAGACATACAGAAAAAAGACAAACAGAATCTATGTCAGGCTGTTTGCTATTCTTCTCAACACTGTCCGATTGTAATCAATCTAACAATAGGGGGTCCTCAATGCTGGATGATATTATCATATAGTGTATCATTCTCCATATGACAGTAGAGACAGCAGTGGGTCAGTCTGATTTTGAGGTGTTTCATTGAGGGCTCGTGGTGGGTCGTGCTAATGCAGGGGGTGCATGAAACCGGCTGAATAATGGGGTGTTATGGGGAGCAGGTGGCAGAGGGCCGGGCTCAGGCATTAACCCAACAGATGGACACACAACGCTCCCTCACTGCTACATATGGACAGCAGGAGGACAAGCGGCTAATGGAGAAAACACACACATACATATAAACACACACACAGACAGAAAAGAAAGGATCAATGCGCTTCTACTGGCTGCTTTCTGGACAGCAGATCTGTCTGCAACAGCTCATGAATATTCATGTGATCTGACTTTATAGAGGCGAGGGGCGCTTTGGGGGAAGGCCGTCCCACCTGAGGGAGTGACGGAGCGTGACTGAGACTGAGGGAGAGGAGGATGAAAGGAAAAACACAAAAACAAAAGAGGAATGAAATGTAACCAAGTATACGCTTCCCATTTCTTTTGTTGTTAAGGCACATGTTGTGAGTCCAATTAAACAGCCCTCTTCCTTATGAGCCACAGACAAACCAAAAAATACCAATAAAAATGACCCAGACATCATTAAATACAGTTGAAACAAAGATAATAATGGGATGTGCTTAACACGTTTTCTGGATGAGAGCAAGAAATTGAAATCCAAACACTCAAACTATAAGAACAAGCCTGCTGAGGTTATTCAAATTAAAATATACAGGTCCTTCTAAAAAATTAGCACATTGGGATAAAGTTCATTATTTTCCATAATGTAATGATAAAAATTAAACTTTCATATATATAAGAGATACATAAATACATTACTATTGGGATCAAAGTTTTTTCTTCATGTTTTTCAAAGTCTCTTATACTCACCAAGGCTGCATTTCAAAAATATAGTAAAAACAGCAATATTATGAAATATTAGTGCAATTTGAAATATATTCTACTTTAATATATTTTCATTATTATTCCTCTGATCAAAGTTGTTCAGCATCATTACTCCAGTCTTCAGTGCCACACGATCCTTCAGAAATCATTCTAATATGAGGATGTGAAACATTTTATATTTCTTATTATTTCTTATTATCATCAATTGTGCTACTTAAATTTTTTTGATAATTTCAATAGAAAGATATAAAGAACTGCATCTATTGAAACAGAAAACTTTTGTAACTTTATAAATGTCTCTACTGTCACTGTTGATCAATTTAATGCATCCATGCTGAATAAATGCATTAAAGCCACAGTACGTAATTTTTCGGTGCTAGAGGTCACTTATTTAAAGCAAAGGCGTAGCTTGATGATGCCTGGATTTCACAGAGCTTTTATTATTCCACAGTCATTGTTTCCCCTTCTTCCGCTTATGCGTATGTTGGGTAACACAGGGCTGTTTTATTATATTAGATACATCTGCAGGGTGCGAACTACGGGGGAGCTAGGGGGAGCTCGGCTCCCCTAAATAAGACATGGGCTCCCCTGAAAACGTGATTTGTGAAATTTTGGGGGGTCTCAAAAATATTGACACTGTGTTATTTTGAGGTGCAATTTCATTTTTATGTAATCTAATCATATGAATATAATTAATTCATGCATGACGGTGATTTAAATCTAATTCACTTCAATAAAGATAACTATACATGCTGTTCTTGTCATGACCATCAAGGTGTGGTGGCACTGCGGTGCAAATTCCACTCATGTTTAGTACATGTCAACGCAAAGATTCGCAGAAAAAACAATAACGAATATCCACTTCTTGATCTTGGATTTCTGGAAGAACAGAAAAAGAGGCTGACCTCAAGCCTCTGTGGTCGCTTCTGTGTTAAGGCATGTTATTCCCAATTATGTGTTGTGCAGGGCCGTGCACAGGGGGGTGGCCCGGTGGCTAGAGCCACTGCCCCTTTGCCCTCATCGGCTAAGGTGCCCCTCTTGCCCCCTTCCCTCCCTCACCCTCAGAGGACTCCCATAAAAGCGTAATAAAAGCGTTCTGTTCCGCTAAAAATCCACTAATTCCGCTAATCCTTTCCGTGTTTTCCCGCTCCCTCCGCAGCATCGCTCACAGTCTGCAGCGGGGTCCGCTCTCTGTGGAGACGACAGTTCCAGAATGTCGTCCCATTAACGGGTAAATCACAAACTACAGTCTACATTACAGACAGTGGTTGATCCGCAGAATTATTAGTTTGTTTCTTTCAACAGTTCAAACATAGATTAAAAGCTCCAGCATGCCAGCGGGTAATCGTCATATACTGTATACTGAATAGCTGACAGTTTGTCACTAGGCTATTTAACTCCTGTATAATAGATATCCGATTATAATACATTTTTGTGAGTTAACACTTGTATCTATAACATGTCATATTTATGATATTTTATTTAGACCATATTAATTGTATACACAATAATTTAAAAAAAGGTAGGCTAATAAAGGCTATTATAGATATGAGTTGTATCAGGGCAGCCTACAATAGGGCTAAAGCACACCCTAAGAAAAATGTGGTAATTTTTCAAAAAAGTTCATACTTGTGCAAAAAATATCTAGCAACGTTTGCATTATTTTCTGTTTATTTTGATGAATAAAATAACATTCTGTTATTAAAAAACTGTTGCGTATGATTTACATAAATCATAAACAAGACCTTTGTCTCAAAATATATTCAATAAATGATTCTTATTTGCTACTTAAATCTCCAATAAAAAATAAAAATAGAAAAGAGATCAAATTAGCCCAGAATCAACTTTTTGGAAGAATAATTAGAACAACATAAATGTGATTAGTACTAAAGCCTAACAATTGTATTCATTCTCTATATTAAGATGATACTCAACCCCCTTGCCCCTCAAAATGTCTGTGCACGGCCCTGGCTTTGTTTATAGATTTGTGGACTTTTTGACCTATCAATTCTTGTTTTTTTCTTCCTTCATTAAAATCAAAGATGTTCTTCAATGATTGTAAATTGTATATTAAGAGTCTCCGCAATGCATTAAGCAATAGATTGACGCGTTCGTCTGTGTGTGAAGGAATATACACGTCCTCTTTTGTGTATAGAGATGCACGCCCCCCCCACCCCGAAAAGTGGGCTCCCCCAAAGGCCACAGTATAGTTCGAACACTGAGTGTGTTGAAAAGTTATGCTATAATGCATTCGCTCTGTGACTACTATGAGACACTTGTTCACACTGCAGTGAGCTAGAGCGATATTAGACATGGTGAAACACGGTACTCGCAGTACATCAAGAAAACCAGATTCAAACAATAACACTAAACTTGAATTGAAACTGTTGAGCTACATAACAATAATTCGTTTTCTGTCGATGAATGATCCAAACAGTTGCTCACCTGTCTAAAAAAAAAAAACCTCTTCATATAATAAAGCATCTTTGGTGTTTACATGGTTTCTACAAAATAAAACAAAATTCTCCAAAATTCCTTGATGGAAATCAAGAATAACGTAATGTCATTATTAGGCGACGCACGGACGCGATCCGTGTCCTGGATAAAATCGATTATTTCTCTGGGATGTTTAAACATTCTTGAAAACATTTGGGATAATGCAAGTACACAAGTCAACAAAATATATAACTGTTCTAGTGGAGTTTGATATTTTAATATTGTAGTGTAAATGTAATTTTATTTTTGGAGCAACATTTTGAATGGTAAAGAATGTTGTCTTGCCACTTGAACAATGAAATAACTGTGTTCTTACTAGACACATACTAAGCAAGTGCGCTGATGCAAATAGCAGCAAGATTATTATCCAAGAACATTCTTTCATACCTCAATAGTGACCATCAATCTTTCCAAGTACACTCTCAGGAAAAAGGTACAAAAGCTGTCACAGGGGTTGTACCCTTTGAAAAGGTACACCTTTGTACCTAAAGAGTGGATATTACCTAAATGGTACTTATTAGAACCACTGTCTCCATCCCTGTGACAGCTTTTGTACTCTTTTTTCTGAGAGTGTAGCAGTAGGATGTAATCAGCATCTTTTGTCGGACCAAGAACAACATTTCTGACAAACAAAACCCCAACCCTATCCATTAGCCATCCTAAAATTAGAGGGAAATTAAAATGTTGTTCAACCCCCAAACATAGCGCCAAATGAACCCTAAACCTAACCCTAAAATCTGAGTGCTTCATTCAAGGAAAAATGTGAAATTTGATAAAGAAACAGGTTCTGTTTGGTAAAATTATGGTTACCCACACCCAATATGTCATGTATAAGAATTCAGGTGAGTTCAGACATTTTTTTTGGCCACTTATTCCCTTTTTCCAGGGATAATCTGAGCCATTTTGTCCCATGCAACTTTGAGAAAAGTGCAAAAGAGGTTAATTCTGATATAACAGCAGCTCCTTGTGTACACGATTACTCCGCATGCATCTATGAGACTAAGATGTTCTCATCCAGTCTCACTCCAACTTCTGAAAGTAGATCAGAAAGTGCCTTTTGTTGTGGGAACAAGAAATCTGAGTCCAGGAAACTGGGCCAGGCAGGAGTCAAAAACAAGCACACACACCGAGAGTAGAATGTGTAAATTATACAGTTAGCTTGTTTCTCACTGCTTACACACTTGAGGCAGAGTGTTTGTGTCCATGACCTGTCAGCACATGTAGAGAGAAGTGTATCACGGGATGGGTTCGGGATAACGCACAACTTCTTTTAGCTATCGCTTTTCCACAAGGCTTTTATCTGATTTCTAGACACTTCTAGTTCACACAGAATGCATTTTTACTGTTAAAACTGAGATGCAGGTCAGTGGAATAGAAAAAAGCCAAGGTCTAGAGATGTGTTTTTTCCTTTGACTTGAATTTTGCGTTTAGAACGCGGTCATGTGCGAGTCGCTGCAAAAGAGGCAAGATGTGTGAGCAAAAAAGTTGCTGCCTTAAATTTTTAAGTGCAATCAACTTAAATGTTAAAGTAATTTCAACTTAAATTACTGACTTTAAAAAATGAGTTGATTCTTGTATGACTTATATTGTAGATTTAAAGCAATGTAAAAACATAAGCTGTCATAACTTATTGATCATATCATTTTTTACAGCGCACGTTTACAATGATAAACAATGGAACAGAAGCACAGTGCTTAAATCAGTACCAGTGTCTGTGTGTTCAATGCAAACCTAAGAGTAAGACACTTGGTCACAAAACTTTTGGTACAAATACAGCTATTATATAGTCTGTAAAATGGTCATAAACGGGTTCATTCAGCTGTAAAACATTGACAGCTGACACATGTGTAACTTTAGGTGTGAATCTCTCTTACCTTCGACAGACCTCCAACCTCCAGGTAGAAGCAGATGATAAAGACGTTCCAGGCCACCCACAATGCTGTCCACACCGTATACTGTCAAAAAAGATGGATAATCCATTACTCCAACATACCGCAGGCTATACTTTAAGACACATCTACTTTGCTAATATGAAGGAATTTTTGGCATTTCATTGTGTTGTGCTTTAGGGCTGAAGCAAATGTCTGTAAAGTTAATGGAGGACAAGGTTCTGCCAGGATATTATCCGGTTTTCTAAGGATTTTATTTCTGACTTTGCACACTAGAGGACAAAATTTTGGAATAATCAAGAAATTGTAACATTTTTGATCACCAGAGCAGCATTAATTTAACTTTAATACTGCACTGTAAAAATATATTGTTGGTTTAACTTAAAAAAGTAAGTAAACTGGTTGCCTTAAAATTTTTCATTATTATGTGTTTTTTATTTCAGTGTTTACTGAAATAAAAAAATTTGAGTTGATATAATGAAAGAAATTGGTTTAATAAATAGAAACTGAAAATATTATTGTATCTGAACCACATAAAAATGTGATAAATCATGGAAATAGCACAATTGTGCATGTTTCACAGCATCATCACAAATAAAACACAATTCCGCAATATGCTAACAAAATCTTTTAATAATATTTGGTTGTCGATTCTCAAAAATGTTCCTTGTATTAACTCAAATTTCTAATTTCAATGAACTAAAAATTTTAAGGCAACGAGATAACTTATTTTTTCAAAAAAAAAATTACAGTGTGTGAAATATTATTACAATTCAAGATAACTGTTTTCTAGGGAAATATATTTTAAAATGTAATTTAAACCTGTGATCAAAGCTGAATGTTCAGCATCATTACTACTTCAGTCATCAGTGTCACATGATCCTTCAGAAATAATTCTAATGATGATTTGCTGCTCAGTTATAAAAATTTTTTTTGTGGTGCTCAATTATGAATAGTGGTTCTTATTACTATTAATATTGTGACATCTTTCCTGCTTAATGTTTTTGTGGGAGGAAAAACAGAATATAAAGTTTAAAACAACAGCATATTAATGTTTCCACAAAAATATGAAGCAACTGTTTTCAATATTGATTGATTCTTGAGCATCAAATCAGCATATGGGAAAATGATTTCTGAAGGATATAATAAATGCAGTCCTAAAAAATAATAAAATAAATGCAGCCCTGGTGAACATAAGTCAGTTCTTTAAAAATATTATTTTTTTAAATTATGCATATTACTTAATTATTAAGAATTTTTGAATGGTACTATATATTATGTAGTGATACATAAAATACAGTTTTAAAGGGATTTTTTAAAATATATTTTATACTTTAATATTTTTATTTTCTGCAGAGCATGAAAGAAGATATTTTGGTGATGTTTTTTGTCAATAAAATGAAAAAGCTCTAAAATAACAGACCCCACTGACTTTCATAGTATGAAAATATAGATATTTTTTCTACATATAGTAGTAAACAAATTTCAGGTTAACATTATCAATAAAATAATTCAGGACCATAGTATAAATCCAAGTACCATGGTATTATCATCATCACTGTGCCTCTTTAATTATCTAGAACAAATTAAAACTTAACTTGTTCAGGTAACATCAGAGCAGTTTTCTCAGAGTATATGGGAAACAGCAGATGCTTGAAAACATCTGCAGGGAGTGTGTTTGGACAGAGCCCTTCTTTTAAACAGGCTCTTATCTATTAACTCATGATTTTTATCTTCCTTTGTTCTTTTATAGCAGAACATCCCATTTGAACACCAAGCCTTTTGTCTTTCAGGTCGTTTGCACAAACAAACACAATCAATTAGGATTTTAAAAGCCTATAAATTCCACTGAAATATTCATCTGAATTAGTTCTCCAGCCTGCTGGTATAAAAACTTTCAGAAAGAGAGAGAAAAAAAAACATTTTTGTTAAAATCATGAAGCATATACTGCTCATGGGGAGTCTAAAGAGAATACAAAAAGGTATGCTTCACAAGAGTAAAAGTGGATCTCAGGTTTCCTTTCAGACCAGCTTGAGATGACTTCAGAGCAATTTTTACCAAACAGCAACAAATATATTTTCCACAACGCTCTCCGCTGGGAATTCCTCCACTGATACACAAAGATCAGAGGACTACTTTTACAAGGCTTTTTCCATTGTGGATACTTTAACTGAACTTCTCACAAAGTTTAAAATGGAGCAAACTTGCAAAAGTTTATATGGACCCAATGCCATCCACATTGGTAACATTACTAAAGATTCATCCACCCACCTCATATAAAGTAGTCCCAACCTCAAAGGACAAATTTACAGATCAAAGAATGAACAATTTAACTACATTCATGTGTATGTTTTAACAAAAATATGAGCTTCACATTTCTGCTAGTAAACACTCAGGTTAAAATGCCTTGTCAACGTACATTGTAAATATGTTAGTGTAAATGCACTTCATTTTGACTGAGGGAGTCAATTAACCCTTAAACGCATAACTCAAGTAATTCTCTATTCTCTCCCTCAGTCATTTTTTAGACAACAACCTACTTTGTATTCCTCAATCTATTCATTATTCACATATAAAAAAAATAAAAAAATAAAAAAAATTAATTAATGTTTTGTAAAAACTGTATAGGGTCACTAGTGACCCAAGGTATGTAATAGTATAACTTTATTTATTTTTTACGCAACAATAATTGAATATCTGATGACTGCAGTTCACCTTTACTGATCAAGGTGGCAATGTCTGATACACAATGATGAAGTGACATTGCACGCATAATTACCGCAAGCATAAAACAAAAGAAAGTAGCCTACGTATCATCAGTGATTTACTATAAGTAAATCGAGTCCTAAACGCAATCAATTATTAGTGTCACTGATGGTGGATCTGGTAAAGATCTGTCAACAATGAAAATATTGATTTTGAAGATGTTGAAAATGATAGTTTTGAGAACATGTTTGAGATAGTGAATATCAGGCAGATGCTGAATGTGCTGAAATGAGCTCTGATGAGGACATGATGAAAACATATGCTCCAAAAGGTAACAACATATGTTTTTTAATCGTTTTTAAACTATCCAGAGAGTTTTATACTAATGCAACTTTTAGATATCACCTGTGATAGATATAGAGCCGGGTCACTAAAGACCTGAATACGATATAATAATTGGCGAAACTTTCATACATTCAAGTGTTAGGGTTAAGTTGTATTTAACTCCGATAATCTTGTATGACAGGATACTGTATCTATTCATGACTTGAGAAGAAATACAAACAGCTCAGCAAGACTGAGTCTTTAATACATGTCTCTGAGAAGATGAATGTCTTGAAGGGAAACGATACACCTGAGACAGCATGATTCACATGTCACATCACTATTATATGGTGGCGACTATAGTAATCCTAACCTGTTGTGAAGCCGAATGAGTCTCTATAACACATGACGCGGACACAAGCCTGAGCAATACTCCTCACCATTCCCAGGAGTCTCAGAACCGCGAGTCTTGCTTCCAGGCTTGTCTATCATTTCTGTCTTCCACACTTTTTCATGGCTTTGTTCTATTCGTGGCTTCTCAAATTTTTCCCACTTTGGTTAACTTGACATTTCTACTCACCATCTACAAATGTTGTGTTTGAAATTCAATTTGTAAATCTATCAGAGCAACTCAGTGTTGCTAAGTTTATTTATAATGTTCAATGGAAAATAATTGCTTATTAAGATGTTGCTGTGCAGTTTCAGACACAATTAGAGGTAGAAATATAGCTGCTTGCAACCATTACTGGGCAAAGCCCTTATAGCTGATTTTTTGGTTTGTTAGATATATTTTTATGATTTTTTTTAATGATGAATTTCATTGCATAATAAACTTACAAAAGCATGTTAACCAGCATGCTAAGATAACTTTATCTAATGTAGCTTATGCTTAACCTGATTGCTGAAGAGCCACATTAGAAAGAATGGCAACAGTTTAGCATGCTAACCAATTCACTTGCTAAGATAACTAGCATAAGGCAACAAACACTGGCAGGGTCAAATTCTGAGAGGAATTTCTTATGAACGGAAGCGGATATTAAAAAAAAAAAATCTGTCGTTTCTGTCCAGCTTAGTCCAAAGATCACCTGAGCCAATTTTTGACCAAATTTGTAGGAGTAGCGAAAAATCTGTTTCCTTTGCTTCAATATGGCTGATGGTCATTGTAAAATGACAAATGAGGTATCATCGGAAGCGACATAAACCAAGTAGGCCTAATGCAAATGACAAAGAAATCTAATTTTGAAAGGTTTTCAAAAATTAATTAGCATTTTTTCAAAACACCTGATATATCCCGGGAACACTAGGTGGTGCTGTGTTCTGGCTCTGCCCTCCTACGTACTTCCGCTCAATTTTCATTTTCCTTCAGTACTACATCTGGGACTGCGGTGTATTCTTAGGTTTTCTCCGAACAAATTTTTACCGGTCCAATCAGCGAACAGAGGGAGTGGCTGAGAACGATGACGTTGATGTCGAGCGCTAGTTTGAGTTGTAGTTCAGTAATGGCGGCGCCGTGAAAGATGCAAACTAAACCATTCATTGCATTGTGGCACCGCTGCCGAATATCCAGAAGTTAAAGCCGGAGCAATAACAGTCTTTGCTGGGGTTTGTTGGTGGCCCTCCAACAGGGTAAACTCGGGAAAAGTTTGATTTTCCAGTTTGCTTCGTTAGTGATGAAGGAGTTTGCTGAAGCTATTCGGATGGTTTCTCGTGGGGTCGGAAGGCATTGCCATCATTTAGGTTACAGGGACTGGTCAGTTATTTTATTGCCGTCCGTCTCTTACCACCCGCGGAAAAATCCCCGGCCGAGTTACCAACTGCTTTTGACAAACGCAAGGTCATGTTGATGTAACAGCTGTCCGAATCCACATCTCTGAGCTTTCAACAATATATCACTTCAAAATTCACTGTTTGTAATCATTTCTGACCCCTGCAGAACACCATACGGTTGCTTTGCTGTTATTAGGATGCATTTATAGACTTGTATTTAGAAGAGCAATATATTTCATCACCGCTCAAACAAATTAAAATAAAAGCACTTAAACATTTGAATTGGTCCGTTATTTATAGCAGCATTTATTATCATACCAAGCATATGACATTTTATTTACAGCATACAATCATGTTACGGACCGCGTGAGCGCCGCGTTCCCGATCACAGAACTCTCCTCTCCACCGTGGCGTGAATAAATCACAATCCGAATGCACGAGTTTTAGGTTTTATCCTATAGTTTTATCACTGAGGTGGCATGCACATGTGCACTTTTATTTTGTCAGATTTCCATGAGTGAAACAGGCGAAGGGCGCATGACATACGTCACGACCAAACGTTAGCAATTGGTTATGGCAGATCCAGAGTGGCTCAGGGCAGATCCAATAGTTTTAAACCTCAACAGGGTGCCCGCCTTCGCGGAAATAAACGCTTGTCAATGGAGAGTGGCCAGACTCTGTACAAATGAAATGTACGAGAGTCTGGTAAAACCAGGCTACCTTCACGACACATTTTGTGCCAATACATCAAACATTTTTAAAGATATCGACACTTATGACAAAATTCTAAATAACGGACACATGGTTCATCCAATCCTGTTACAAGGAATCCATTTTCTAACAGACTGTTTAAAAGTTATTAGCAAAAAATAGCAATTTTTCAGATTTCATGACCTGTACGTAGCACTGTTCCCAAATTTGGCATGGACCCTTAGTGTACCAGTTATCGTTTTCGATTGATCAAAGTTTGACTGAGATGTTCAGCCTCTGAACCAATTTCGGGTCGACCTCGTTAAGTTTGCGACATCATAACTTTTGAACAAAGATAAATAAAAAAATCAGTTCAGTTCACTACTACTCCTTCAAAATTGGACAAATTTTGAAGGAGTAGTAGTGAAAAAACTATATAATATATAATAAGAAGACCCAAAAAATTATTTATGTGAACGTATCTTAAACATGGATGAAAAGACACATAATAAAGTCTATTCCTGCAGCTCAAATAGTAAAGCATAGCATTAGCAACATCAAGGTCATGGGTTTCATTCCCAGGAAAAGTAAAATGCTGTTTCAAGCATACTGAACTTTTTACACTGTTAAAGACAGTTTCCTTAAATCTTAAACATGGACAACGTTTCCACAAAAAAAGTTGGATGTTTAATGTAGTACTTCCGTGCCAAAAATACTCCTTCCGGTTTCTCTGGTTTTGGTTTTTTCCGAGTATGGGTCTACCTGACGTCAGATACGGCGGAATGTCCTTGTACGGGCCGTGCGGGATCTTCTCCCAGAAGGGCGAGCCTGACTAGAGCAAACGTTTTAGGGAAGCCGGCTGTGCAGTCACAGGACTTCACAAAATCAATACTGTCGTCAAAGAAGTATGTTTTTGGTTGTCAGGGCATGACGACCCTAAACAGCTTCCCAAAGAACCAAGCGTTAATAGGACAGTGGATGGAGTTTGTTTTTCCGGAGCAGAAGTTTTGGTTTGTTCCCTGCATTTCAGCGCATTTTAGCTCTGGATTTTTTAGCTTGTCTAATGCTGAAAGATGGAACAGTTCCAGCGATTAATGTTCACGGGCGTGTGTTTGAAGCAGGAGGTCAGTAAAACTGCTTCAAATGTCTGTGTTGTTAGCTATCGACGTTCATTCAAATGCGCTAATATTCCATAGTTTTTCCATGTAAACACTAGCCTGACGTGTGAAACTGTTCCGCTTGCTACAGCTAACATTAAATTGCATACAATAGTCCATGAACCAAATTATGCCCTCATAAACCACGAGTAAACACACAAATGTTGTAAAACTCGCCAGCATGACAGGCCACCAAGCATATATAAAAGTTACAGTACATACCATTGAGACGTCCTGCTGTAGCCTTCGTTGCTGCTTCTCCTGTTTCAGCCACTAGATCTGATTTTAGATCATATATGTATGGCTAAATCTGATTACAGACTATCTTTCTTTTATAAATATAATAAAACTAAATACTTTTACAGTTCTACTCTATAGGTACTCAAGATCGACATGAGATTGACTGTATTGTTGTTCCATGAATTCACATTTCTTACAGCATCTAGACACCATTTTGGATGATTATAAATATGTTTTATTCAATTGTGTGGCTGATATTACTTGTAGTTCACCTATAATGCTGAAAATGGTACGGTAATATAAAATTGTAATATAGTACACATTTTGGCATATTTAGTAGGTCATCATTTTTAAAACATACAGAAAATGTACAACTTTGTACACTATACTATATACAGAAATAAATCATAACATAAATGAGTGTATCAATAATAAGAGTTAGTATGTTGTTATTTTAAACTGAGTTAGGATGTAAATTAAAGGCTGATTATATATAATAATAAAATAATAATTCAAGTATTCAGCTTCCTAAAATAGCTTGCTTCCAGTCTCATCAACTAAACCTTGATAATCCTGTTGAACTTGAAGTGAAGCTTTATCATGGACTGACCCAGTGAGGAGCTGAAGGGAGCTGGACTCTAATCATTTAATTCATGGTAATTATTTGCAGATTTAGGGGATTTAAATGCCATACAATGTGTCAAAGTATAAGGCCGGTGCAGTGTCTGAGGGGAGTCTATTATCAGTAAAGGGCTGCGCTCAGCTCTGCTTCAGAGGCCTGCTGTCTTTGATCAACAGTAAGCAGATTTGCATGTGCCACAAACATTATTTGCATGTAAGCATTTCTAAAAAGTGTCTGCCATGAAGGAACAAATGCGAACTGACACCTGTTATTAAACAGATTTTTTGCATGGTTTGGGGAATCTCACAAAACCTCTCAAGAACAATAAATTATATTTTGATTAAAATGAAGATATTTTGTACCACTAAGATTTTTTTTTTCCTTTTATCTTGATGCAATATAAGCATATACATTATGGTAACTGTCGGTAACTAAAACCATTAAAAATATTTCTGCTAATTGAAATAAAGATGAAATACTTAAAGCTACCTTTTCCGTCCGCTAGAGGTCGTAGGCCTGGTTTGATGACGCCAAGTTTGAGCGCAGAATCTTGAGATATGTGATCTTCACCTCACAGCCGATGGAAAAGAGTCGGGATAGGACTCGGGCAGAAATCATGTTCGTGGATGCGGTTATTAACGCTTCTGTAGTGTGAAGCAGAGCAGGACCGAGTGTTGAGGAGCTGAGCACGGCCGCTGGAGCGATTGTTGCGCAACACGGCTCGCGAACAACAGGACTTTTATTATGATGGGACACAGTCGCCGGCGCCATTTCCGCTTTTCCAGTCATGAGTATGAGGTATCGCAGCTCTGTTTATCATATTAGATACATTTAGGTGTGTTTAAAATGATGTTATTACGTTTCTCTGTGCGTTCGCTCAGCGGCTGCTGTGACTCTTGTTCACACTGCTAAGAGTAAAGTGCTTCTGCAGAATAAAACTGGAAACCGAGAGTAACGCAGATATGACACAATTGACAGGCGACTCCCTCAGACGTCCCGGTTCATTGGTTAAAATAGCAATTTTTTCACAAAAAATACTACATAGTGGCACTTTAAACTAAACAAAAACGTGAGATGCTGCATGGCAATAAACTGAAATATATGCAAGATAAAGCATTTCTTAACTGGTTTAACTGAAATGAAAAGTAAATCAAACCTAAATAGCATTATCTAATAAAATGACAAAAGCATATAACAAAATGACAAAAAAAAACCTAATATTAAATTATTATACTAAAAATATCAAAATAAAAGTCAATTCAAAATATGAATAAAACTATAATAGAGCTCATTTTGTGTTGTGTGTGTATTGTTGTGTATGTGTGCGTACAAATGTGTATAACGACTTTGGCTTAATTTTTGGCTTAATTTTTTTCAAAAAATGCAGAAAGGTTTTGGGTTAGTGTAAAAAGAGAGAATATACAGTTTGTAACCAAAAAAAAAACATTACGGTGTGTGTGTGTGTGTGTGTGTGTGTGTGTGTGTGTGTGTGTGTGTGTGTGTGTGTGTGTGTGTGTGTGTGTGTGTGTGTGTGTGTGTGTGTGTGTGTGTGTGTGTGTGTATTCAGTTTTTTAGTATCAGTCAAAATTATGAAGTAAAATTTGCAAACACAATTTCTTTCATTTTGGTGATAAAATGTTACCTGATCATTTGGGAGATTTAAGGATTAGATTTAATTTAAAGCAACACTTACCACCACTATATAGCGAGGTCTGTACTGAATGGTGCCAAACAGACCCAGGATGACAACCAGGATGTGGAAGAAGTTAGCAAGGATAGGAGCCCACTGATAGCCCAAGAAATCAAACACCTGCCTCTCTAAAGCCACCATCTGAGAGAGAGAGAGAGAGAGAGAGAGAGAGAGAGAGAGAGAGAGAGAGAGAGAGAGAGAGAGAGAGAGAGAGAGAGAGAGAGAGAGAGAGAGAGAGAGAGAGAGAGAGAGAGAGAGAGAGAGAGAGAGAGAGAGAGAGAGAGAGAGAGAGAGAGAGAGAGAGAGAGAGAGAGAGAGAGAGAGAGAGAGATGACATATATACATAAATAATTCAGGTGAGGAATAATTTGAAATACAAGTTTAAGGAATGCTGGGATTCATTTTTTCCTTTCAGACTTTGATCCTTTTGGCTGGAGGACTATCAAAGAATCTTTGACACAAGAGCCTTCTTTGTGCGTCAAACTCTTAAACTGCACACTTTTTTTGCAGAACATCTCGGTAATGATTCTTTCAAATTCAAATGATCTGTGAAATAATGACACTGTCAAAACATCTGGAGCTGTTCAAGCGCAACATCCAACCCCTTTCAGATTGCACAAAACTTGAATATCTTGATTTCCACACATTTGGAGTCAGTGGAAATGTGACGCATGTATTTCAATAATGGCATACATATTAATACATTTTACCTGCATCTTACGGGATTTTTCACCTACACTTGCTTAGCATTGACCACTTTCAGCCATGATTGTGTGCCAGAGAAGTAACAACCACACTCTAAAAAATGCTGGACTAAAAACATCCCAAGTTGTGTTGAAAATGGACTAACCCAGCAATTGGGTTGTTTTAACCCAGTGATTGGGTTGTTTTAACCCAGTGATTGGGTTGTTTTAACCCAGCAATCGGGTTGTCCTAAGCAACACTTAACCCAACAGCTGGGTTAAAACAACCCAATTACGAGGTTATAAACAACTCAACCGTTGGGTTAAAACAACCCAATTGCTGTGTTAGTCCAGTTTCAACCCAACTTGGGTTGTTTTTAACCCAGCATTTTTTAGAGTGCAATCATAAACTTCCTCAAATTGACTCCTTTTCATGAAATATTCAGCGTTTAAACATTTAAAGTATGTTAACTTGCAGTTATCAATTTTTGCTTTTCTGAATGTTGTTGATTATAAAATAAAATGCAAAAATAACCATTGGAGAATGTTTTTAAACACACACACACACACACACACACACACACACACACACACACACACACACACACACACACACACACACACACACACACACACACACGCCTGGTTCACTATCTTTGTGGGGACTTTCCATAGGCGTAATGTTTTTTGTACAAACCGTATTTTCTATCCCCTACACTGCCCCTGCCCCTAAACCTACCCATCACAGGAAACATTCTGCATTTTTACATTGTCAAAAAAACATAATTTAGTATGTTTATGAATCCATTTACATTGTGGGGACCGCTGGCTGTCTCACAATGTAGGTGATCTCAGGCTTTACTATCCTTATGGGGACATTTGGTCCCCACAATGTAATATAAACAAGGACACACACACACTCACACATTCCTGCAACATTCAGGAATGCATTAAGTCCTAGAACATTTGGAATTGGTTTCCAAATAAATAATCAAAGGGGAACGGATATTCTGTATTTGATAGGCTGTAGTGATCAGACATTTCCACAATGGATAAGTAGTTATTAAAATGTCTTGTCAAATCTTTACCTCCTCCATGTTAAAATGCCTAACTTTACAGCAGAAAAAAACATGTTTACAGCCTGGTACAAAAATAGTTTTTGTTCTATACGGCTAATTTTGCCCTTCAAGACAATTGTGAGGTGGGTGAATGTTTTTTATAACTCATCAGTTTAAATTATATTAAGCCTTAACGTTCTGCATAATTAAAGGCGTGGCCACTTTGAGTGACAGGTGGATTACCACAGTGCTGCCATTTGCCATGGGGAACTGATTGTCTGCTGTCTGTTAGTCCTCCCACGTCCCACCTCTTTACCCATTTTTGGTTATTCAGGAGTGACCCACTGCCAAGATGGTGACCGTCGGCTAAGTCCACTTTTGGGATTCAAAAAAGCTCTTCAGAAACCTATGGGTGACATTACGGACACTGCATCCATATTTTTTTTCAGAAATATAAAATATGCAGTGTGAAATCTCATCACAAAAGTGGTTTAGAAGACAATAAAACATGAGTTTGCATTAATGACTATTTCTTAAGAGAACTTCCTCCAAAAGCACTTTAGCTGGTTCTAAAGAATCACCTCTGAATAAGAATAAAGCATCTCAAAGTGGCTCTTAAAACTTTTCACACATCAAACAACTTGTTTTTTTCTTTCTTCATTCTAGCAAGCATTTACTCAGTGTTAGAGTGTATCGACACAGTACGACACTAATAATGGAGCACAAAGGTGGTGAGCTACAGACGTGTGACCGCCGCCTCCTGTGGGTCTCGCTGTAAAGGGCTGTTTAATGAGAATTCAGTGAGAGTGTGACGCGCGTTGCGGGCTGGCGGACCGGCGGCTGCATGCTGTGAGATGATGAAAGAGGAAAAGAGGTGGAAAGCTGCACTGCTTGCAAAAGAAAATAATGCTGCGCTAGATGGCAATGAAATGGGAACAGTGTTGGTCTAATTAAACAACCCTCTTTTACACTTTTATTGAATTGCACTGAAAATGACCCTGCAGTCATAAAGCCAATTAAATGTCAAGCAGCATGAGATTAAAATATTGCCTAATTCATCATAGTGAGTGACGCATGTAGGCGAGCTAGAGATGTCTACAGTAGCCTAACTTCCATGTTCATTAACACTGACTCAAAAGCTATATTTTAAAGTAAGAATAAAACAGAAGTTGCGATAGTCTTTTCTATTGTGATGTACCTTTGTTTATGTTCAGAACATAAATTAAGATATTTTTTAATAAAACCAAGAGGTTTCTGAACCACACAGACTGCAACATAATTTCATTTTTTAAATCAGATTATTAAACAGATCTGTGAAATACTTGATTCTGATTGGTCAATCACACATTCCAAAATTGAATAACACACCGCTCATCCGGGTACTATGAGTCATATGCTTAACGTGTCACTCCGCTGTCGTCGACGTATTCAACTTATGGGAAAAGTGTTGAAAGTGCCTCTGCAGTTAAAAAGGCATGTCTTATCTATCTTGAATTGCGAGAAGAAGGCACTTTCAACTCTTCTTTCACAAAGGCGAACGGCCGGAGCTTTAAGTTTTAAATATGGACATTTTTCTTACATAAATGCAGCGATTCGCTTCAGAAGCCCACAGAGCCGCGAGGAGCTTGTTATTTGACGGACAGATGCATTTTTTATGGACTTCAAAAACAGAGCTACAACTACTGCCAAAGCTAGGATTAGCCAGGACTTTTTAAATATGACTTTTATTCATCTAAATGAAGAATGTCATATACACCTAGGATGACTTGAGGGGGAGTGAATAATAGGACAATTTTAATTTATGGGTAAACTATGCCTTTCAGCATTAATTTCAACATAACAAATAACATAAAACATATCTTTTGAGCAATAGATTATGGCTTGAAGCAGTTTGGAACTGTTTTTTTTTTGCGGAAGCTTTGCGGAAGAGCTAATAAAATATTTAAACTCAAGACAATATTTTGTGTCTAATTTACTTGAGACAAGTAACTGTTAGCCGTGTAATACGCGGGATAATGTACACTCAGCCGGTTTTTAATCACAGAATAAACCCCGACAGAGTGATTTGTGTCGGGGTCTTGCGTCACTCTGAAGGGGTTTATTCTGCGATAACAACCAGCTGGGTGTACATTCATTATCCCTTACATAAAGACAAAGTTAAAATAGTCCATGTGACTACAGTGGTTCAACTTTTATGTTGTGAAGTGACAAGAATACTTTGTGCGCGAAAAACAAACAAAAATAACACGTTTATTCAATCATTTCTTCTCGTCTGTGTCACTCTCCTAAGTGATTCACGTAAGCATCCCAACACATGTAATCATGGCATCGTACTCGTCCAAAAGTTAGCCGCCGTTTTGCTGTAAAACCCAGAAGCACTGCACTGTGTGAATAGCCCAACAAAGTGGATAGTGTAAGAGAGTGACAGGAAGGAGAAGAGATTTTGAATAAAATGGTTATTTTTGTTTGTTTATTGAGCAAAAAAAGTACTTGTCGCTTCATAAAATAAAAGTTGAACCACTGGAGTCACATGGACTATTTTAACAATGTCTTTACTCCTTTCTGGACCTTGAAAGTGTTCATTAAATATCTGTCTATGGAGGGGTCAGAGAGCTCTCGGATTTCATCAAAAATATCTTCATTTGTGTTCTGAAGATGAACAAAGGTCTTAAAGGTTTGGAACGACATGAGAGTAAGAAAACTAATGACAGATTTTTCATTTATGAGTGAACTAACCCTTTAACCCCTGTAGGCGACATTGAAACCACATATAATGTTTGTTATCTCCAGCCAAAGTAGCAGAGAATGATCAAAACAGACATTATGCCTTGAGGCACCATCCTAAGTAAGTCATTTAACAAGTAAACCTGAAAGCTTGGATTCTGCACTTAGAAACTAGTCCCTTTCTATTTACTTCCTGTCTGTCTTGCTGACATTTCAGAGCTAAATGCCAGAAAACACAGCATCCTGCCTGACAAAGACCAGCGCCCTATATGAGCACGAGTGCCAGGGGATTGTGGGACTGTCAGCACATCACAGACCTGGCAGACACAATTAAGCATCTGCCATGATGGCTTGATCAGAGCTGAACATCTTGGACAATGTGTGAAGCAGACAGCAGGAGGAGATCTTACACACACACACTCACACACACGGAAAGTGGAGAGGGCAGAAAAAGTGACAAAAAAACAAAAGGAGGGGGTGACTGATGAGGAGACAATGACTACAGATGAGAGTGGAAAAGGGGATACAATGAGAAAGATGAAGTGATGGGGAAACAGACGGGTGGGACGTCAATGAAAACAAGTGACAAATGACAGAGGGAGAGAGAGACTGAAAAAGAAACCGACAGACAAAACAGAAGTCTGTTCCATTTGAATTAGTGACTGCTTGAGGAAAGTCTCATACAACAACTTATACATAGATAATAATGTGCAAATAGATCATGAAAAGAACAGAAACATTAAATATAAATCACAAGACATAAAATAATGCACTAAAATATTCTAAAAATGTATAAAAACGGGACGGGACTTGTAATAGAAAACAACAAAACATCTACAGCTCCTAAAACCAGGCTTCATTTTCTTTATGCCAAATCTAAATCTTTTGTTGCCAAAGAACCTTTCCTATACCATTGTATAATTCCACTTAGCAGCAAGTTTTCCTGAAAGCTGTGTAGGGAAGTAGACTGGGTACACCCAGCCTGATCTGCCGGTGATTTGATTTCACCCGGCAACTCAGTCTGGAAACCTGTACATTCATTTATATTGCTTCTGTTACACTTTTGTGGGAAACAATCACAGACTGGCTTATCCATCTGGCGTGCTATTGGCGGGTTTAACACGATGACAGATAGAGAAGCGATGGAACGATGCCCATTGATCACGCCTCTTGTGCTCTGATTGGTTGAAAAACTATCCAATTGTTTACAGAGTTATTTGAATAATGCTCATTGATCACACCTCTTGTGCAGTAGAAACTTTAAAGGTTAACTAAACCCCTGTTCAGAGCAGTGTCGGCCCGTGAGGTTGTGGGGCCCTAGGCAAGATCATAAAAATTGGCCCCATTGGAGTAAAAAAAAATGATTTTAAGATTGAGGGGCCCCCCAAGATAAGGCGAGGCCCTAGGCGACCGCCTATATTGCCTAATGGAAAGGCCGGCTCTGGTTCAGAGCCTAACTCAACTCCACCCAATGGACATATTTCATAAAATGCTTGAAAAGTGGAGTGGAGACAGAGGGGACGAACCGAGGGTGGGGAGTATTGATTGACAGCTGTCTGACTCGCAAAGGTGGAGAGTGACACCATTAGCTTTGCAACAGAGTAGTCATCTAAAGTAGAGGACTTTTCTCCCCACCTTCACCTGAAGTGGAGGAGGGTGAAATGTCTGCCTTATCGATCGAGCCGCTGGCTCAAACTGCGTTAACTCCTAGCGAAGCAGCAGTGCAAGAGAGAATGAGACCACTAACTAATCTATGAACACTGAACAGTCAAATCCACACAAAAAAATAGGAAAAAAAAAATAGATCAAATACATGCAATATATTTATTTAAATTAACTGAATCAATAAGCAGTGCAGGATCAATAAGTTCACACCTAATAGCCTATAATAAACAGATTTCCTTAAATAAAAGTTATACTATATACGCCAGCATATATTTATCCATATTTTCTTCATTAGAATGCTGAAAGCAAGTGTCAAGTAAGTTTCATTCATAATGTTTCTAATTCATGTAGCTTAAGCGCTCATACTGGAGTGAAGCTGTTCTCATCATATGATTGCGGGAAAACATTTCTTAGGGTATGGTGAGCTTGTGCCAGGGGCGTGGTTAGTTAGCCGTTGGAAGTACCATCATATGTCACGATGTCCTACAATGTCCAATAGGAAAATTTGACTGCAGTAGCCACTGTTCAATCTTAAGGCCCCGATTACACAGAATGCGTTTTATTTTGGGTTGTGTTTTGGGGTCTTCCAGTGTATGAACAGATTAACCAGAGAAAATGTGGTAAGGTCTGCTGGGGCTGACGGTACAGGTCTCAAACTAATAAAGACGTCAGACTAGTCTCAAGTAGCCAGAACTTCAGACTGACGGTAGAAGGTCTGGACTCTTCCATAGCAGCTTTTATTGGCCAAGGACCACCCAGAGGCCGTATGACTGACATGTGAAGGAACCAATCAGTTAGTTTTTTTCTACGTCATGTTTAGAGGCGTGAAAATGCAATGTCAGTGTCGATACAATAACAGACCGGTGTGTAAAACTATTGGACGCATTTTAAAAAGTCTATGCCGCAAACTTTACACACTTCACATACTTTTGAAACCCCAGCGTTTAGTTGCTCCTGATAAGCACTCACTGTCACAGTTGTAAACACGACCTTGTTCTTCTTCCATGATGGGGTTTGGCATCATGCAATCTTTGTTTCCAGTCGGACCTATAAAGAATGTGACACACGTCTGTAGACACAACCAATCAGATGACGACTTCAAAACTCCTAAAGTGTTTCCAGTTAAATGTGCCATATGCGTTAGACGTTTAGCCAGCGGTCTGTGGGCATGATTTCTGAGGCTGCTGAGGCTACCTTTTTCCAGTATTTTGTAGCTACTTAGCACAGAGCTTTTGTACTGCATAGACAGGCAGGTTTTATTAGAATTTCATCTTGCCAGCAGTGAATTCCCCCTTTAAGGCCTGTTCACACAAAGTCTGATACTACCAAACAAAAACAATTTTTACACCGCCGATGCTTACAACCACACAGTAAATAAATACTCTAGAAAGTGTGAGAAGTCAAGAGATGGCATGTTTAGTGCTTTACACATGCAGTAAACAGCTAATGATGGAGGAGGAAATGCTCTCTTTGACTTGTGGGACTCATTAGCACGTGCAGGAATGGCGGAATGCTTTTAGAGGCTGAAAGATGAAGCGGAGGTTCCTGGCAAAGTATTCCGATCTCCATCATATCAAATTCACTCCCGCTCCTTAAACCAGCCATTTCCCCTAGATTAGCTTCAGCTAGCCCACAAATCAACTTGTGTAATGCACCTTTTTGTCCATGATCGATAACCATGAGGGCATGCTCCGCTGCGGTTATCATCTGTTTAAATTGAAGCAAATCCCTTAAAGTGTGTGTGTAATATCCAAATCATTCTGAGAAAACTTTTACTACTAGGGTGTGACAACGGATGTAGAGTTGGCAATAGTCCAATAAGAGAGGGAAAGAAGTTTTCCATCTCTCTAAAGTCTAAATAACAATCAAAAGAGCTTTTGTTCACCGCTAATAAATCTGCACAGCTGCTTAGAAAACAAAAACCCTATAATACAACCTATTATATGTAGGCCTAATTTATGACACGCTATGGAATATGCAACACACATTTAAACTCTAGTAATCTACATTTTTATCGCATACACTACCATTCAACACTTTGGGTCAGTAAGACATTTAAAAAGAGATTAATACTTTTATTCACCACGTTAGAAAGATTTCTATTTCAAATAAATGTCATTGTTTTGAGCCTTCCATTCATCAAAGAATCAAAGAAAAAAAACCTGTCTTGGTTTTTCCATAAAAATATGAAGCAACACAACTGCTTTCCACATTGATAATAATCAGAAATGTTTCTTGAGCCGAAAATTATCAAATCAGAATGATTTCATTAGGATCATGTGACACTGAAGACTGGAGTAATGATGCACATAAATAAATTACTTCTTAAAACATGTAAATATAATTTTTTTTATGTTTTTTTCCCACAATGTTATAGTTTTGGCTGTATTTTTGATCATATAAGTGCATTCTTTAAAAAAAACAAAAACAATTCTGTATACAATTTTTGGACAGTGTGATCAGATTTGATACTGCTTCATTTGAACATCAAAATAGATAAGCAATCATACCGCCTTGTGGGATACAGCATTCCTCAAATATAGTATTCTGCAGAAAATACACAGCATACGGTATATGCTACCAAAGCATACCACACACACCCACCACCCACTGTGTTTCTGAATGATAGCGAGGGTGTGATTTCCAGACTGTGACCCGTGACGGCATCCATCTATCCATCGCGTCCCCTCTCCCTCCTTTTCTTGTGACCCATATCAGAGAGATCAGCCAAAACCTTGGGGAGGTCACCTCTTTTTTTGCCCCATCCTTCCTACTGATAAAGAGGTGGCTGTTTTTTCCATCCTTGATAACAAGCCTGCTGTACAAACATCACACAGACACAGATCTGAACAATTCATAGTCTTTCCATGACCCTCTGTTTCTTCCCATTAGCTGGAAATCTATTCCATCAAGTCCTTTTTACATTAGGCCACATCTACACAAAGCCAGAGGGTTCCCTATCCAATCTTTTCGTCTCAAGAAATATCTGCATACACACAAAACCACTGAACCCGACTCAAAGCAATCTAGTATACATGCCGGACAAGTATGTGGTGCTGTAATTCTGCCACAGAGATACACTAAAAAGTGTACATTACCTGAAAGGGGATTCTGAAATCCACTGCCGCTTCAGTATACTTGTGTGTGTGTGTGTGTGTGTGTGTGTGTGTGTGTGTGTGTGTGTGTGTGTGTGTGTGTGTGTGTGTGTGTGTGTGTGTGTGTGTGTGTGTGTGTGTGTGTGTGTATACCCCAATTAAATCCATTATAAAAGCCTTAATCAATATTTATCTTCCTATATTATTATAAGGAGAACTACTGATTGTTTCTTGTTTTCTTAAGTGTGTATTTGGTCTCTGGTGACTGAGCATCTAGCCTAGAGATGTGTGATGAGTCACTAAAACACTTGATAGCAACAAGGTGTCGTGTGTTTGGATTTTGGAGGTATCACACATCCCTAACATGCCAGGAGTGCAGAAACAGTGATTGCTCGCTCAGCCCTGCTTCAAGATATGGATTTGTCTTTCATTTAATTTATTATGTATTTCCTTTTACTGAAACACTAAAGAGTCGAGACGAATAGTGCCTGTACTATTGTGTGTCCCTCTCACTGAGAGAAAGCACGTTATCAGTCTGTTTTGGTAAGAACTGGAGCTTAATCAGCTCCAACCTTGGAGAGACTGTGTATGTTTGTATGTGCGCAATATTCTGTTACAGATCAGTGTTGAGATGGTGTACAGTGGGCACCCTAAGAGATGGGTGGACTTGTTGTTCTGGGAAAGCTGGCGCCTGATCCAGATCTGGAAGGTCACTACGGGCCTAATATCGGGGTGAAAGGGTCCACAAGTGACACGTCTATGGACACGTGCATCTGATTAACTGACAATGTATGGAAATTTACCATGACTGTGCATTTTCTCTGAGCCAATCAGAATCATCCAACTTGCATTAATGACATGGATAGACCTTGAAAACAGTATAGACCTTGCGTGCATGTGTCTGTTATGTCCACAAGACTGTAGGGTGTCCTATTCGTCATTTAAGCAAAAATAAGTTTAAGCGCTCGTGAGCTTACTTCAGCTGACCCTGCAAGTTTGAGAGCAACGCAGAGGACGTCCACCCGGCAGTCAAAGCGGCATTAAGTCATGAAAGTGTGGACTCAGAGGAAGACCGTGAGGGTGTCATTTGGGACAGGGCCTTAGAAATCAAAAGAAGCATGGGACAAAAACAGTTCTGAATGAAAATGTATTGGTTGCTTTAGATCAGGGATGAGCTCCAACCCCAATTAAACACACCTGAAGCAGCTAATCAAGG
Organism: Pseudorasbora parva; assembly: GCF_024679245.1. Taxonomy (NCBI): domain Eukaryota; kingdom Metazoa; phylum Chordata; class Actinopteri; order Cypriniformes; family Gobionidae; genus Pseudorasbora; species Pseudorasbora parva. The sequence goes on from NC_090177.1 coordinate 33,602,291, forward strand.
TCTTACTAGACATACTAGAAACTTCCAGGCAGGTGTTTTGAGACAAGCTGGAGCTAAACTTTGCAGGACGGCGGCCCTCCAGGAGCAGAATAAACTACCGCTTAACACAGGTAGAGCATAGCTTTGGGCATCTGAACATTGAGTACTTTCATTTTATACACTAATATTGCAGTTCTGAACTAGATCTGTGGGAATTACTTCAAACCCAACGTTAATTCAATGAAAACTGACTAAATGTATTCTTATTTCCAAGGCTATAATAACACTAGAAAAAAGTATTGTATCACAATCTCTTTGAAGCTAAACGCAGCGACTACATTTTATTCCAAACCACAGCAAAACTGCAACAGCTGCCAGGATGTCTTTCATCAAAGTGTGTTGTAATTAAGCCCCTGTGGCATTCATCATTGTAAAATCCATCAGAATTCATCTTTATTTGCAGTAATTAACTGCTCCAAATCACAGTCAGCTGTCCAGTTGATAAAGCCGTTAATTAGAACATCACAACATGCGATTACAGCTTGTAGTACAACAGTCAGCAGCTTTCAGCCAGCCAATTCTGTTCAGACCCATGAACTTTAATGATATACTGACAAACTTCTCTGCACTGACGCATTTTGCATATGAAAGACTAATGCATATGCTCAGCAACAGAAACACGATGGGGTCTTGTTTGCTGCTGTAAGTAAAGCCACCTATCCACAATATTCATGCATATATAAACACACTCTCCTCTCAAGCCAGAGCACATGAAGGATTTACACTTCAGAGTTTAGAGACCTCAGGGTCAGCAGGAAATCAATGAAGAACTGAACCATCTGAAATGATAATGGACCTGCATCTGGAGATGTTCACAGGACGTTTAGCCTCACATAGACAGCTTATTTTTTTAAATCTCTACACCACTGCTTATTCTGACTGACTGACATGCCCTTCACCCCAAGAACGACAATTACATTGGCATCCACATCAAAGTACAATAATGTTCTGTTTATAATAAGCATGCGTTGCAGTTTTGTCATTTGTCGCTTGAAATGTTCAAGCTCTTCAAAGTCGGGTGAATTCTGGATGTCCATGCTTTTATCAATAATATCGTTTCTCTTTGCTGTTATCGTTGTTTGTAACAAAGCAGATAGAGCAACCAATGTATTTTTTCCCCTACTATGGTGGTCAATAGTTGCTCTTTCTGCTTTGTTACAAACAATCTTCCAAATATCTTCTATTGTGTTCAGCAGAAGAAAGAAACTCATATAGTTTTGGAACAATTTAAGGCTGAGTAAATGATGACAGAATTTAAATTTTTGGGTGAATTATCCCTTATATTTAAGCAGACTAAATGATTGGAGAAGTCCAGTGTACATCACCATGGCAAAGTCTGTTGTCTTCACTGGAAAATCTAATTGAGATCAATTCCAGAGATCCAAAAAATATAAAATAAAAATAGATTTTTTTGACATTGTCACAATTTAAATTTGATTGTGTTCAATCAACCCAATATATTTAAGTTCACTTGATTAATTTGTGTTAAAACTAAGAAACATTTTTGTTGCCATAACTAACTGGGCAGTGGATCTGTAGTTCCCAGCATGTCTTGAAAGGGACATAACTCCATTAGGAGAGTCAATTTAGAGATTCATTTTTATGTGTTTTTTTGTAAAGGGAAAAATGTCATTGTTGGTGTTTAATGGTCAGTTATGTTGGATATTTAGAGCAGTTTCTGTAATGTTTTTGAATTTTGTGGTTACCATTATGCAGAAGAGTAAGGCACTCCCTGGTCTCTTTTCTTATTTGTTCATTATATACATTGTGTATTATGATTAATTAAACCACTTAGAATTGATTTTCTATTTAACCCTCTGGGGTTCTTCGGTCATTTCTGACCCGAATTTTTTTTTGAAAGAAATGTTAAAAATCGTAGCTTCATCTGAATGGTACGAAACTTGGTGAGGGTATTGGTACTTGGTATATGGACAGAAAAAAAAATTGGGGACAGGATTGGAAAAGTCTAAGTGGTCGTAAAAAAAATAGTCACACTCGGGGCCTTCGGGTCAAAAAAGACCCCCATAGGAAATGAATGGGAAATTGGCAAAAATATGAAAATACAGAGTTTTTTTGTGCATATAATCTACAAATCAGCCAGGATGCAGAAAAAAAGGACTCAACAGTGAAGGGGTGAATCTCTAAAACATCAAGAGTGCAAAACAGACAAACAAAAACTCACACACACACACACACACACAGGTTCTGTAATGCACTCTAGTGGTAAAAATGTGCTATTGCGTGATAAAAATGCTCACTGTGTCCACCAGATGGCACCAATCAAATAAAAAAAAATGCTTTCATGAGGCCTAGGCTTGACTCTAAAATGAAATACAGCTTTAATAAAAAAAGAAAAAAAAAAAAAAAAAAATTCTATTATATTCAATGGGAAAAAATGGGTCATAATTATTGCATAAATATTATTTATAAATCATAAAATTATCTCAAAACACCAAAAAAGAAAAGAAAAAATATTATTGAACAAAAATATATTTCATTGATTTTACTCAAATTTTTTTTTCTTTTATTCCCGACCTCCGGGTCCTTTTAGACCCGAAGGTCCTGAGTGTGACCCATAAATGAAGAACCCCAGAGGGTTAAATGTTTTAATTTAAGTTTAACAAGCATGCAAAGTGTAAGTGTATCAATTTTATTTAAACTTTATTTGATCAATGAGTTGGACCAAAAATTACATTTAATATCATGAATTTGAGTTGGGGCTACACATATTTATTAGATTAAAATCCCTCAATTAAACTGAGTTGGTTGATTGAGCTATTGTAAACACACAGTTTACATATACTTACTCCACAAACTAACATACAAAAAGCTAATGTTAACGGCATTTACTTCTCGCCTTTGTCTGCGGCATTGTGTTTTTCCTCAGCCTCGATGATATATGAAGCACTGCAAGCTGTCGTAGAAGATTTCATCTCCTAGCCCTTCTTTAAGCTCTTTCAATCGCATAACTTATGTCTACATTCCATCTCCATTATCACGAAACCCACAACACAAAACGAATAATCTGATCACAGCGTCCTCCATTCTCCAGTTGTTCACAGCACACACATGATATACATGTGATGTGAACTTTGCATAGTGAAAACAAATAGTGAAGAGACAGAACCAAAAAGGGCCGTTGCATACAATTCAACCCCTGAACATGCAAACCATCCTATAACATCTACATAACTGAAGACTTACGAAGTAACCTTGCAGGCTTTATCATGAGTGAGAATTGGCAGAGCTGGTGAGATCCTTTCATGCTAGAATCCCATCGCCTCTCCTGGGGAGTTACAAGTAGAGCACTGGTCATGAACGTCACCTGTAGTCATGCCAGAAAAAGCAGCACGTATTTGATAGATGCATTACGAAGCAGCTTTTTCACATCAGCAAAAGAAAGAAATCCTTCATACAAAATCCAATAGAAGAGAGTGCATACTAGGTAAAAGTGTGCAGTCAAGGTGGTCTATGGTGTAGGGTTTGTAATAGTCCATCAAAGAAAACTTTAGCATGACCATGGCACTCTTTCAAATGAAAACTCCTTTATTATCAGATGCCTACACACAAAATAAATCTAAAAACTCTCCAACGTGTTTCAACCCATGCCTTCTTCACGGAGAGCGACACAACAAACTCATCAACAGGTAAAAGCAGTATCATTCAATAAGTCATCTAGTTAGTTAACAGTGGTCATGCAACCATCATCTCTTTACAGCATGTAACATTCACCAATACATTTTATTTCCATACTCAAAAACACCACTTCAAACATTAAATGGCTAAAAAAAAAAGTGTAAAATCCAAGACCTTGTTCAATCTGGAATATTTATTAGCCTTATTTTAAAAATCCAAAATGTTGAATCAGTTTAAGTTCTCCATTCCCTTTCCTAATAGTACATGATCAATACCTAGTATTCTAAGGAGAGATGGGTTCCTATCTGTAATTTACTGTCCTTGAGCAAGGCGCTTGCTCCTGGGGGATTGCCCCTGTAATAAGTGCATTGAAAGTCGCTTTGGATAAAATAAAGCAACCCTTTGGTTTAACCCCACTAACCAAGGGCTTTCACAGGTGGTGATGAACCAATTTGTCCCCTAAGGTTGTACTACTTCCGTCACTCTAGAGTTCTGCCGGCTTCAATGCAACCAGGAAAATGGCCCTTGGGGAAAATGTAGTTTCGGACCACCCTGGACTAATTGTATAACTACATGGTTTGAAATCCATATAATAATAACATGCATATAGTAAATAGGGTGGATTTTTATTTCATGCCAACTTTAAACACACACACATCTGTATAGAAACAGCTAAAAAAAAATATGGAGTGTGTGTTGACTTTGTCCAGAATATTTAAAAGTATTATACTCACTTAATTCAGAAAACAAAACAGTCCTGCTCATATCTACTTTATTTGCTATTTTACCTCAGACAAAATTAAGTATTTTTCTCAAAAGTTATTTAAAAAACATTTTCCTTTTTACTGTCCACATCCAAGCAAGCACGGCATGCTGGGAACTAGAAATCCCCTTCTCAGTTTCAGCAATGTTACATTAAAGCCACAGTACGTCATTTTTCGTCGCTAGAGGTCTCTTATTCAAAGCAAGGCGTAGCTTAATGACGCCTGGATTTCACAGAGCTTTTATTATTCCACAGATGACGCTTCCACTTCTTCTGCTCATGCGTATGTGGGGTAACACAGCGCTGTTTTATTATATTAGATACATCTGAGTGTGTTGAAAGTTATGTTATAACGCTACTCTGTAGCCCCTTTCACACTGCACGTCGGACCCGCAATATTCCCGGAACATTGCCTGCTTCTGTGTGACAGCAACCACGTCCCGGAATTGATTACCGAATTCGACCCGGGTCGGGGACCTAGTAATATTACGGTATTCGACCCGGGTCGAGCGCTGTGTGAACAAAAGCCGAAACTAATGCCGCAACATGTACGTAGTTATCGTGCGACTCCTAGAGCTTGTTTTTTCAATAATACAACCCTGCAGTGCCAGAAGAGCTAGTCGGTGTTTTAAACACAGAGAGTGTTCGTATACAAAAGAAACTAAAATTAAACAAGCAGAAATGTGCGCAAACTGGACACAAGTCGAGACCACGGAGCTCCTTACTATCCGCGCTGAAGCTGAGATCGCTCGCCATTATACGTCACATCAGGATGTCACGTGTCAACTCGATCCGGGACCATTACGGGTTGTGTGTAAAAGCGCACATATTACGGTATTTCGCTGGCAGTGTGAATGGGCCAAATCTAGCGGTCCGGGAACAAATGCCGGGTCGCATTATCCGTGTATTTGCCGGAATCGCAGTGTGAAAGGGGCTTGTGTGTTGGCTCTGCAGCTATATGAGACACTTGTTCACACTGCAGTGAGCTAGAGCGATATTAGACATGGTGAAACACGGTACTCGCAGTACATCAAGAAAACGTGACGAACTAAAAAACAATGATTTCCAAACAGTTGCTCGCCTGTCTAATAAAACATACAATATATATTTTTTGGTGTTTCCATGGTTTCTACTAAATAAAAACCGGAAATCGAGGGTAACAGGTATGATGTCATTGGTAAGCGACACACAGACATGACCCGTGTCCTGGTTAAAACGGATTATTTCTCTGGCTTTAAACATTCATTTGAAAACATTTGGGATAATGTAAGTACAAGAATCAACAAAATATATAATATCGTTCTAGTGGTTTTTGGATATTTTATTCCAAAAATCTTACATATTTTGCCTTTCAAAAAGGACTGTAGCAACCCACCCTAACAAACTGATTAACTGAAGTTCTAGTTCCCAAACTCAAATGGACAGCACACAATGAAATTAACTTCCAAGATTATTTTAATGAATACATTTAGCAAGCAACAAAAAAAACCTTAATAAATGTGTACCTTTTTCAACAGTTTACCACAAAATACAGATTACATTTTGAGCTGATTTGAGTATGCTTATTCAGCATCATCACTTCACTTAACTGGAGGCCCCTCCTCTTTGTTTTGCATATTAAAAGCACATCCCTCATGACAGCCTGATTTCTGCAGCATAATTTTGGGAGGTTGGCATGGGAACCTCTCCACTGGACCACTCATAGGAGGCACTTGTATGGAAAGGGAGCCCTCTTTTCTCTGTTCAAATTTATAATTGGTCCTTCAACAGTGAAGGTGAGACGAGGCGGAGCAGAAAGTCAGCACACTCCGCCCTCCGTCCCTCTCTAAGCCCTCGGCACATACAATAAATCACACTCTCCAATCAATAATTCACACATGTTCAAGGAGGGGGAGGAGGTCAAAGAGACAATTAGAGACAGATTCGGATAAAGAGGAGAGCATGCTGGGAGTGAACGGAGATTGACGAGTCTTCTTCACGTTACATTTGTTTCGTTTAGAGCTCTAGCATAACCACTCTCTCTGTACTTTCTACCAGCTAAAAAAACAATTGACATATTTCGTATACTATATTGTAGAGTTGTATGCATAGTAAGACACATGGCATGATTCACTACCTGCCGGTCAGTTGCAGGAGGTATTGGAAATTTGGCATTATCATTCAAGAGAACATTTTATTGAGCAAGAAACCTGTGTAGTCACTGGCAGTTTCTTTTCAGATTTTCCCCCTCCAACGTTTTCTTGCACCAGGGAACAATACAGGTCATTATGACTAAAAGTATTTTCTACAATAGCCGGGCAGAATTTGACTCTGTCAAGTATATCCAATAGTAACACACTGGAGGAGGCAATGTATCCAGTCCATAATGGGGTTGTTTTCCTACCTATCTGGCAAAAGACTGACACACAGACTCTTCTCAAGTAGCACATACATTCTTCCTCATAAGTAGCCATTTTTAAGAGCCCACTTTAAAGGTGCTGTATGTAAGTTTTTGACTGTACTTAGTTATGGTATTTTTAAAAAAAATACCATAATATGTTCCCAGATATTTAGACCTAAAATCACCTACTTGTTTCTTAGAAAACCAATGTTACAGCCAGTTATTCTGCTTTGAAATGTGCGTCCCGTGTGGGAATGTCTGTTTTTGTTTTGGTCTGTGCATTAACACACAAGTGCCAGTTTACCCAATAGTATTTCGACACCACAGGTTGCCAGTTGGCGTAAAACACAGCAAATTGCTGCCATGGAAGCCAGCAAACAAACTGGGTCAGTGATCGCAGATTCTACCCAACCTAAAAAGCCTCAGCATCCATTTTATCTCTATGAAAAGAAATGTGGATAAATCAACTCATCAACAGTGTGGCTTTCCTTATCAATTGTGCTTGTTCCTGTTGCGTGTCCTCAAGCTAACAATGATCTCCAATATTTTGAATTTTACTTGCAGTACCTATTCTGACAATCCTACATAGCGCACCTTAAAGGTGCTATGTGTAAAAATTGAGGTAAAAATATCCAAAAAATGACCTACACGCATCAAAAGAATGAGAAGAAATAAGGGCGATGATGTCATTAAAAAAATGTCAAGTTATAGTCGCAACCTTAATTAGCAGTAGCATTACTAGCCCCGGCCCGACAGGTATCGTAATACCAGTCTCGGCCATGGGAGGCGGTATGTGGGCAACATAACCACCAGACAACCTGACGTACTTGAACCTGATGTCAATCGTGTGGAAAGTACAGCCCACTACTTCATTTCAGTTCAGAGAGAGTGGACGAATGGCCGAAGCCCTTGGCCCCTTAAATGTATCTGATATGATAAAAAATAGCCTTTTTTAACCTGACCCGAGAAAGCGGAAGTGCGGGCGCCCGGCGACTGTGTCCCGTCCCGTCATAATAAAAGTCCCGGTACTCGCGAGCCGTTTAGAATAGGCGCTCTCCAGTGGACAAAAAGTTGCATAGTGCACCTTTAAACTACATTAGCAGTGTTGGGAAGCTTACTTTGGGAATGAAATAGGTTACAGATTAAATGTAATGTGTAGTGTAACCATGTAAATTATTTTATTAAAGTAATGTAACTGATTACATTTAATTACTTTTGAGGCATGAAATCGCTCACGGACATTTTCCTGGACCGTTCCCACCTGGTGGAACGACCTGCCGATCTCAATTCGTGCTGCCAAGTCTGTAGCCATTTATAAAAAAACATCTTAAGACACATCTCTTCCAATTGCACCTGACCAATAAAGAATAGCACTTAACTATCCATTAATTTTTGTTTGTTTGTCCAAAAAAAAAAAAAAAAAAAACTGTGTACTGTGCTAATTAATTGAGACTTCTTAGAGCTCTTACAGGTTGTTGGCATTGTTTGTTTCGTTGCTTCTATTGCTCTCCCCTTTTTTGTAAGTCGCTTTGGATAAAAGCGTCTGCTAAATGATTAAATGTAAATGTAAAATGTACTTTTTGATTCCTTTTCTAAATCAAATTCAAACAATCAAATCAAAAGCATCAGAATAGCATTGCTTTACTAAGTGGCCTTTAAATGGCAGGAGGCATCGTGAACATCAGGCAAAGCAACAAATTCATATCATTCAACATACTCTAGCTTTTTACAGAAAATATTTAGAATCGTTGTACACTTTCATAAGTAACTATTTTAAATTACACATTTTTCTCAGTAACTGTAACATCACAGTTACATTTATTTTGTAATTAAATTACGTAACAGTTACATGTAACTATTTACTCCCCAACACTATATATAGTTAATATGAACTCTGAACAACACAGCATTTAATAATCTCAATGTTAATCTCAACATATACTAACATGTATAAGATCAAATGTTATCTTGAACTAACATGAATGTGACATTTCTTATTAAAAGGGTGGTAAAACAGATTCCTTTGAAGGCTTAAATGTGTTTGCGGGGTGCCCTGTAATGTGTTCATACTTCGTATAAAAAACATGTTTTTACCTTTATTCTACACCGCTCTATCCCTCCTTGTAAAAACGGTCTGATGGTTTCCGGGTTCTATGAAGCCGGTCCCTCAAAAATAAACAATGGGCTCAGATTGGTTAGCTGGCCTAGCTGTGTTCTGATTCGCTAACCGCCTAGTTCATGTGTTTGATGATCAGTAAGTTATCACAGGCTGTGGGCGGGGCGCAGCCATTATGTGTTTTCAACACTGACAGGGAGTCGGAGCCTGCTGGATTTACAACACAAGATCATCCACTTCAGCTGATATATTTTATGTGACATTACGTGAGGGAACAGGGTAGAAAATGATAGTGTTAGTTGAACGGTAAAGTTATCACGGGCTGTGGGCGTCCGCGCCGCCATTATATGTTTAAACACTGATGGAGATGGGGCCTGCTGGATTTACAACACAAGATCATCCACTTCTCCTGATATGTGTGACATTTTTTGTGATTGTGTAATGTAATTTGAAGTGTATGAAACCTAAAATAAACATTAAAAGACACTGAGCACAAGTCAGTCTCTCTCTCGCTCAGTCTCTGGCTCAGCGCCAGTCAACGCGCTAAAACTAGATTTCCATTTTTGAATTTGGTAGTTGATCGCTAAACATTCTAACCACACATGTGATCATGTCAAATGGTCAACAAACTGCTTTGCAAAGCCAGACAGCGTTGTCATTTGTTTACTTCCTTGGTACAATTTACAATACAAACTATTACAGGAACACACATCAATGAAAAATAAATCATACGTACAGGTTATGGCCTGTAATCTTTCAGGAAAAGCAGTTGTACGAAACCTGCATTGAACCTGCGACGATTGAGGAAGCTTTCCTCCGTAAAATGTGCAGCACAGAGAGAGATTTGGGTCATAATTATGAGGGGCCGAGTAAATTGAATATGCAATATCCCATTAATCGCCCCCCTTATTTAATATTCTCGGAGGAGGGGTTTATGTAAATATTGGAGCTGGTGATGTCAGCAACCCTGGAGGAAAAGGATGTAGTCCCTCCCGGCCATTTGCTGTAGTCCTTAGAAATTGATTTCTTTAAAAGCAAATATCTCCCTATACTTTAAACTTTGAGTGTTGTAACTTTGTAGATGTTGTGTATGCTCAAACAGCAACATTACACACTAGCTAAAGTAAGAAAAATCACCCCTTTAATGAACAAAGGTTAATATATGCTGTAAAAATATTGCTTATTGTAGTTCATGTTAGTTAACAACTGTAAAAAGTATGCAAATATGTGTAAAATGGGCTCTTTAAGGAGCTCTTTTTCCAAACAATCATTGATTCTCATACAGCGCCTTGCAAAAGTATTCGGCCCCCTTGAACTTTGCGACCTTTTGCCACATTTCAGGCTTCAAACAAAGATATAAAACTGTAATTTTTTGTGAAGAACCAACAACAAGCGGGACACAATCATGAAGTGGAATGAAATTTATTGGATATTTCAAACTTTTTAACAAATCAAAAACTGAAAAATTGGGCGTGCAAAATTATTCGGCTCCTTTACTTTCAGTGCAGCACACTCTTTTCAGAAGTTCAGTGAGGATCTCTGAATGATCCAATGTTGATCTAAATGACTAATGATGATAAATAGAATCCACCTGTGTGTAATCAAGTCTCCGTATAAATGCACCTGCACTGTGACCCTGCGTCCCAATTCACATACTATCCATCCTAAATAGTATTCAAAAATAGAATTAGTGTGTCCCAAATCGTAGTATGTTCAAAAAAAAGAGTATTCCAAAGATTCCCGGATGGTTTACTATTTCCGGTCCGAATTCACAGTATGGATCGATGGCAACTCTAATGGCTGATATTGCCCACAACCCATTGCGAGTTGGACGAGGATTCGATTAGAACTACAAACGCGGATAAAAAGCGTTAAAAAACTACAAACATGACGATTGTGCAAGTTCGACGGTTAAGCATGCGGTTAAGTAGAGAAGTTTAGATAAAGGGGTTTGAGTGACCCTATCAATATTTAACCTGACAAAAATATATTTATTCAGTGTTGTCCACATTATATTTCACCTGCAGCAGCATTGTGAACTTTTGTAATGACACGTTTGGCCATTAACTTTTAAATGCATCATTATATTTAAACTGCAAACACATGAGGAGAGTCTCTGCATTAAAGACCCACACATGGAAGATCAACGAGCGGCTACATTTATCTCTGATACGGTAGGAGATTAAACTGAATATGGAGGATTTGAACTGTGACGAATCTGACGATGATTGACAGGGCAGATAAACGGTGACGGGATGCACGTAACTAAGCGACAGAGTCCGTTAAAGATTGCGAAGTAGTATGTCCCGAAGCTTGCATACTTTTCTGCTACACACTCAAAAGTATATACTTTTTCTTCACAAAAAGAGTACATACTTTTAGGACGTAGTATAAGTAGGCGAATTGGGACGCAGCATGATCATCTCAGAGGTCCGTTTAAAGCGCAGAGAGCATCATGAAGAACAAGGAACACACCAGGCAGGTCCGAGATACTGTTGTGGAGAAGTTTAAAGCCGGATTTGGATACAAAAAGATTTCCCAAGCTTTAAACATCCCAAGGAGCACTGTGCAAGCGATAATATTGAAATGGAAGGAGTATCAGACCACTGCAAATCTACCAAGACCTGGCCGTCCCTCTAAACTTTCAGCTAATACAAGGAGAAGACGGATCAGAGATGCAGCCAAGAGGCCCATGATCACTCTGGATGAACTGCAGAGATCTACAGCTGAGAGATCTACAGGCACAAATCTGGCCTTTATGGAAGAGTGGCAAGAAGAAGCTATTTCTTAAAGATATCCATAAAAAGTGTTGTTTAAAGTTTGCCACAAGCCACCTGGGAGACACACCAAACATGTGGAAGAAGGTGCTCTGGTCAGATGAAACCTGAAAATTGAACTTTTTGGCAACAATGCAAAACGTTATGTTTGGCTTAAGGGCAACACAGCTGAACCCTGAACACACCATCCCCACTGTCAAACATGGTGGTGGCAGCATCATGGTTTGGGCCTGCTTTTCTTCAGCAGGGACAGGGAAGATGGTTCAAATTGATGGGAAGATGGATGGAGCCAAATACAGGACCGTTCTGGAAGAAAACCTGATGGAGTCTGCAAGACTGGAGACTGGGACGGAGATTTGTCTTATAACAAGACAATGCTCTAAAACATAAAGCAAAATCTACAATGGAATGGCTCAAAAATCAACATATCCAGGTGTTAGAATGGCCAAGTTTTCACAAACGCTCTCCATCCAACCTCACTGAGCTCCAGCTGTTCTGCAAGGAGGAATGGGCAAAAAATGTCAGTCTCTCGATGTGCAAAACTGATAGAGACATACCCCAAGAGCAGCAAAAGGTGGCGCTACAAAGTATTAACTTAAGGGGGCCGAATAATTTTGCACGCCCAATTTTAAAAAAGTTTGAAATATCAAATATATTTCGTTTCACTTCATGATTGTCCCATTTGTTGTTGATTCTTCACAAAAAATTACAGTTTCATATCATTATGTTTGAAGCCTGAAATGTGGCAAAAGGTCGCAAAGTTCAAGGGGGCCGAATACTTCGCAAGGTTTTGCCCGTCGCGAATCTACTTGATTTTCTAATATAGGCACACAAGTATTATGTTTTTAAATAATGGAACTCACCCCGTGTGCTCATTTTCCCCCATCACCTTCTCTTCTATAGAGTATCATATGATCAGTCACCTTTCCCCTCAGTGATATTGATCAGCACATGGGTGAATGACTGGCCTGCTGTTGCACTCAATACAGGGGATTCAGTTTTTCAGAGAGCGATCAATATTCAAACTCAAGGAATCAATCGACCCTATTGAGAAACATCATCTTGTGGACTCAGCAAACAGGTGGTCCAAATCAGTTGTCATGGCTGGGTAATGATTTAAAAAGACAAAATGCCCCATTTAGCAAAGCCAGCTAGCTTAGCCACAATGCATTATTGACAATGTGGACAAAATGCATCTGATATATCTACTCAAGACAGATGCACAGCGCTGCTGATATCACCGAGATAAAGCTTGCGAATGGCTTTCTTTTTTTTCTAGGTGTGAATGCGTCATAATATTCAGTAGCATTTCCTTTTAGCCTGTTCTTGTTTTGAAGATCCTGTTCGTTGGCATTACAATCAGTGTCAATGTTCTCTGAGATGACACTCTTCTTGTTTGTCAACTGGCCAATCTTCACAGAAAGAGACCTGAGAGAGAGAGAGAGAGAGAGAGAGAGAGAGAGAGAGAGAGAGGAGAGAGAGAGAGAGAGAGAGAGAGAGAGAGAGAGAGAGAGAGAGAGAGAGAGGAGAGAGAGAGAGAGAGAGAGAGAGAGAGAGAGAGAGAGAGAGAGAGAGAGAGAGAGAGAGAGAGAGAGAGAGAGAGAGATTCTTCTCCAGCTTACGGTGCTACACAAAACATTTATCTATAACTCAACACTGATCCTCACAACGGGAGATCAGGATGTCAGTAAATGTAGCTGGAGGTCAGAGGTCGATGAGATCAGTTGGTTGTTTGCTTGCTGGTGGGGTGTTGATAAAGCAGTGATTCATATGCAGTGACAGTGTTGACTGTGTGCTTGAGTAAGCACAGATATGAAAAATCAAAAATCATATCCATTTTAGCATCTTGACAATTTCTGGGATATGAGCAACCATATCTAGCTCTTTCATTTCCATTTGCTCTTCATTTCCATTTATTCATTTTGACAGAGATTTTTATCAAAATCGTCTTGCAGTGAATTCTAGACACATTTAATATATTTCAGGGCCTGAATTTCGGTGGCAGATTACAGATATTGCATAATTTGACTCATTTCTGCAGGTTTTCGCACCAACATTCATTCACTATAGCATGAATCGTTTGAATGTGAAAATGTACCTAAACAAATTATCAGATCAAATCAGTAATGTGAAAAGTTTCTAAAATACATAATTTCACAAACACCATGATGAGTGATTCCGTGGTACCATGTAACGTCTTTACCAATGATGACACAGGGTTGCCAACTCCCACGCATTTGGCCTGACACACGCTTTCAGGCTCTGTCACGCTCTCACGCTGACCAACTTCATCTCACGCCAAATTGCCGAACCTGCTTTTGATATTAAACAAAGCTAGGTCTATAGATTTATCATTATTATTACGTTTAAATGCGAAATTCAAACAAAAAATAACGTTTTGGTGCTAATGTTAAAGCAAGAGGGGTTGAAAAGCGAGTTGCTCATGCTCTCATCTCCCGGCGGCGCGCGCAGTCACGTGGCTTATGAGCGCTCAATACTTGTGCTGTGTCAATGCAATGCATTTGAATGGCTTAAGCAGATACACAACAGTTTCACTATACAGATGTTTGCAGCAAGTTTTAGTAAACAGTACAGCTTGTGCATTGATTATTAAGTCAGGATCCTTTTATTACGGAGAGTGATAGAGATGCAACATTGTTAACATTAATTTTATTCTTGTATTTAGCCCTCAGGTATTCCTTACTAATTGGTCACACTCATAGGCTACTCATTGATGGTCAAATGTGGCCATACAACGTTACTATTTTTCAATTAAATAAGTGTTCTATATTTTAGTTCAATAATATTTATTGAATATTTTGAAGAGTTTTGGTACTAAATACCATATGTGCAATGATGCACTTAAAATATTGATGACCACTTCAAATATATTTCCTCTAATATTTGTATTATTTATATTACAATTTGTGTAGTAATTAGTAAGTTAAAATAGAGAATTCCAATTCAAAGAGGTAAATTAGAGTCATTTTGTGGCTAAAAAAATAATAAAGTTGTTTGGCCTTATGGCTCTTTAATAAATACATGTATCTAATCTAGTTACTTAAAAACAGTCTTGCATTTTAATAAATATTTAGATATGATCAAACACTAGATTTATTTAATGCGAAATTATAAAATGTTAATAACTTATGCATCATATTAGGACTTAGCATCCTAATATTTTTAATCAGTAATGATACTTATAAGCACACACAAGTGAATATTAATGAATTCAAGCACATATAATTTGACCCAAGACACGTTTAAAATAGTGCTAAAATAGTTCTAAGACAAACTAATGTTTCCTTATTATGTACAGTAAGCTATATACTACATAAGAATTGATAATAAATTAAAATCGAAATAGACCCCCCCCCCCAAGACTACACGATATCAGCCGGTTTTGACACGATTCATCTGATGTTGGCTGTTGTGGTGTGATTCGTAAACAACAATGGTTGACAGGACGCAATAATCGGTCGTTTCATCTCGTATAGTGTCATATTGCATGACAACCAACTGTAATGCTTCATGATGTCCCAACAGAAAGACTACACTGTAAAAAATTTCCCTGTAAAAAAACGGTAATCTACTGGCAGCTGTGGTTGCCAGCATCATTCCGTAAAAATACGGAGCACTGCTGTTTTTGAAATTAACATCTTAATACCGTTTTTTTCAGCTACAGTAGACAATTAAGTTAAATTACAGTTGTCTACTGTAGCTGAAAAAACGGTATTTAGCTGTTAATTTCAAAAACAGCAGTGCTCCGTATTTTTACGGTATGATGCTGGCAACCACTGCTGCCAGTAGATTACCGTTTTTTACAGTGTAGCATTTTTTTTTTCTATCGGCCCTCAACGACAGATTCCGTCACATTTGTGGCGTTGACCAATAGGAGCACAGAAGCTCTTCCATTCACAACGTTCAAACATGAAACTAAAGAGAGATGATGGTATTGGTGCTGCTATGAGGAATTCAGCAATGGAGGAAATGTTTGTGGAGCTATGGCAACAATGCCCTGCCTTTATAATGTTTCCTTGAGGGACTACGACACGACAGCGTGAAAAAGAGATAACAGTTAGTAAACGTTCGCAGAGGTGCTTCCAGTGAAAAGCATTATGGTAACATGCAGCTTTGGTAGCCATTGTTTGTTCACACTTGTTTTTGGAAGTCAGTTGCTAGTTCCGCCTTCTTGATGACACCATGCACTTTGTTAAAGCTACACTGTGTAACTTTTTTAGTTTATTCTTGGCTAAAATCACTTAGTTCTTTCAAACATATATGTGCTCATTAATGTATATTTACTTCTTTCAAGTAATAAAGTATTCTCGTAAGTTTATAATATGCCATTGAAAATACATACGGGTGAGGGGTTCGAATGCTGGTCGCCATGTTGCCCCTCCATCTTGAAAGTGCATTAGCCAAAGAGGGACATACCCATAAATTCAAGCAACGCCTTTCGCGTTTTAACACTCGATGGCACCGTGTCGATTGTGAAGAGGGGGCTTGCCATGTCAATCTTGGACTAAATCGGCCACCGTAGGAGTTCAAACGAAATCGGAATTGAAAGGAACAGAAACTATTATTCACTGGATGGTCATATACCTTTTCACCGCTAGATGGGGTAATTCCCCCTTAAACAAAAAATGCTTAAACAAAAATGTTGCAAAGTTTTTAGCTGCAAAATTTTAATTTGATGTACCGTTTAAACTGTGCTTCCAGGCTCTACATCAGAACGCCAGCCGGAACCAGTATCAGGCATTCCTGAGTTACACAGAAGCGTTAGAAGCGTGCATGTGTGTGTGTGTGTGTGTGTGTGTGTGTGTGTGTGTGTGTGTGTGTGTGTGTGCGTGTGTGTGTGTGTGTGTGTGTGTGTGTGTGTGTGTGTGTGTGTGTCTTTTTCTGCTGTGTCATTCTGATTCATCCCACTAAATACACTCTAAACAGCCTGAGTGCATTAATAAAAGTTACTAATTCAAAGTACATAGATTGTGTGTGAGTGAGAAATAAAAGAGAGGGTGGTGCCCTGTTTTATAAATATTCATCTGCTTGTCTGGTTGGGAGATGCACATTGGGTGTTGGGCTGAATCATATGCAAATCAGCTGATAAACAGAACCGCACATCTCTGCGCTCATTTGTTTCAGAGATAGAGGCTGCCGTCAGGTCTCGTAAAACCACCGGGCATTTCTAACTCCCCTAGCTGTCATGAAATAGCCAACAGGGGCAAATTAACCTTTACAGGAGGGCAAGAGGTTCCATCAACATAACCAATGAACCCCAGTAGCCCTGTAATGACACCTCCTGAGCAAATTAAACCACAAATTACCCCGTCCTCACATTTTTGCTGCCCTCCCGTGAGAGTCTTTGACATTGTGGAGTCAGCTGGTCCGCGTTTCTGCGGCTCCTCGTTTCCAAAGGGAGCGCTGTTTGTTTAGATAATCTGGCTCTCAGTGGGGGGTTAAGAGTAAAAACACATGACATGTCAACTTTACTTCTTAGATAGACCAAGAGGAAAGGGGGGCCTGGTGGGCATCCTGACTGGACCTTTATTTTGCATGTGTGTACATTACAGGAACGTTTCAACTTAATCTAATTGGTAACGTTGTCGATTGCTACAAAAAATAATTCCATCTTTGTAAAACAAAGCAAAATGCATTTGCAAGAAGTCTAAAAAAAACAAAAACACATCGTTTCAACAGTATAACCACAAGCAATGTTTAGAACTGAGAAATTGTTCCATTTTGTAAAAATACCAGGACTGAATGGTGTTCGGTTCTGTTAACATTTCTTGCACATGCATTTTTAAAATGATATAGAAGAAACGGCATGCTAACTTTGAAAGAGTTTCCTGCGCTTCTTTCAGTGGAGAGCCTCTACACCGCTACTGAATCTAGAGCACAACACAGATGGCACAAACCAGCGCAATTCCCCAAACAAATGACTCAAGGCCGTAACACACAGAGCCATCAGTTAGCCAACATCGGGCCTGGTGTTTGTGGGGTTTGCCGCATGTCACTAGTTGGACCCCCATCGCCGGCTTTTTGGTCGACTAAGCATGATGAATCAGTGGAAAAGACTAAATATACAAAGACGGTGCACTCATATTACTCATGAATTGGAGAAAGTGCAACACGAAATACCGGAACAAGCCCAGCCATTCTAAATAAAAGAGCCATTTGCAATTGGTAGAGTCATAGCATCACTGCAGCTGCCTTTAGAAGCTCATGTGCATTGGCTGGTCTAGTCTGATTTAGTTGCTGACTTAAAATTAGTTATTTAAAAAGGAGTCCGACAAGCAGTTGAGATTTCAGGTTTCCCCAGTCAAGCAGATATAGGACTGAAATTAGCTGCCCAGAGGCGTTGCAAGTAAGGGATAACGTACACCCAGCCGGTTGTTATCGCAGAATAAACCCCGACAGAGTGATCAGGAACCCGACGCGAAGCGGAGCATCACTCTGAAGGGGTTTATTCTGCGATAACAACCGGCTGGGTGTACATTAACAACCGACATTTGACAATTGAACTGCTTTCCTTTTTCCAAATATTAATTCCTTAGAAGCGGCACAATTATGGATCTAGAATCGAAAATTATTTCTATCCCTTAAATATTATTTGTGCTGATTTGTGTAAAGTTATATGAAAAACTTTAACTCTTATTATGACCTTGTAAAGCCAGTAAACCCTGTAACTTTTGTCTGATACATGCAAGTATATCAGGAAGAAAAATCCACCTACAAATAATTATGATGAAAATGCATACATTAACCAGATGCCATGTACAGTACACTCTAAACTCTAACCCAATTTGGGTTATTTGGCAACTCGGATTCAATGTTTGTTTTTTAACCTACATTTTGGTGCAAAAGTACTACATATCTGGATTAAAATAAACCTAAAATGGTTGTAATATTAAACCTAGAAATCTACACATTATAAAATCACTTTTACACACAGAATGACTATCAAAAGTTAGATTTATTAAAAATGAGAACAAAGGCTAACACTGTCAAAAGCAACAATGCGCAAATTATATACTGCTTTGAAAACTCACTGCAATGCTTTCCAAATAGAACTTCAAATTTACAGTCTTGTTCAAAATAATAGCAGTACAATGTGACTAACCAGAATAATCAAGGTTTTTAGTATATTTTTTATTGCTACGTGGCAAACAAGTTACCAGTAGGTTCAGTAGATTCTCAGAAAACAAACAAGACCCAGTATTCATGATATGCACGCTCTTAAGGCTGTGCAATTGGGCAATTAGTTGAAAGGGGTGTGTTCAAAAAAATAACAGTGTCTACCTTTGACTGTACAAACTCAAAACTATTTTGTACAAACATTTTTTTTTCTGGGATTTAGCAATCCTGTGAATCACTAAACTAATATTTAGTTGTATGACCACAGTTTTTTAAAACTGCTTGACATCTGTGTGGCATGGAGTCAACCAACTTGTGGCACCTCTCAGCTGTTATTCCACTCCATGATTCTTTAACAACATTCCACAATTCATTCACATTTCTTGGTTTTGCTTCAGAAACAGCATTTTTGATATCACCCCACAAGTTCTCAATTGGATTAAGGTCTGGAGATTGGGCTGGCCACTCCATAACATTCATTTTGTTGGTTTGGAACCAAGACTTTGCCCGTTTACTAGTGTGTTTTGGGTCATTGTCTTGTTGAAACAACCGTTTCAAGGGCATGTCCTCTTCAGCATAGGGCAACATGACCTCTTCAAGTATTTTAACATATGCAAACTGATCCATGATCCCTGGTATGCGATAAATAGGCCCAACACCATAGTAGGAGAAACATGCCCATATCATGATGCTTGCACCTCCATGCTTCACTGTCTTCACTGTGTACTGTGGCTTGAATTCAGAGTTTGGGGGTCGTCTCACAAACTGCCTGTGGCCCTTGGACCCAAAAAGAACAAATTTACTCTCATCAGTCCACAAAATGTTCCTCCATTTCTCTTTAGGCCAGTTGATGTGTTCTTTGGCAAATTGTAACCTCTTCTGCACATGCCTTTTTTTTAACAGAGGGACTTTGCGGGGGATTCTTGAAAATAGATTAGCTTCACACAGACGTCTTCTAACTGTCACAGTACTTACAGGTAACTCCAGACTGTCTTTGATCATCCTGGAGGTGATCATTGGCTGAGCCTTTGCCATTCTGGTTATTCTTCTATCCATTTTGATGGTTGTCTTCCGTTTTCTTCCACGTCTCTCTGGTTTTGCTTTCCATTTTAAGGCATTGGAGATCATTTTAGCTGAACAGCCTATCATTTTTTGCACCTCTTTATAGGTTTTCCCCTCTCTAATCAACTTTTTAATCAAAGTACGCTGTTCTTCTGAACAATGTCTTGAACGACCCATTTTCCTCAGCTTTCAAATGCATGTTCAACAAGTGTTGGCTTCATCCTTAAATAGGGGCCACCTGATTTACACCTGTTTCTTCACAAAATTGATGACCTCAGTGATTGAATGCCACACTGCTATTTTTTTGAACACACCCCTTTCAACTAATTCAACTAATTGCCCAATTGCACAGCCTTAAGAGCGTGCATATCATGAATACTGGGTCTCGTTTGTTTTCTGAGAATCTACTGAACCTACTGGTAACTTGTTTGCCACGTAACAATAAAAAATATACTAAAAACCTTGATTATTCTGGTTAGTCACATTGTACTGCTATTATTTTGAACAAGACTGTACCTTCATTCATTTTATTTTATTTTTTGGAAAAAAGCAGATTATAATGCTTTCAGTGCCGAGCATAACTTTAATCTGAATGTAAGGATAGGAAAATTGTGAATGTGGATGGTGGCACAGAGGTCTGGCATTCATTCAACATTCAGGCCTTGATTTGACGTGTGTGCGTCCACGGGTAAGAAGTCAGAGAGTATCCTCCTCCTGACCTCATTACCGTATCTCTCCACTAGCCTCTCTGCTCTGCCATTAAGAGGTCAAAGCCACTGCCATATATTACCCACAGTCCATCAGTCACTTTCTCCATTCACCGTTAAGTGTGTCGTTTCCCCTCTAGTCAGCAGTGTGTACGACACGGCAAGTATAGCTCTCTTCCATTGACTGATTAGCCCTCCTTTTCTGGCTCACTTCAAAGTCTCTCAATTTCTGTCCTAGTTTGTTTCGTCTCTTAAGGAAAGAGATAATGTAGAGGAAATGTATTGCACAAGGCAGTTTTATGGATGTGCGTGCACTTTCAGACATAATCTCCACCTCTGACATACTTAAAGGATTAGTTCACACAAAAATGAAAATCATTCTCAAATCCACAAGACTTACTTTCTTCTGTGTAAAAAGAAAAAGCATAGGGACCAAAAAACACCATAAAAGTATGATACATTTGATACATTTCTACCTTTGTGTTTCACAGAAGAAACGTCATACTGGTTTGGACTTTCAAAGAGGTTCACTCTAGGGGAATTATTCCGAACAAATCCCTATCCCTAACAAACAACAAAAAGATTTTTCAATCAAGAAAGCCTTATTATTAAGCTTTGCCTGGATACAGACTAAATTCCTCCTAGGTTAACCACGAATCCCTGCACAGCCCAACCATGTGAGAAAAGTGGTAATGAGAGATGGTTCAACTCGGAATTACAATGAACTCGATAACTGTCCAATTCCCTCCCAACATAGTGATTACGAAGTCAGGTCGGAGAATGCCTGTAACAAAAAAAGCAAGTTTAACTCCGCACCAGGGAGTCTTTAAACCTGCTGCTGACAGTTTCATGTGCTTTTAAACAAACTCCCCATCTATTACTGCTAGAACAGAGATACGGAGGAGGAACCAAACCAGATGTTCCTCAAGACGAGCAATAACGGGTAAAGTTAAAAAACGTTTCTCTGTGTGTGTGTGTGTGTGGGGGGGGGGTCAACCTGGGTTTCCCTGTGTGTCTGTTCCTCTCCTTCCCTTATTCTGCACACAAACATGTGTATCACGAACAAAATCCCATCAATATGGAATGATTCCCCAGAGATTGAGCAATGAGGAGCCATTCAAGGTCCTTATCTAAACTTGTACATGCCAAGCTTGCAGCCATGATGCTGTAGCATTGCTATGCGGTTGCAAAGGTTTTCTGCTTATTGGACTCACTGACTCCCTACAAGACATTCTAGCTAGGGATGCATTGATATTAAAAGACAGAAAAAGAAAAGAAACCGGTAGCAACAAATCTTTTCTTCCGTATTGTAGCGTAAAAGTAAAAAGTTGTCGACTGGATTTTGACTGTGAGATTCCAGGTTAAAGGGGTTAAAGCAAACAAAACGATTGGACGAGTCCGGTATACATCACCAGAGAGTAATCTGTCGTTTCACCACGAGATCAGGTTGATATTTTAATTTACATTAACATTACAGGCTCAAAAAAAAAATCTAGTAAAAAAAATGACATGGATGAATCGTCACAATAAGATAAATATCATACATTTACAAAATACTTTAAAGTTCTGATAACCTTATTATTAAAATTATATATTATTTTGTCTAATTAAATTACAGATAAAACACAAAAAAACTATCGTTTTAAATGCTACAAGTGAATTCAGGCATCGCAACATTATAAATGTGCAGTATGAATATTAATTTTAAGATTTTATAAAGATTACATTAAGAGTGCTATATATTTTTTTAAAGGCTAAAAAATATATTTTTTTAAAGTTACCCGGTTGCCTTAAACTTTTGCGTTGATTGTATTAAATCAAATTTTTTATTTCAATGAACATTTTTGAGAATTTTATGTGGTTCAGATACAATAATATTTTGAGTTTCTATCTATTAAACCAATTTCCTTCATTATATCAACTCAAATTTTTTATTTCAATAAACTCAAAGGCAACCAGGTTACTTACTTTTTTAAAGTTAAAACAACATTTTTTAGAGTGTGGTAAAGGGTGTTTGTATTAATCTTTGTACGTTGCCTCAGGAAGGTACTTCTGCCTACGCCTAGCTTGACCATTCCGACGTGACTGCGCAATCCGTGGCAAGCCGCAAAGCAGCGCAGGATGAGCAATTTAGGTTTAAAAGTATATTCATTTCAAAGCTTTGAAACTAAATTGATTTGGACCCTTAACATTTTATGTCTATTATGTGAAAGAAAATCCTGAAATGTTTTCCTAAAAAAAAAAACTACTTTCTTTTTGAACGAAGAAAGAAAGACACAGATACCTTGGATGAGATGGGGGTGAGTAAAATATCAGGTAATTTTCATTTTGAAGTGAACTAATCCTTTAAAGGGGGGGTGAAATGCTGTTTCATGCATACTGAGCTTTTTACACTGTTAAAGACTTGGATTCCCATCCTAAACATAGACAAAGTTTCAAAAACTAATGTTGGACGTTTGATGGAGTATTTCTGTGTCAAAAATACTCCTTCCGGTTTCTCACAAGTTTCAGAGAGTTTTTTTAGAGTATGGCTCGACTTGACGTTAATAAGAGCGGAAGGTCCTTGTATGGGCCGTACGGGCTCTTCTCCCGGTAGGGTGCACGCGCGCGTGACTAGAGCGAGAGAGGAAATGCACGCCCATAAACACTCAGGTGCAGATCCAGTCGTCCGTGAACACTTATGTGGCGCCGCGCTTCTCTTTATTCCTGTGGGTGACGTCGAGCGACTTCAACGCTTCAGCACAGCATTCCGGGAAGGCAACGCTGCATTTGAACCGATTTGAACGCAGAAATGACGGGAAGCTTCACAACATCGCTTCAGTCCCGTCTCAAAGTTGATTTCCACGCCACAGGACTTTACCAAATCATTCCAAAGAAGTGTGTTTTTGACGGAGCGGTCCCAGCGATAAAGGTTCGGTCCTGCTTTGGAAGCAGCCGGTGAGTAAATCTGCTTCAAATGTCTGTGCTGTCGGCTACCGTCGCGTGAGTAAACATCAGTAAACGACACGATCGCGTGCTTCGTCATTCAAATGCGCTAACGGACTCCATTGCTGTTCTCTGTATAACGTTACACTAGTCTGACGTGCAAAACCGTTTTGCTTGCTACTGCTAAGGTTTAGTCGCATACAATAGTCCATAAACCGAATCATGTCCTCATAAACTGTGAGTAAACACACACAAATGTTGACAGGCCACTAAATACAGTACATACCACAGAGACGGACGTCCTGCTGTTGCCGTTTCTCCTGTTCAATTTATTTTAGCCTCAGATTTGATTGTGGATCATTATCTGTATTAGCTGAGATAGCGATGGGTTTCTCCACGCTTGAGGACGTCACCGCTTTGCACGCACTCGTCATTCTTTAGCTCCGCCCACACGATACGCCTCCAGGCGCTCGTTTTTTTCCGGAAAGACTCGGTACAGCCCATATTTCTTTTAAAATTATAATAAAACTAAAGACTTTTCGGAGATATGAAGGATGCAATACTACTCTATAGGTACTCAAGATTGACATGAGATTGACTGAAACTGAGTGCCCCCCCCCCCCCCCTTAAGTATAAACAACTGTAATAGAGAAGCGTCAGTCCACCAATCATCGAGTAAATGACTCATATTCCCAGTTAGTCTAACAGAGTTTTGACATGTTTCCTCTGAGAACCGTACGAGTGGGAACAGTAGTAACTGCCGTAACTCAGTGACATCAAGATAATAAGATCTCACAGGAAGACAGAGAGCAGAACTACATCAAAGCCCAGGAATGTGTTCCCCCCCGAGGTGCTTACAATGAAAAGAAGACGGACGCTGTCAAGCTCAGGAAGGGCAGAAGGTCTGACAGTGGCCTAGTGTGTGTGACGTGCAAACATGCATGCGGGCCGCAGATGTATTACACATCTGTCTTTAGGGGGCAGGTGTCAACGGCTTTTTAATGCTCCTGTCAGAGAGGATTGTGGGAAGAATGGACGGCGCCTCGACTGAGCGTTACACAAGCAGTGCTGCAGGTAATGTAGGAAACAAGAAGTGTCTACTTCACAGCGTCAACGGCAGTCACATTTGAATAACGTGCAATCAGTCTCCTGCAGCTGTTTACCGGTGTAGGCATACAACAACGCCTGTTTACAATTGTCGTGGGATCCGCTCGGTTGTTGAGACTGGGACTGCGGATGGGGGAGGCTGACTGAAACAATGCAAAAAAGCAGCTGCAAGACTTTCCGTATGGAAATTAGGACACCAGCCACTCACAGCAGAACCATGATGGCTGACTTTGAAGTCAATACACTGTACAAAAATATTGTTGTTTTAACTTAAAAAAGTAAGTTAACTGGTTGCCCTAAAATTGAGTTTATTGAAATAAAAATTTGCGTTGATACAATGAAGAAAATTAGTTTAATAAATAGAAACTCAAAATATTATCATCACTGCATCATCACGAATAACACACACAATTAACCAATTTGCTTACAATATCTTTTAATAATATTTGAATAAAGGTTGTCGATTCTCAAAAAATGTTCATCGTATTAACTCAAATTATTAATTTCAATGAACTCAAAATTAAGGCAACCAGGTAACTTATTTTTTAAATAAGTTTTTACAGTGTAGGATAAGGGATTAATCCGGGATATCTTGGTGATTCTGGCTTAATTCATCCCCTAATATACAGTTATCTTTCATTATCGTTATCGTTCTTGGTGCGAGTGTTCCTTCAGGATACGTTTACACAACAGCGGTGTGCAATACATTTTGCATACAGATGACAAGATCACCAAAATATCCCGGGTTAATCCCTTATCCTAGTTTTTTGCAAAAGGCCCCCCTGGTTGACTTAACATTGTGAGTTTGCTGAAATTAAAAATTTGAGTTGATACGATGAAGGAAATTGGTCTAATAAATAGAAACTCAAAATATTATTGTATCTGAACCACATTAAAAATGTGAATAATTGTAAAAATAGCACAATTAGACATGTTCCACTGCCGCATAAAAAATGTAACACACACAATTACCCAATATGGTTACAAAATATTTGAATAAATGTTGTCGATTCTCAAAAAAATGTCATTGTATTAACTAAAATTTGTAATTTGAATGAACTCAAAATTTTACCAGGTAACTTATTTTTTAAATTCTTTTTTACAGTGCATAACATTTCACTGACATACAACTTCTGTGAACACTTAAGCTAGGATGGAGTATCCGATGAACCAGAACGGGCTGCAACAAAGATTAAGCGACAATTACAGTATAATAGCTTCTTGAGGAGAGACGAACATCTCTCTCTTTGACAGGAACATGGGTAGATCTAACTAATGACTAACCACTGAAAGCTCCTGCCAACTCCATCTAGAGTGTAAACAGATCAATTTAGTGTCGAGGTGCTTACCGTGGGGTCTGTAAAGTTCAGGCAATGAACTTTCACATACTAAACTATTGTTCAAAAGCATGTCAGCACAATACCCTCCGTGTCAACACAGTCAGATATTTATGGAAACTTCATCATCGGTCCATTATTCACCTGTTGTGAGTTCAACAAGGCCACAAAGCTCCGCGAGTTTAGTAGGAACTGATTTTCTGAAACTGTTGTAGTGACAGATCTTTACTTTAATATCACGTTAAAGTAAAACAGTTTATCGACAGGGGCGGGACTTGGTTTTCTGCATCAGTTGTTGATTGGATGGAGGCTGATCTTAATTCAAGCTTTGTAGAGGGGCGGGGTCTAAGCGGACTAAATGACTGGAGAAGTCCTGCATACATCACCATACACCCTTTCATAGGAAGATTGAGTTATGACATTTGATTGAATATTATTAGGTAAAAAAAACATACATGGATAAATTGTTTACTAAGTAAGATCTATAAAATGCATTTAGAGTATATACAATTTTAACTTCATTATGATTTAAGTAATGGTGTATATATTTTGGTGTCACAAGCTATGATATGTCAACTCTGTCACCAATGTGATAAATTCTTCTTTTGTTCTTTTTTCCCCCCTTGTACATTTATATATTTTTACAACTATTTTTATTACTTTTCCTATTATATTTATTGTTATTGATATGTAATGCTTTTTTATTGTTATTTATTTATTTATCCCTTCATTTTTTTATTCTATTTTCTGTTTTTGTTAATCTTTTGTATATGTCAGGGCAGGAAAAATGTGTTCTGTATTTGTAATTTTACCTATTTGATAAAAAAATAGAATTGAAAAAAACCTGTGGTGTGTATTTTTTTAAATCTTTTAACAAACAACGCTAGAAAAACAAAATGGCTTTTGCATTTAATGTATTTGATATAAAAAATATGATTATACTTTCAACACCGTAAGCTGATTTTAATGGTGGTGACAATGCAACATGTAGTTAAAAATCAGGTTAAATACTAGACTTTTCTGTATTTATAATTTTCTGTAATTGTAACATATCATTGTAAAATATTTTTTAAAATAAAAATGTAAAAATACTTTTATAATAATTATTATTCTATAGGCTACTTTAGACATCTGACAAGCTTTGACTCATTGAATGACCAGCATGGAAAAACATATTTTGCCATAAAAAAGCACAATTTTAACAGATTAATCCAAAACAATGAATTGGTATATTAACTTTTTGCAGTCCTGTACACTGTGTTGTCCCAGTGCTCAAACATGTGTATGACAGAAAGTTCGTTTGGGATGACTGAAGCTGCTTTTAGTGCAAGAGCAGAAGCACTCAACTGGTCATAAAAGTGTCTTTTACAACTCTGGGTTATTTTTTTGAGGGTCCAACTGCTTAAACACATGTTCAATCCCAGATCAAGACAAGCACACACACTGTTTAAATAATGTACTCATTGTGTATCCAGTGTAACAGCAGCATTACAACAACAAAGCAAAGGGCATGCGTGATATAAACTAAACAGCTGGTGAACACTCATAGCCTAATTATCGGTGTGAAATGCACCCTTTTAGAAAACAAACTTACCAACTGAAACGTGCACAGAAATATAAGGGTGCACCGTCCGCTGCAGCAGCCCATTGTGTAGTTAAAGCGAGATAATGGGATCCTGAATATAGCTATGAGTCTATCAGCAGAAAGTCCTAAACAAACACAGAGGAGCGCGTCAGTCTCTGTCCGACACAAAGCGGCTCCGTTCCCATTGTTTCCCGCGGCGCGCGTGGAAGTGTGAGAGCTGAGCACGGGCAGCGCGTCGCGAGGAGTGTAGCGCGAGGAGTGTGTGAGACTCGGTGTGAGTGACTGGAGTGCGAAGAAAGAGGCAGAAGGAGAAGAAGAACAAGGGGTAGACGGGGTAAGAGGGGCGGGGGTAGCAGTCAGAGGGGGGTCTATGTAAATCACAATGGCTTGTTCTCGACACACACACAGACACACACACACACACCGTCTGTGGGAATAAACCACGGTGGTTGTGTGATGTTGTTTCGAACCTTTAAACAATTTAATAGGAACCATAGCAAAAATAAATAAACCAAACAAGTGCTGGGTTGTCTGGTTTAATCTGGTTTCAGAAGACTGGCCACTCAGCTGGTTTAGTTGGTTGCCCAGCTGTTATCCCAGCCGGATCAGCTCAGAATAAGTGGCCAAAACCCCTCTCAAATCAGCCTACACAACCAGGTTGTGTAACCAAGATAGAACATAAACCAGCCAAAGTTGGTCTTAGCTGGTTTAACTCCTCTTTCACACCCAGCTACTCCTTCTGGTCAAAATTATATTTTTGCTTAATAATATTTTTTATTTAAAATTTATGTTTAGAGGGAATAATGTGGTACCAAGTAGGCCTGATACTTAGGCTTGTGCAATAACTATGATTCATTTTGTTCTTACATTACAATTTTTTCAGAAAGAATTCACTCTTTTCTATGGCGGTACAAGTATGAGTATAAAGGACCATTTCATCTTTTTGAATTATGTCCACAATGTGTGCAGGTTTGGCTATGTTTTATAATGTTATGACAACAAACTAGTGGTGGTTATCCAATCCAAAACTAGTGTTTGGACATATTACTGGTTTAGAGGTAGGGGTTGGGTTGGGTTGGGCCTTAAAATATCAATAACTTGATATACAATCAATGAAAGTCAGTGTCTTCACTAATATAGTCAAACAAGTGTGTGTGTGTGTGTGTGTGTGTGTGTGTGTGTGTGTGTGTGTGTGTGTGTGTGTGTGTGTGTGTGTGTGTGTGTGTGGTCTTGGTAAACCTTACATTATTGTGTGTGTGTGTGTGTGTGTGTGTGTGTGTGTGTGTGTGTGTGTGTGTGTGTGTGTGTGTGTGTGTGTGTGTGTGTGTGTGTGTGTGTGTGAAAATATTATTTAATATTAACAATTACTTTTTTGGACTTTGTTTGTTTATCATATGTATTTCCATTGTATTTGTTCATTTTGTTTTGTTTGAAGAACATCAATGTTTAGTAAATATTTGAATTGAATGTACAAATATTATTTAATAACGTTAACAATGACTTTGCTTGTTATCAAATGAATTTATTTATTATTTATATATTTTGTTTGAATAGTTTTTTTCTTGAGTTTGTTTTTTGTTTTGTGTGAAGAACAGTATTTATTTTAATGTACAAAGATTATTTAATAATATTATCAATTAGTTGTTTGAGGCACTTGTGCCCTTTATTTGTTTGTTAGTTAGTTAGTTAGTTAGTTAGTTTGTTAGTTTGTTTATTTATTTATTTATTTATTTATTTATTTATTTATTTATTTATTTGTTAGTTAGTTAGTTAGTTAGTTAGTTAGTTAGTTAGTTAGTTAGTTAGTTAGTTTGTTAGTTTGTTTATTTATTTATTTATTTATTTATTTATTTATTTATTTATTTATTTATTTATTTATTAGTTAGTTAGTTAGTTAGTTAGTTAGTTAGTTAGTTAGTTAGTTAGTTAGTTAGTTAGTTAGTTTGTTTGTTTGTTTGTTTGTTTGTTTGTTTGTTTGTTTGTTTGTTTTGTTTTTCAGGCATATGTGCCCTAATTTTATTTTTTATATATAATTTGTGTAAATAGTTAATTTGAATATATAAAGATTATTTAATAATATTAAGAATGACTTGCTAAATGAGACTTTATTTTTTATTTTTTTGTGTGTTATAATTTTTATTTATTTCCATTTTTATTAATTCATTTGCATGTTTGTTTTGTTTTATTTTTTTTGTTTTGTGTGAAGAACAGTATTTCTTTTTAAATGTAATCTTAATGTAGCCTACAAAGATTATGTAATAATATTATCAATGAAAAGTCAGTGTCGTCATGCCATTCCCATGAAGATGAAAAAAATCACAATGATTAAAAAAAGTTACAGACGAGCATCAGAGATTAACCATCTAGTCCCAGTTTAAAACCAGGTGAGACGTGTGTATGTGTGTTTTAATGTTTTTTTAAATCAATGATAACTACTTAAAGTCTGCACTCTAAGATGTTGGTGTTGATAATGACTCTTTGAAGTCTATTACCAAATCCAAGGCGCCATCTGCCGGTCGCGTATCAAAACTACACCCTGTTACATATTTTTTTCAAGTGAAGTCTGTTGGTGTTATGTATCCCTTAATTGTTCACAAAAAAATTAGCAACACATTTATCATCATTCAACACACTAACACTTTGTCAGCATAATGATTTCCTCACTGTTTTTAAGTATGAACATGAGCCAGACAGCAGGCAGTTGATGGACAAACAAATGAGGGAATGCTTCAGTGCTGAGTGTAATGCAGGACTCATGCTTTGCTGCTTTGACTGCTCAAAGTTTCTTTTGCAAATATGTGTTTACAATGGAAGGGCAATGTATTGATCTTTTTTTTCATTAAGTTTTTATCAAATCATAAATAAGCTACTGCTCAGCCTGTTCAGAGACACTTCATTTCCTGTATTGAGTCCATCTGCTTAAAGCTATATCCCCCCCCCCCCCCCCCCCCCCGTTTCCCCTGCTTAATATATTCAGATCCAAATGTATATATTAAATATGTACTTTGCCAAACCACTGTAAATATCTCACACATATGCATACAACCTAAAGGTATTGATGATGAAGTTAATGTGAATAAAATGACTTGTTCTGTGCTAACCCTTCCCTTGTCTTCCAGCCGTGACAGCTGTGGCTTTGTCTGTGCTGATCCATTATAGAGAGGCCCTTAAAAGCGGTTCATCCCCCGCGCCTTGCCGCTCGGCTCCTTCCTCTCTGAACATGAAGCAGAGAGTGATGAATCTTTTACAGGTTGAGCCTGTATTGCTGTGGAACACTTCACTTCTCATTACCTCACTGAAGCCTCTGCTTCCTCTCTTAAAAGCTTCCCTCCCCCTGCCACACACACACACACACACACACACACACACACACACACACACACACACACACACACACACACACACACACGCACACACATGCTCAAACACAAACTGCTATAAATAGTTTTGTGATATTTTTGGACAAGAGAACAGCAGATGCTGTTCTTTGAAGAACACTATACTTTGGTAAATATTTCATTTTTTATTTACAAATGTAATTTGATCATATTAACAAATTTCACTTGTTTTTGCTTCTCTTTGTTTTGTTTGAAGAACATTGCTATTTTGTAAATATTTCATTTGAATGTACAAATATTTAATATTAACAATGGCTTTTGTGCACTATGTTTGTTTGTTTGTTTATTATATTTATTTCCATTATATTTGTTCAGTTTTGTTTTGTTTGAAGAACATTGTTTTGTAAATATTTTATTTGAATGTACAACAATGACTTGTAAAATGACATTTGTGAAATTTGTGCACTTTGTTTGTTATCAGATGTATTTATTTATTTATTTATGTTGTTTTTAATTGTTTTGCTTGAGTTAGTTTTTTGTTTTGTGTGAGGAACAGTATTATTTAGTAAGCATTACATTTTAATGTACAACGATTATTTAATTATATCATCAATGACTTGGTCGAAGCATTTGATGAGGCATTTGTTTGTTTGTTTTGAAGGCACTTATTTATTTATTTATTTATTTATTTATTTATTTATTTATTTATTTATTTATTTATTTATTTATTTATTTATTTATTTATTTATTTATTTATTTTAAAGGCATTTGTGCCCTTTATTTCTTTTTGAAGATCATTATTATTTGTAAAAATTTCATTTGAATTATGAAGATTATTCCATAATAATGACTTGCAAAATGAGATGTGCATGTGCACTTTATTTATTTAGTTTTTTATTTAGTTTATCATTTTTATTTATTTTCATTTTTTATTTGTTCATTTCCATTTTTGTTTTGTTTAGTATTTTTATTTTATACACATTTATTTTAATATAGCATTCAAAGATTATTTAATAATTGGTGACTTGCACAATTTGATGAGGCCTTTATTTATTTTTTATTTGTTTGTTTGTTTGTTTGATGACCATTATTATTATTTGGAAATATTTCATTCGAATAATAAAGATTATTCCATAATATTAACAATGAAAAACTTGCAAAATAAGATGTGTGCACTTTATTTATTTAGTTTTTTATTTTGTTTATCATTTTTTTTTTGTTTTGTTTTGTTTTTTGGTTCATTTCCATTTTGTTTTGTTTGTTTTTCTGATCCGATTCGTTAACTCTAAATGCGTCTCTGCATGGCCTCTTGCTTGCTTTGCCGGTCCCCACAATGTGGGCAAAACCTGACCCACACAAACACCAGCAATGGAAAGAAGGTCAAACTAGGTTATACCTCAGAGTCTGATCTGATCTTCACCTCCCTCCAGTTAAAGTGCGTTGATGTGTCCTCCTCTAAAAGGAGGGTCGGGCCTCTGTATTGTACACTTTTCAAACGGCAAGGCCTAATGCAGACTGACAGGCCAGTTAGCAGACGAGACCTGTGCTATGAGCCAGACGTAAATAAAGCCCACAATGAGACTCCAACAAAGACGGAGGAGTATAAAACCTGCCCACACATACACACAAGCACAAGAGCACTCAGAGAAAGTGAGCTCCTCATTGATTGTTCCGGTGAAGACCCACAGTCATAAAACAGCTGCGATGTTGCCATACAGTATGTGGGCCAGCTTTAAACACAGCCATGTCTATTTTAGTGGATGTTGCCGGCGTAGGAAAAAACATATTCTGTGCTTGATGTTAAATAAACAGGAGAGTCTGGTATAATCCACAGGGAAAGACACAAAACATGTTTTTATTCACATTATATGTAAATACAATACATCACAATACAAATCTTTATTTTACTCTTTATTTTACTCCCATATTTTGCTCTTTAGTTCATACTTTTACTGAGTATTCTGTAATTAGTTTGAAACATAAGCACTTATGTAAAGTGTGACAGCTTTTATTTGATTAAAACTATTGAGCTCTACTGAGCACATTACAAAAACTGTGCACATTACAAAAGGGGTTATATAGCCCAATGGAGGCAGGACAATACAACACTTTAATTGTATTAATCCCAGAGGTGCCATTCAGAGCAGGCAAACAGAACAATGAAGCAGACGCTGAGACACCAAAGTGAAGACCTGAAAAGCATATGGTAAATTTTCGGAGAAATACTGTAAATCACATAGTGTTATGTACACTGAGGTATTAGTTTTCAATGCAATGTTACATATACAATCCTGTAAAGAGGAATAATATTACATTCAGAAGGTCTTCCAGGTTTGTGAATTGCACACACAGACCAGCCACTGGTCATGTGACTATCACTGAAAACAGGATTTAAAGAAATCAGTGTTTTCTAACACATGAATTATCACTCTATTTCAGTGAGTTATTTAACCATGCATTCATTTCTTTGGAAGGCTTTTTCTGCCAAACACATAAAATATAGGCCTACAAATTCTCGTCATCTCATATTTACATGGGATTACATGGATTCCTCAACTTCTTTGTCAATTAAATTTATTTGACCTAATATAATATTACAAATTACTTGAAGTACCCCAGAATTTAATTTGTAAATTGGGTCAAAGATCAAATTAAGTCATTAAAAAAAAAAAAAAAAAAAAAACATCCATCATGAACCCCAGGGAAACCCTGACATACAGTGGGTACGGAAAGTATTCAGACCCCCTTACATTTTTCACTCTGTTATATTGCAGCCATTTGCTAAAATCATTCTTTTTTTCTCATTAATGTACACACAGCATCCCATATTGACAGAAAAACACAGAATTGTTTACATTTTTGCAGATTTATTAAAAAAGAAAAACTGAAATATCTCATGGTCCTAAGTATTCAGACCCTTTGCTCAGTATTTAGAAGAAGCACCCTTTTGATCTAATACAGGTTGGATGGTAAATGCCTTGCGCACTCTGGCGAAGGTTTTCGTTTAAGATATCCCTGTGGCCGCATTCATCTTTCCCTCGATTGCAGCCAGTCGTCCTGTAAAACACCCCCACAGCATAATGCTGCCACCACCATGCTTCACTGTTGAGCAGTGCCTGGTTTTCTCCAGATATACCACTTAGAATAAAGGCCAAAAAGTTCTGTCTTGGTCTCATCAGACCAGAGAATCTTATTTCGCACCATCTTGGAGTCATTAAGGTGTTTTTTTAGCAAACGTCATGCCGGCTTTCATGTGTCTTGCACTGAGGAGAGGCTTCCGTCGGGCCACTCTCACCAAGGCTCTTGTCCCACCGATAGTTCAGTTTGGCCGGACGGCCAGCTCTAGGAAGGGTTCTGGTCCTCCCAAATGTCTTCCATTTAAGGATTATGGAGGCTGCTGTGCTCTTAGGAAGCTAAAGTGCATCAGATTTTTTTTTTTTTTTTTTGTAAGCGTGGCCAGATCTGTGCCTTGCCACAATACTGTCTCTGAGATCTTCAGCCAGTTCTTTTGACCTCATGATTCTCATTTGCTCTGACATGCTCTGTGAGCTGTAAGGTCTTATATAGACAGGTGTGTGGCTTTCCTAATTAAGTCCAATGAGAATAATCAAACACAGCTGGACTCAAATGAATGTGTAGAACCATTTCAGGGATGATCGGAAGAAATGGACAGCACCTGAGCTAAATATATGAGTGTCACAAGCAAAGGGTCTGAATACTTAGGACCACGAGATATTTTAGTTTTTCTTTTTTAATAAATCTGCAAAAATCTGCAATTCTGTGTTTTTCTGTCAATATGGGGTGCTGTGTGTATATCCATGAGAAAAAATGAACTTAAATTATTTTAGCAATATAACTGCAATATGACAAAAAGTGAAACATGTAAGGGAGTCTGAATACTTTCCCAACCCACTGTAATGTAATTTATTGCATGTCATGTTGGTGATAAAAACATTTTTATTTATATTTTCTTTATTGTATCTTTATATCAATGTGGTACAAGAATACTCAAATCAATGTGATGAACAAGTTAGGTCAAAAGTAATCTAAAAGAAATCCAAAAGTACTCTGATTATATTAGCTTAAATATGTAATGCAATGGATTACGTTACCAACTACAATTTTTGTCATGCATTTTGTAGTTAGTATTTACCGATTACAATCTGTAAGTAATCTACCCTAGCCTGACGTGGTCATACTCAATTCTAGTCAGAATATGAGTCTGAAACTGCTCCATTGGGCTGCGATTATGGGGCATGTTTCAACCGAACCAGGAAAGACATCAATTGGACAGACCTACAGCCAATCAGAGCAACGAAGCGACGCATTGTCAAATGTCAACAGAGTTCAACTGCACTGTGTTGCCAAGTCCACGTTTTTCCGCGGGTTGTTTTCTATGTCCACGGGTTGAAGCGACTATTATGTGATATATAGACCCATGAGTGCGAATTTTAGCAGGCAACCGTGTCAAAATAACACACATTTTACCCCCCAAACGCCATTTTTCCCACGGAGAACGCCCCCTGTGAAGGTATTGTTTAGGGCTAGTAGTTGGCGGGTTTTGTTGTAAAAACTTGGCAACCCTGTCTGCACGCGCGCTGGAATAAACAATTTTTGCGGTGTTGTAAAAAAAAAAAAAAATTTAATGATACACAGAGTACTTACCCAACATGATCATCATTTCTGAGAGAAATTGTGAAGGTGAATGCATACAAACAAGCTCTCCGTTTAGGATTTGATCAAATATAATCCAAGCCCCTTTGATGACGTGATGATTACGTTACTGTTGATCATCTGTCCATCATCGTCTAAAGCCCGCCCTGATGATCTCATTGGTCCGAACAGTTTCTGTTTGGGGATAATTACTCCTCTATGGAGTGAGGCCAGACCAAACTGCCCGACCTAAAAATGTGTGGGCGGGGCTAAATTCGGCTGGCATCCAGGCTAAATCTACCCAGCTCTGGTAGATGAAATGTTAAAGGGATAGTTCACCCAAAATTGAAAATTATGAATGTGTATATGACTTATGAAAAAGTGTACTGGTTAATCCAAGCTTTATAATGGCAGTGAACGGCAGCCCGAAATTTGAAGCCCAAAATAGTGCATCCATACATTACAAATATAATCCACACATCTTCGGGGGGCGGCGGGTGGTCTGGCTTATTTCTCCGCAAGACCACCTGCCGTATTCAATTTACAGAAAAAGCCCAACTGGCGCGACATTCACTTTCTTCGTAAGTTGAATATGGCAGGTGACCTGTGGAATTTGGATATTTTTCTTACACAAATGCATCGATTCACTTCAGAAGGCCTTTATTAACCCTGTGTGGAGCACTTCTATAATAGATGGATGGGCTTCAAAATCAGCACATTCTCTCCCATTTTAAAACTTGGATTAGCAGGACATTTTTTTAATTTAGATTTAAAAAGAAAGTCAAATAAACCTAGGATGACTTGAGGGTGAGTAAATCATAGGCTCATTTTATTTTATTTTTAATTTTTAGAATCACTAAGACATTTTCACTACTTTTCAGATCGTGAAAATGCATATGTGTGAAGTTTCAGACAATTTCTCAAAAAATAATGTACCCTAATAGGACAAAGTCAGTTCTTTTTCCACCCTTAGAAAAGATCAAAGGTCATATAGAAAACTATTTTTGGAAAACGAATTTAGTCTTAAATATATAATTTATCTTGTTCAAGCTGCGATTTCATGATTAGTCCTATAACGGGTTAAATCTAAATGGTATAAGTAAAGTAACATTTAAGTTTTTTTTTTAATTATTATTATTATTATTTGTGCTAAATCTCAGAGCTGGGCCGGTTCATTTTCCATTGGGTGGCCCAAACACATTAGTGATGAATAGCATGATTTTTCCATTGGGTGGCGCTGATCGGGCTCGCGCAGATGGAGGGATGAGTCTCATCACATGGTCCATATGCCCGGAGAAAGTGAGCGATCATCGCAGCCTCTGCGCTCTCTAAACTCAATCAGAGTAGGCGGCACTGTTCGCGCCCCACAGCAGACGAACTGAGAGCAGAAGCCCAGCCATGATTGTCAGCCTGCAGCTGTGCGCGCTGGGGGAGAGCTGAGGAGCGGAGAGGAGAGGAGAGGAGAGGAGCGGAGCGGAGCGGTGGTCATGCCGGAGAAGAGCGCGCAGTAGAAGTCTTCTCACTGAGGATGGCAGGGATGCTGCGCGCCGCATCAGTCTCTCTGGCTCTGTGAAACGCACGGTAAGCGCGCTTCATCTTCCCTCCCTGATCCTGTCAGTACATGTTGAACTTTGAGCTGTTTCGTCCGCGTTTTAAGTGTTTGGCTAGGTGGCTTGTTGAGCAGAAGTTTATGAGACTCTTTTTATGTTTGTCACTTTATGTAACTAACATT
Organism: Pseudorasbora parva; assembly: GCF_024679245.1. Taxonomy (NCBI): domain Eukaryota; kingdom Metazoa; phylum Chordata; class Actinopteri; order Cypriniformes; family Gobionidae; genus Pseudorasbora; species Pseudorasbora parva. The sequence goes on from NC_090177.1 coordinate 33,639,585, forward strand.
ATGTGTAGCCTAAATATGCTAGTCTCCAGACGTTTCACAGACAACAGCAGTCTCGGTCAGGCTAAAACATGATTAAGGCAGTGCTGAGATCTTTTTCATGAGATATTCGAGATCATTGAATGGACATTCTGAGCTCATATCGATGTTCTTATTGATTTTGTATTTTCTTGAGAGGGGCGGTGATGGAGAAGATACGGAGATAAGGTAAAGATGGTTTAAAGTGTGTCCTGAATGAATGTTGGTTGATACCAAAAAGTACCATGGTACAACCTAATTTGTGCGGATATGATACCATGGTTGTTGTTTTTTTTTGGAGGGCATGTGCTATGGATATCATTTATTTGATATGACCCATTGGACCCTTGTTTTTTGGGGGTATACCAATGTTTACCATGTTTTTTGGATGTTTTTGGGGTATTCCCATGGTTCTACCATAGTAATCTATGGTATTTGGAGGTATTTGAATTATTAACTAATAATATTTGCTATGGTACTCCATACTTAGAATACCATTGTAGCTCCTCAATATTCCACACTATTTTTGTAGTTTTAGACAAATATGAAACCGAATATGGTCATCTTTTTTTGTGTTTTGATGTTAGTATTGTGTGTTTAGATTATTTTTTTTCACCTGTGATAAAGCAGCTGTTTTTATAGTGATCTTCATTCGGAGAGTGCAGTAAATGGTGTGTGATCCCCAAGTGTTAAGTTATTCCAGGCCCAGTGGGATAGACTTTATTTGAGCAAGAAAGTGACTTAACACCAAGAGCTTATGCCCCCCAATGCACGCTGACCGAGAGACTGCGAGAGTCTGTCTGATACAGTGAATATGGATGAATGAAATCCTCTTACACTGCAGCTCAGACTCACTGTGTGTGTGTGTGTGAGAGATATGCTCTCTACTGAGGCTTTACTGACTGATGAACTGTCTTTTGCACTTTATAATGAATTTTAAAGCAGCGCAATTCAGAGACGTCAGCAGAAAAATAATATTAAGAAGTTGATAAAGAAGTTGAATGATTATTATTGGTTAAAAAAAGGTTGTCTAAAGTGCTAGGACAGAAAATAAACGTTCACATGCACATTTTGGGCATGTTCAATTAAATCACATCTTCTAGAGATCATTAACTAGTTTAAATAGAAGATTTTGTTAACGTATACCCACCCTCGTGTCACTCAAAACTAATGTGGAACGCAAAGACTTACTCTCAAAAGGTCAAACCTGATGGCTTTCAAGTTCACCTGTAATTTTGCTTTGTTAAAGAAATAATATTTTCTCATGAAATATCAATCAATACATCATTTTTTATTTCATTTTATTTAATTAAAAAATAGAATTTTTTGTTCTTTAATAAAGCAAAATTACAGGTGAACTTGAAAGCCACCAGGTTTGACATTTTGATTTATTTTTAATAATTCATATTTATTTAATGCAATAATAACTATTACGTATTAAGCAAAATTGCATCTAAATAGACATGTAAAAAAATTAAGCTGTCAGTTATAATATATATATTTTTTCTAATTTAATTTAATTTCATTTCATTTAATTTCATTTCATTTAATTTCATTTAAAAATTGACATCACAAGAAATTATTATTATTATTTAAAGCAAAATTGCATCTGAACAGATTATTATTATTATTATTATTATTATTATTATTATTATTATTATTATTATTATTAATTTATTAATTTATTAATATATTAATAATTAATAATAACCCAGACTCCATTGAACAAAAAATAGACGAATATGTAAAAAATTAAAATAAAAACTGTAAGTTATAAACACATTTTTTCTCTGCTCATGTTTTTGCCTTAATGTAAACCAGGACTGGTTTACACCTCCTCCAAAAAAATAACTTAAAAAAAAAAATAGTGCATGAAAGCCCTAAGTATAGACCCCTCTTTCGCACGCACATGCAATTAAGCCCACATGTAAAATAAACTGCAAACAATAGCAAGACCTTCAAAATGTCCCTTTAAGGCCCACCAGCAGCTTTCTTCTGCTCTGTTGCTTGACTCTTTATATTTTAAACATGCCACATCCTTACAGACAGGCTACAGTGGCTGCGTTTTTAAACCACATGACCAGCCGCGTCTGTGTTGTGTGACGTGACAGACCGTCATGCTGTCACAGCAGGATGCAAAACCTGCTCTCTGTGGCTAGAAGTGCCTGAAAGGTGCACGAATGGGTCAGTTTGTACTCTATATGTGCTCTCTGTGGAGACGCTGTGCACAGGCAGGGTTTAATATGCATGCCATGCACTCTTGCCACTGTGGATGTCAAAGTAGATTCAGGATCAAGTAACACTCGTACGCTTCTGTATCTTAAGACAGACATGAGCTGAACTGAGAGAGAGAGAGATATGGTGGGAGGAGGGAGGGAAAAATGAATAGTCCCTATGGATTAGAGTGGAATATGTGTGACGGTGGGTGGAGGGAGGGTTTAGGGCACCAGACGCACTAACTGTATGAAAATCCCTTAATAATTAACACTATTGCAAGAGGATGGGTACAAACGAATGGAAACCTGCTGTGTACGTGACAATTACGCAGAGTGGTCAACATGTTATCTGAAACGGATGAACTGTACTGAGAAGTGTTGGGGGATCTCCCAAAATGAATGAAACATGAATTTCTTCTTAAAGGCTCTTCAGTGTGTCAGCTTAAAGAGACAGTTCGGCAAAACTGAAAACCTCATGTCGTTCCAAACTATCGATGTTTACCTCAGCTGATTGGTGGTAAACATTCGTCAAAACTTCTCATTCTTGAGGGTCCTTAAATAGACTACACTCACTGATGAGCTTGAGCTGTGGTATTCAGCGAAAGACCTTCAACATCTAAAGCACAAAAGGTTTCTTTAGTGCAAAAGGATTCTGAAGCAAAAACTGTACTTCTGTGGCATTGCTCAGGGGGAAAAAAAAACACTTCTTGGTTGTTCCTGCTACCTTTATTGTAAGAGTACATGGGTCTTTGGAGATTATAACAGTTATTGATTGATATGTTATTTAGATTAATGTACATGCTAAAAGAGAATAATGTATGTAAACTTGTTTTCTTTGTCTGTGCAACACAAAATAAGATATTTGGACCCACTTTATATTAGGTGGCCTTAACTACTATGTAATAACATTGTAATTACAGTTTTTGCCCGTTCCTTGAACACATTTTGCAAAACTTCGCTCGTTGTGCCAAAACGCTACACACAAGTAAACATGACACAACACTGGGAAATATACCATTCACATCTGAACTGAAACTCTACTATCAAAACATTAACTTTGCTATCAAAACCCAGCATTCCTTTGTCAAAATGTAACTCTGATGACAAAATGATACACACTTGCATCAAAATTTATTCAATTTATTCAATTTATTCATTTATTCATTCATTCATTTCAATTAATTTTGGTTCACAACAACCAAAAATGAAAGTACTGTTACAAATGACATAATACTGTACATCACAGTACTATACTTCACACTACAGTACAATCTCAGTGCTATGTACTGTACTGTATGTTACGCAAAAATAAAAATAAAAATGTTACTAAATGAGCACTAGCCAACTTACAATACAGTAATGTGGTAAGGTACAGTACTGTAAATACTGTAGATACAGTCTGGAATGGAGAGTTGCTGTTTTCTAATCTGAATGTTCTTATGATGGATGAATCTGTGAACCGGCTTAGATGTGGCCGGACTCTCTGCCCAGCTTCCCTCACTGTCAGGCCATGACTTACCACATGATCCACCAAAAAGTTGCTCTAATATTATCTGAAATATTGTTCTGTTTATAGCATATTTGACCATCTGGGTCTATAGTGTTCAAGCAACGGGCAAAAACTGTAATAATTTGATAAAATGCACTTATTGTGTACATTGTACTTACATTTTTAAAAATACCTGCATGTAATTAAGTCTGTGGGTCATTAAACTGACCCACACCACCACACCTGTCCCTAACTCTACCCTTAAACTGACCCACACCACCACACCTGACCCTAACTCTACCCTTAAACTGACCGACACCACCACACCTGTCCCTAACTCTACCCTTAAACTGGCCCACACCACCACAGCTGTCCCTAACTCTACCCTTAAACTGACCGACACCACCACACCTGTCCCTAACTCTACCCTTAAACTGACCCACACCACCACACCTGTCCCTAACTCTACCCTTAAACTGACCCACACCACCACACCTGACCCTAACTCTACCCTTAAACTGACCCACACCACCACACCTGACCCTAACTCTACCCTTAAACTGACCCACACCTCCACACCTGTCCCTAACTCTACCCTTAAACTGACCCACACCACCACACATGTCCCTAACTCTACCCTTAAACTGACCCACACCACCACACCTGACCCTAACTCTACCCTTAAACTGACCCACACCACCACACCTGTCCCTAACTCTACCCTTAAACTGACCCACACCACAACACCTGACCCTAACTCTACCCTTAAACTGACCCACACCTCCACACCTGTCCCTAACTCTACTCTTAAACTGACCCACACCACCATACCTGTCCCTAACTCTACCCTTAAACTGACCCACACCTCCACACCTGTCCCTAACTCTACCCTTAAACTGACCCACACCACCACACCTGACCCTAACTCTACCCTTAAACTGACCCACACCACCACACCTGACCCTAACCCTACCCTTAAACTGACCCACACCACCACACCTGTCCCTAACTCTACCCTTAAACTGGCCCACACCACCACAGCTGTCCCTAACTCTACCCTTAAACTGACCCACACCACCACACCTGTCCCTAACTCTACCCTTAAACTGACCCACACCACCACACCTGTCCCTAACTCTACCCTTAAACTGACCCACACCACCACACCTGTCCCTAACTCTACCCTTAAACTGACCCACACCACCACACCTGTCCCTAACTCTACCCTTAAACTGACCCACACCACACCTGTCACTAACTCTACCCTTAAACTGACCCACACCACCACACCTGTCCCTAACTCTACCCTTAAACTGACCCACACCACCACACCTGTCCCTAACTCTACCCTTAAACTGACCCACACCACCACACCTGACCCTAACTCTACCCTTAAACTGACCCACACCACCACACCTGTCCCTAACTCTACCCTTAAACTGACCCACACCACCACACCTGTCCCTAACTCTACCCTTAAACTGACCCACACCACCACACCTGTCCCTAACTCTACCCTTAAACTGACCCACACCACCACACCTGTCCCTAACTCTACCCTTAAACTGACCATACCACCACACCTGACCCTAACCCTACCCTTAAACTGACCCACACCACCACACCTGTCCCTAACTCTACCCTTAAACTGGCCCACACCACCACACCTGTCCCTAACTCTATACCCTTAAACTGACCATACCACCACACCTGTCCCTAACTCTACCCTTAAACTGACCCACACCACCACACCTGTCCCTAACTCTACCCTTAAACTGGCCCACACCACCACAGCTGTCCCTAACTCTACCCTTAAACTGACTCACACACACACACACACACACACACACACACACACACACACACACACACACACACACACACACACACACACACACACACACACACACACACACACACACACACACACACACTGTATAACACTTAATTTTACCATTTACTCTCCCTTTTCGAGTGCCATGGGCAAACCATGCTATAGGAAATAAAAAATCCCAGCCCAGTTTCAGTTAAACTTAAGTTCATAAAACTCAAAACCAATAAACAGTTCAGTTTACTTTAAATATGTCAGTGCTGTGAACTCAAAAAAAGAAAGTTCTAAATACCCAGTTCAACAGTTAATTTAACTGAAATAATTTGTTTAATTTAGGTTTTTCCTACTCAAACCAATTAAGTATTTTGAGCGTTAAGGTTTACAGTGGATATATAGGATTAGGAGGTCCTAATGTAAAAGTTTATAATTCAGCCATTACAAAGTCTTAGTGGTGTCCCTCTAAGGCGGTGATTATTTTAATAATTTAAAGCCCTTTAATGCTGAAATAGTTCTTTGTGTTTTTGTTTATGCGCAACATTAAATCAAAATATACCATTTTTACTTCATGCACATTTATTGTTCAAAAAATAAAAACTTGTTTTTCTTTTTTATAAAAGACAAGCTTCATAAATGTAGACCTGCAAGTAAAATGTATTGAGTGATGCTTAATGTTGAGCATATTTGCTTCTATTTTCATAAAACCTAAAAAGCAGATTTCTAATCAGCACCCCAAAAAAAAAAAGGGTTCCACATGCCAAAGAGCCCCTGTTTGCTGCCATTTAGAATCCATTTTTCATTAGAGTCTCTTGGTTTCTGGGTTTTTAGAGCACCGGTACACAGATGGTTTTCTTTCTGAAACTTCTGAAAAAGTTCCCCCCATGGTATCAAGCTGCAAAACCCTTTCCAAACCTTTATTTTTATTCACAGCTGAACAAGATTATGACCTGCATGCGTTTGGTTCACAGACATCATCTTCTGTCTGAGAGGCGGTGACCCGAGGAACAGCCCTCTCATTTCTCTCTTTCCACAGATGACAGAAAGTGAGATTCATGTTGCTATTCCTCTCATCCAAACAGACAGAACCCCCCTCTCTATTTTTCATCAGTGGCTATCATATGGTCAGGAAATAGGAGTGGGCTGCACCGAACTCAATAGGCATTTAGGCACTTAGGAGTATTTCGGGGCCTGTTGTGATACGCATTAGACTAACATGCTTCATCCATAACACTACACAATATTGATTCATTTCCTCAGGGCGAAGGGCATAATAGCCTTTATCTATTTTCACTCCTTATCACCCTTGTTGCCTAATCACTTTGACTGTTCGCTGCCATTAAAGTGCTTAAATGCCAACATCATAATCTCTTAAGGGTCTGTCAGTAAAGGGATAAAGCATTTGTGTCAATACAATGGCGTGGATTTGACGTTAGTGTGATGTAACCGTGACATGGATTTAGTTCACTAACATTTCGCCCTGTAGAAAGAGGTCAATGAGGCCACGGGTTCTCCATTAGCATTGCTCTTATTACTGAAGTAGATGTCTGTTGTGGTGGTGCTCCATAATATGAATATATACAGAGAGAGAGAGACAGGGTACATACAGATGATTTTCTCCAGTTCAAGTGAAGGAACTTTTGTGTGTGGTCACAGCTCATGCGTATTGACCTATTTTTTTCTGTGGATGGTCTGAGATAAGCTTTCCATGTCCTCTTTTGGCCCATGCTGGGTCCTGGTTTCTAGTCGTTGTAGCTCACTATAGAAGTGCACAACAGGAAAAGAGCAGAAATGTTTGTGAGCTGCAGCGCATCCGCCTAGAAAACACAGTAAACTCAGCCACAGACCTGACAGAGAGTCAGAGAGGAAAGAGAGGAAAAGATTTTGGTGGTCGTGGAACATTGGCCAAAAACATGTTCTAATGGGCAGAAAATCTACTCTGGTACAACATGTTAATTCACCTGCTTCACACAAGTATGTAGATGAAAATGTTTGGCCAATTTATCGCAAAATGTTTTTGTGTTGCTGAGGTGGCAACATATCTCAGTACTCCATGGGGCACTTGGGGACACATTGACATTTAACTCTTTCCCCGCTATTTACAAAATTTCCAGCTCTGTTTGTTATATGGAAGGAGGCCCTATTACATATTTTAGAGTACAGAATCTCCGGTTAAAAACACATGCGAAGAAAAAGCAGAAACAAGTAATATCATATATTACTCTGTAGCATTGAGGGTATTGATGACTCGATGGGCCCAATCATACACCTGGAGCAATGCAGTGTTTTTTGCTAGTTTCAGCCGGACGCAGTTATCATTTTTACGTCCAGTTCCACGTTGCTTAAATAGCCAATGCACTCGCACCCATCTGTTCGCCCATGGGTTCAGGTGCATTGTTGGTGTGTTGCTATTTTAAGGGAACTGAAAATGACCAAAGTGCACCATTGACCAAATGAAACCTAAACCTATAAGTCAATAGCACCGTATTTTATTTGTGTTATTTATAGGACCCGTTAGTAATATGCACATTTAGACAGGTCCACAATGTGTGTACACTTATAACACACACAAGGATGCGCAGCAGCACACAAACATTTTTAAACGTTAAAAATAAAAGGATTCCTCTCTGGACAAGTGTTCAGTCTTTCCACTCGCATATTTCGTCTGGTAGATAACAAATCCGCCATGGTGCGAGCGCAACTGACTTTTAAAGGCAATGGGAGATGAGACTCTGATTAGTTTATTGCACATTATGCCCAAAACACACCCATGACTCATTAAGAGACTTTAGGTACAACCCTTTTGGACCATGCACCGGGCACACCAACCATTTTTCCGTCATTGAACTAGCAAAAGTGGATCTGCACCATTTGCTTTCAGACCATGCGTTCAGATCATTAAAATAGGGCCCTAAAAGTGTTTAAAAACTAAAAAACACTCATGAACGATGAATAAATAATATATTTGCGCTAACTTTTAACTAACATTCTATTAACATTACAGGAGGAACGTTTGTTTCATAATTTTGACAGAACATTAGCCAAAGTTCTGAGGACATGCCCTGTTAGTTGGGTGTTTGTGTCATAAGTTGTGGTCTAACATATTTTGTAACGCATTGACATTGAGCATTTGCATCCACATTGTTTGTAGAGAATGTTACAGGCCTTACATCGCACAAAAAGACATGCACCTCCTATGACTTGAATTATCCTGTCTTGTATTTCTATCTGCGTTTTTTGAAGACCCAGCAGTCTGCAGGGATTGTAGAAATTATGCCGACCCCTTTTGTTTAACCGCTGTATTACTAGTGCTAGATGTTCCACTCAGCATTGTGTGCAAAAACAACAGGATGTATGACTTAGAAGTTAGAACCAGGCTATGAACTATATGAAACAAATCAGTCTCTATTTTGTTAAATGCTGTTGAATGGAACCGTGGAGATTGAAATCAAGACATTACATTGTTTATTTATAGTTTATTTACAATCACATAATCTCTGTGCCGTCGCCCTGGCAAACGTCAACTGCATCCTTATCAAAACAACACCTACACGTTGTTGCGCGTCGCAACAGTCTGCCGTTTGCCAGGAGGTGAAAGAGTGTGCCGGTGTGTGGTAGGAAATCAGTTGTGGTAGTTCAAAGAATCTGTGGTCGTACATATGAAGAGTGTGCAGGAACACGCTCACACACACTCACACACACACACACACTTGCTGTGCTGTCCCCTTTTTACCAGAGTGTCGTGAAGCAACGGCAGACACCAGTGCAAGTCTATTTTTAGCCAGTGCCTGCAAGAACCAAGCACATACGTTAAAATGCTGCTCAGCGGTGTAGCACTGTTAGCTATCTTATGCTCAAGATTTTGAGTAGTAACAGGAATGTGTTGTTTGAAATGTGTCTATTTTTATGCACTTGCAGAATGTGCAGACTGGAGGGTCTATTTTAGCTGCTAGTGTGTGACGCTAATGACACTTTTTGTGTATACTGGACAATTTGGTGTCCTGTTACTTAAAAAAAAGCATCAAATGCTATATTTTTTTGTAATAACTGTTAGATATAGTAGTCTAACACAGATTTATGCTAGCTTGACCTGTAGTTGTACATGTACCGCTTTAAACAGGTGATTTAAACAGGTGATCTTGCTCTGAATCCATCAAATAAAATAAATGACATAATCTGTTGGGCGGCTTATCGAGTGTAGTGTTATTTTAATATTGCTTATACTGCACTGAGAAAAAAATGGTGCAGGATTACAATATTTTTACTATAATAATTATAAAGAAACAGCAAGTGTCGAACATTGAATTAAAGTGTGACATTTTTAAGTACCAAATAGTGTATTCCAGTAAAACAGATTTCAGTCTTTGTTTTATTCACAACTTTTATTATTTAAAATTATTTTAGTTTATTGTAGTATTTTTTTATATATATATCTTTCTAGTTAGTTTTAATTTATTTTTATTTCAGTTATAATCACATCACATTTAAAAATTTAATTTACATTTTTTAAGTTTATTGAAATGTATTGAAAAATATTATTAATTTTAGTTTTAGTTAACAATAAGAATATATATTCAGTGGACTGTAGTTCAAATGAGTCATGACAAGTTTTTTTAGTAAAAAAAAAAACTTATTTTAATAGGTTCACTTATATAAAGTTTTTTCACAAAAAAATCTAATATATATATATATATATATATATATATATATATGTGTGTGTGTGTGTGTGTGTGTGTGTGTGTGTGTGTGTGTGTGTGTGTGTGTGTGTGTGTGTGTGTGTGTGTGTGTGTGTGTGTGTGTGTGTGTGTGTGTATGTATATATATATATATTTATATATGTGTGTGTGTGTGTGTGTGTGTATGTATATATATATATTTATATATATATGTGTGTGTGTGTGTGTGTGTGTGTGTGTGTGTGTAATATATATATTAGATTCATCACCCAAATTTTTATCTAATACATTTTTAAGGGGCAGTCAGGTCAAGCTTAAAAAAAAAGCTGAGCTGTTTATTTTAAAAATTCTAATAGTTTATCATAATAAAAAATGTAACTCCTTAAAATTGTGCAACCAAAGGAGTGGCATCGTTTGGACTCCTTTCTACATCTTGGAGAGAATACAAGACAAATATTACTGTAATATATTAATATTATTGCAGTTTGGACTCATTCATCAGACTTAACATTTCAACCCTGTTATCAAGTTATTATAGTAATAATGTTTAACTAAATATTAGTATTTTATTGGGAAATATAAGTTTACTAATAACTATAAACCAGCATTTGTTCCCAAATTAGTCACTTCTGAATGCCATGTTGGCTAAATCGTTTTTTTCAGTAGGGTCCATTTCAATGTAATGCATATTTGACAATGAGGTTGACAATCAATGTAATTTCAAGCACCTATTTTTTTTTTTTTTTTTTTTTTTTTTTTGGAGTTATGTTTTACACCCAATTCATACAATGAGCTTAATATAGCTGCTAGGTATTAGACTCTCAAAGAAAGTGCTTTCATTCCCTAGTATAGCAGGTGAGGCTTTTGCTAAAGTCATTGGAGGATGAGAGAGCTCTATTTCTGGAGTTTTCTTTGTTGAATTAATTTTGTTTATTTATGCATGCACCTCCACATGAAAGCATCCCGCGGTCCCTAGTGGAACTGATGACTTGTGGAATGAGAGGCGTTTTAGCTCTCTCTCTCTCTCTCTCTCTCTCTCTCTCTCTCTCTCTCTCTCTCTCTCTCTCTCTCTCTCTCTCTCTCTCTCTCTCTCTCTCTGATTCCCTTCTTTCACTTCTTCTGTTTTTTGGACCCGTTTTTCCCTCTGTCTACCTTTGCAGATGAATGGAAAGGTCACTAAAGCGTTTATTCCCAGTGTGGTTGTGTTTTATTGAACGTGATGAATAGATTTGTGTCGTATCGATTCCTCTGATCAATAGGTAGAGTGTTCTGAGAACTACAGAGGACTCTAATGATTGTTAGTAACCCAATTAGCTGCAAAAACCAGCTTATGAATTATTCAAGCCGTTATGCTTGTCTGCCATATCAAAAATAAACAAAATGCATTATTATCAACCTGATTAGTGGTAAGCAAGGTCAATGAATGTCAGTTTTCGTTATTAGTGTCATGACTTCGAATGTGCTCGACCTTCATCATTTTTTCAGCTAAACAGCCAATTCTGTCTGTCCAATCCATGAGTTTAAAATCCCTTTAAAGGGTTAGCTCACCCCAAAATGAAAATTATTTCATTAATTGCTCACCCTCGTGTCGTTCCAAAGACTTTCGTTCATCTTCAGAACGCAAATGAAATCTGAGCGCTTTCTGTCCCTCCATTGACAGGATACGCAACTACCACTTTTAAGCCCTAGATAGGTAGTAATGACAGCATTACAGTAATCCATTAAAGTGGTTCTATTATGCGTTTTCTGTTTGAAAATAAAAAAAGATCTGCAAGGTTGCAAATCTCAAAGTCTATTTCAAAGGGAGATGAACTTTACGATGAACAGCTTGTCTGGACTATAAACATGTTTTTTTCTGGATCTTATGAAGTCATAGGGCCCTATTTTAATAATCTAAACGCAGTGTTTCCCAACCTTTTTTCAGCCATTTTGTGGCACCCCCTCACATACGTTACGCTAGGGGTGTAACGGTACAGATTGCTCACGGTTCGGGTTGTATCGCGGTTTTAGGTTCACGGTTTCGGTACAGTTTGGTATTTGCTGTTCAATGTACAAATGAAAAAGTCTGGTAAGATCAGGCTAGCACTTTTGCCCACGTTTTTCTAGTATCATCTCTGTTGTTTTAGTGTAACCGAGGAGCCAGCACGTGTATCCATTGAGAGAAACACACATAAAGCATTATTTTCAAGTTACAACCCATATTAAAGATGCGTCATTAGATGTGAGATGAACCGCGGTGCAAGTGCGTCAGACGGCACCCCGGTTGGGAAACACTAGTCTAAAGTGCATAGCACAGGTGCACTTAGGGTCCAAAAGGGTTTTCCCTAGCCCCCTAATGAGTCATGGGTGCGTTTTGGGTGTAATGTGCAATAAACCAATCAGAGTCTCCTCTCCCATTCCCTTTAAAAGCCAGTTGCACTCGCACCATGGCGGATTCGCTATTTGCAAGAGGAAAAACTGAACGCTTCTCTAGCAAGGAAACGGATCTGCACGTAGACTAATTCTGATACATGCATTGACTATCCATGGCATGTAGGCATTTTTATACTTATGTACACAATAATAATCTTTTACATTTGAATCCTTTCATTTTTCATATGTTTAATGTGTGTAATAAGCTAAATGTCCGCGCGTTGGTAGACCCACCTATCCGCTTGTTAAGTCGTGACGTAAGGAACGCCGTTTCTGGGTCCAAGCCTCAACTCGTTTCACTTGAGAATGCCATTGACGCCCGTTTACGAGCGCGATTTATTCATATTAAACATCAAACGTTTAAAAAAGTTTAACATTTTAAATACTTACAGTCTACACAACAGTCTCTGTGCTCACAGCGTCACATACATTAATATTTTAACGATTTAAAAAAGATGAATCACTGTCTGGCCATCTAGAATTTTGGTATGGAGAAAAAGGTTATGATTATAGCTTTTTTTGTAGTATCACACCACATTGTGTGTGTATATTAGCACCGTTTGTAATTTTTTTTGTGGTATTAGATAGAGTGTTTGGACCCGGAAGCGCTGCCGCGTGACGTCAGCCTTAACAACCGGATTGGCGCCTACTACTAACGTGTTCTTTGTATAACAAAACGAATATTGCAGCATGGCTGTAGGGGAGGTTTTTGTTGGTCAGTGGTGCAGTTGTTTTGAGTTGCCTCTATATAGCAACTTATCAACAATGCACCTGAACACACCTGGTTTTCAGACCAGTGAACAGGGCGAACAGATGGATGCGAGTGCATTTGCTATTTAAACGTGCTATTGTTGAAACTAGCAAAAAACACATTGCACCCGGCACCACATTGCTCCAGTTATATCATAGGGCCCGTAATGTTACTCATTTCAAAAATCTCCACACACAGAATACACAAAAAAAGTGACGAGGCTTGGTTGAGCTGCATTAGAGAAGACTGTATTTTCGATGCTAACTGATGTCACATATGGACTACTTTCATGATGTTTTTATTCCCTTTCTGGACATGGACAGTATAGTGTGCATACACTCAGATACGCTGTCGGACTAAATATAAAATATCTTAAACTGTGTTCTGAAGATGAACGGAGGTCTTACGGGTGTGGAACAACATTAGGGGGAGTCATTAATGACATCAATTTCATTTTTGGGTGAACTAACCCTTTAACATTTACAATGAGGCTTGTTTGCATTAAACAAGCAATGGCTTAATTTACACACGTAAATTCCAGTACATTTAGCGGTTACTTATACTAAATTGTGGATGATTAGTTAATATGATGAAATGCCACATGTAACTGTTTGGTGCTTTTGCCCAAGGAAAGGAATGATAGATGGACAGATGAGCAGTTGGTCAAATTCATTTGGGACTACATTTTTCATAACTCTGTCAGGCGTAAACCTGCCCTGGCTTTCAAGCAGCATAAAATCAATGAGTGCACCATTAACCTACGATTGCACCGGTTCACTCCACCGCTGCCCCCCCATAGTTCGAACACCTCACACTGCTGTGAAAAAGACAAATAGATAGAGAGTAACAAACAGAAGAAAATCAGAGAATCAGAGACATAGCTCCAGAAAGGGAATTTTTTACATACTTCACTAGCTCCAAATACTATGAGATTGAACAATGCATGTTTTAAAATCCCACATTACAACAAACATCTTAAATGAATGGGTTATTTACAGCTTAATAATTCATAATTTATTTATTTTTATTTTTCTCAGCACTCAAAGCACTTTACACATGGAAGGGGGATTATTTAATATCTTAACCCTGTAAAGCCTGGCATATAAAATATATATTATTTTTATTGTATTTTTTATTTAACCTTTTGACAAAATATTTTTAAAAAATTGCCGCATGTAGTTTAGGTTTTGTTGTCTCATATTTGATATATCAGTTGCTGATATTTATATGGTCAAAACGTAAAATGAAATTATGATTACTTGTAAAAGTATTGTAAACCTTGAGTTTGTAGAAAGGCACTATAAAAAATAAACATTATTATAATCATTGAGATATTTATAATACCATAGCAGACTACTTGCATAACATGCATAATGCAAATAAATATTAGTTGTCAATATCACCCAAAAATATGTCTAATTAAGGTAATATTTAAATGCTTAGTTTTATGATCAATGCTCTGTAGTTTTAATTGTTGGGTCAAAAAACATAATTAAATTATTAAATTACACGAAATTAACGGGGGCTTGGGGCAAAAAAGCCACCAAAATGAATTAAAAATTCCAAAATTCACGATTAAGCTAGATCGCCATGTCAGATGCAGCTTCTGTTCCACCTTTGCAGTTTAAAGATGACCTTTGTTGATTTTTTATTGGTTACTACACTGTAAAAAATTATTTAGAAAAAAAAGTTACCTGGTTGCCTTAAAATTTTGAGTTCATTGAAATTAAAATTTTGAGTTAATACAATGAAAATTTTTGAGATTCGACAACCTTTATTAAAATATTATTAAAAGATTTTAAGCATATTGGGTAATTGTGTGTTTTATTTCTGATGACGCAGTGAAACATGCCAAATAGGCATTTGATATGATTTATCACATTTTTTATGTGGTTCAGATACAATAATATTTTGAGTTTCTATTTATTAAACAAATTTCTCTCATTGTATCAACTCAAATTTTTAATTTCAATAAACTCAAAATTTTAAGGCAACCAGGTTACTTACTTTTTTAAGTTAAACCAACAAAAACCAACATTTTTTTTGAAAAAAAATTCACTTTTTTTTACAGTGTGTCTATAGTATTGTGATTGATTAAAGTAACTGGTTACATTTAAGCATTTTACATAAAAAACAGATTTAATAAGGAAATTAGAAAAAAAAAACTTTGTTGGCTATTTACACTAACTCCGCCCACTAATGTCTAGTTGGGCCAGACAAAAGTACCAACAAAAGTTCTGTAACCTGTCGGCAGTAGTGGTGCAGGGAGTAATGTGACCTTTGACACGATCAGCCCACATATCAGAATGGAGAGGCATTTATTTTCTATAAAACATGAAAAAGAAATTTCAAGAAAATGTTAAATATTTCATTTATTTAATAAATCCATTATACTCAATATGTCATCATTGCATACTGTTTTATAATGCAAAATACTGAGGTGGAAATAGTGTCTAACTACTATTCATCAATTGTTCATTTGGGACTCTGAACAAAGCAATACAATAATGACAGAGACGAACAAACAAACGTTCCTCATGATGTATCATATTTGATACTCACATTTAATATGATTTTACCAACAAAACAAAAAAAGTATGGATAATCAAGTAAACCTAAGTTCCTTCAGTCCAAGAGGCGATCATATTGAAATAATAATAACAATATATTAAAGTTATTCTTATGTTTACTTTGTAAAAATCAGTTAATATTTCAGCAACCTGAAGAGAGACATTTAACAATCAATTGTATTGAACCTGGAATGTTCCTTTAAGACAAAAGAGAAGTTGTTATAAAGTAAAAAGCACTTACAATGAAAGTCTATGGGACAAGTAGAAGTTTCAAACCAGAAATGTGAATCTCGTAGCTCTTGTTTAAATCGATTTTTTTTTTTTTAAATGTACCTGTAAAGTTGTCCAAATCATCCTGTCACTCTGAGAAACTTCTAGACATATGCATAAACATGAGGTTGAAAATCATCCGGAATATGCTTTTAAGAACAAGGCTTATTCTAAAAATCAAAGTCTTTTTGAGGGTTGAGGTTTGATGGATTTTTAGTGGGGGATTATTAAAGAAGCTCCCTTTGT
Organism: Pseudorasbora parva; assembly: GCF_024679245.1. Lineage (NCBI taxonomy): Eukaryota > Metazoa > Chordata > Actinopteri > Cypriniformes > Gobionidae > Pseudorasbora > Pseudorasbora parva. Next base: position 33,656,055 of record NC_090177.1, read on the forward strand.
CTTTTTGCTGCATACTGTACACTTCAAGCGTCTCACACGGCTGTTATATATTATTCATGTGAGAATTATGTAACGGTGCCTTCGTTGTGAAATGCCATGGAAGATTCAGAGGAGTTTGTTCGGCATCAGGTTCACAGATCTGATCTGGGATGGAAAAGACAGTTACACTTTCTACTGCCATAGACAATCAACCGTCATTCTGCTTTGTTCTCCTGCTGGAGAAAGCATTCTGGAGCGGTGAAAGGCCCTCGTGTGTTTTATGTGTTTGATCACGATGTGTCCCGGTTGCAGTGGTGTGTGGGCGTGGGTTCGTGCGCTGATGTGGAGGCAGGGTGGAGGTTGCCTGCACCTTTGCAGAAGAAGGTGGAAAGTGGGTGAGTCATCCAAAATTAAACCACAAAAGCAAGAGTGGATCTGTGCGCTGTGGGGCTGCGCCTGCACACACACAACAGCATACACACACACATGGCCGATAATGCAGGTTAATTAATGATTAACCTGCCATTTGATAGAATAATGAAATGCCGTTTGTCTAAATTAAGAACTTTTTTTATTTTTTATTCACAACTCAAAATCATAAAACAGGTCAGACGCCTGTCCGACTAACCCCAGATTAGTCAAACAAGTGATGTGAAATGGAAATTGTTTTGTTTTTTAATATTTGATTCAATATATATATATATATATATATATATTTATCCAGAACAATCTGATTTAAAACAAAGTATAGCAAACGGATTCAGAAACCTTTTCAAATACATTTTTTTCAATGAAAAATACTTCCCCTAGTGTTTCTTAGGTGAGTAAAATAAAGTATTTAAACAGTTAAAAAACACACACGCACGCACACACACATCTTATTTAAATGTATTTTTTATTAAATTGAATATATATTCTACGTCACGTGTATTTATAATTTTAATGCTTATATAGGCCTATGTATATTTTTTATATGCTATATTATCTGAATATATATGCAAATATTGAAATGTATTTTTATTAAATGTATTATCTTTTATTATATGCTATATTATATGAATATATAGACTCGGATATAAAAAAAATATATATATGATTTTTTATCTATTTTATTATGCCATATATAATAAATAATATATATTGTTTAAAAATTACAAAATTATATATTTTACAAAATATTTATATGTAATTTGTAATTTATATTACTATATATATATATATATATATATATATATATATATATATATATATATATATAAAACTTTTATAATTTATAATATAATAGAAGTGATTAAAATGCTACAAAATAATTATAAAATTACTTTGTAACATTTTATATATGTAATTTTAATGTTCATATATTTTATACGCTATATTATATTAATACATACACTCAGATATTTAAAAGAGAAAAGATTATAGTATGTATATATATATATATATTTATATAAAAACACACACATGTACATTTTTTTTTTTTAATCAAACTATATGATGAAGTGTGGTTGAAATAGCAGAATTTTTACTCATCACTTTGAGAGGCGAGTGAATCTTTACCATCATCAGGTTCTTGTTCCTCAGAGGACATCTTATCGTCTGTCATATCTCAGAGCTGAGGGTAGAGGAGAACGCGGTCAGCTTCTGAGGTGACCCTGTCAAAGTCACAGAACAGAAGACACGTCTGTCAGCCGCCGCTGTTGTCTCGCACACTGGGGCCGCTGGAGTCTCTGGTGCTGGAGAGACTGAACAAGAGATGTGTCACCCAGTGCAAAAGAGCAGGATGGAGACAAAAAGAACCAGATAAAATGAGTAAAAGAGCGTTTGAAGCAAGGGATTGGTTCTTTCTGCCTGCATGTATGACTTGTTTTAGCACTCAAATTGCTTTCCGACGTCTGAGCAGTCCTCAGGGAAATATGGGGACGCAGAATCAGCGCATGAGGGGAGAGCGGACACTGAGCGGCCTGATGGATTGGCTTGTGAGTTCTGTCTCTTTGTCTCTTTTTTTGGTAAGGGGGATGCAGTTTGTGACGTTTATAAAGCAATATGAGTTTCTGAAACCCCAGAGGGGTTGTCACGCTGTGAAAAATGTTAAGTTGCAAACACCAGTAAGAGCAGCAGGTTCTTGGTGAGCGTCTAACATGTCTCTCAGGTTAAATGATTATTTCACCTAGAATTTATTTTTAAATAAAACCTTCTGTCCCTCAATTAGAAGTCTGTTCCACCAAATCTTTCACACTTTAAAAAGTTCATAAAGACAATGTACAAGTAATCCATATGAATCAAGTGGTCTAATTGTGAACAGATTTAGGTATATTATTTATTTTATATATTTTATTTTATTCACATAAAAACATTTAGTAATGTACATAGAGCACATGAAATAGTAAACAGAGAAGCGGAAAAATGTGAAGAACCAGTGAGATTAGAAGGTTTTGAAAAAAACAACAACACTTTGTCACTGGGGCAGTACCCTTAAAATGACAACTTTGTACCTTATCAACCGCTAAAAGTTTCACACATATACTTTAATGTAGGCTACTAAAATGCACACTAAACCCACTAAACCCCAAGGCTCAAAATAATGAACTGGTTTAAGTTGGGCCAACTCAAATTAAACTACTTAGTTCAAACAAATTAACATTTATGAGTTCACAAAACGAATACATTTTAAGTAATCTTAACTGTGTCGTTGTTTTGAGTTTTATTAACTTGTTTCTTTTCATTTAGACGAACTTAAAATTAACCAGAACTTGGCTGAGATTTCTATTTCCCAGCATGCTTTGCCATGACACTCAAAAGGGAGAGTAAATGCTCAAATTAAGTGTCATGTTTTTTTTGTTTTTGTTTTCCGTGTGTGTGTGCAAGATTAATGTTAAGGTGGAGATTTGATAGTGTTTAATGTTATGTTATAGACAAATTTCTGTTATTTTGTTTTTGTGTACGGTTACCATCATGTGACGAGTGGAGTATGAGCTTACTTTGAGATCAGATATACACTCACCTAAAGGATTATTAGGAGCACCATACTAATACTGTGTTTGACCCCCTTTCACCTTCAGAACTGCCCTAATTCTACGTGGTATTGATTCAACAAGGTACTGAAAGCATTCTTTAGAAATGTTGACCCATATTGATAGGATAGCATCTTGCAGTTGATGGAGATTTGTGGGAAGCACATCCAGGGCATGAAGCCCCTGTTCCACCACATCCCAAAGATGCTCTATTGGGTTGAGATCTGGTGACTGTGAGGGCCATTTTAGTACAGTGATCTCATTGTCATGTTCAAGAAAACAATTTGAAATGCTTCGAGCTTTGTGACATGGTGCATTATCCTGCTGGAAGTAGCCATCAGAGGATGGGAACAGGGTGGTCATGAAGGGATTGGCCATGGTCAGAAACAATGCTCAGGTAGGCCGTGGCATTTAAACAATGCCCAATTGGCACTGAGGGGCCTTAAGTGTGCCAAGAAAACATCCCCCACACCATTACACCACCACCACCACCAGCCTGCACAGTGGTAACAAGGCATGATGGATCCATGTTCTCATTCTGTTTACGCCAAATTCTGACTCTACCATCTGAATGTCTCAACAGAAATTGAGACTCATCAGTGATATATGCGCGCAATTAGGGGGTAGAGAGCAGCACTCTTTACGGCATAACTAGCAGAAACAGAGATGACAGGGAGCTGTTGTGCCGTAAACTACACTAACCGCCAAAAAGATGGATTTAAAATGGAGTGGTGATATATATCGTCCGCGATAATATTGTAACTGTTATTTTATCGCCGTGCGATCTGACATTATCGAGTATACCCATCACATACACACAGAGAATGCATGCATTCACTACGTGATTAACATTTTTTAGTTCCCACGTTCTTACTGATAGTTTTGTAGATTAGACTAGTTCAGAATGCACGCTTTCACTGCGTGATCTACTCAACAGCTCCCATGGTTCCACGCCCATTCACAGCGTCATCAAGCTATGCCTTTGTTTTTAATAAGTGACCTCTAGCAACGAAAATTACATACTGTGCCTTTAATTGGAACATTAACACAACATGATCCAAAAGTTTAATTCTTTAAAGGAAGTATATGCAAGATTGTGGCCAAAACTGGTACTGCAGGTGTATCCCCGTCCCCCTCCCCCAGACTCGAGGTTGCCAGATATACTGCAGGATCAGCAGGAGCGTTTGTAGATCTGCAGCTGTGGTAACTAGAACAGATCTGGCAACCTGGATGCCAAAACACTGCTGACTTCGTGATTGGTCGATAGGTGGAGGGCGGAGCTTCAGGCCAAAACACAACATGACAACATCAACATCAGTCGAGGGCTGCAACAACAACTTTTAAATGACAATATCCTGGCCGGACTACTGTTGTCAGTGATATAAGTATTTGAAATTAACATGATTTCTTAATGTCTGGTGACATATCAGGGCCATTTTATGATTCATTGAAATACATTTCTTACACGCAGTTCCTTTAATGAATGTAAAGTGACAATGTCAAGTGACATCTTTGACACCTTTATGGTGATTTTGAATCCTCTTTGAAAAAGCTTCAAGTTGTAATTACATTGAAAAGACTGGCTGATACAATTCTTCAAAATCCTAATTTTGACAGTATTCCCCAGCTTTAGACTGCCAGGTTGCAGCTTGAAGCAAAAAACTAGGGATAGTGAAATAGGATGAATGGCTATGCAGATCAGACGAGGATAGGGAAGCACATGGTTTAAGATCTGGGTTGCGTGTCTAACCTCAAGAAGGACCAATCCAGTAGCAGGAAAATGATCACAACAGTTTTTATCACCTCTATTCCCTTGAGTAATGCAACCCAATCATAGGGTTTTCTAGGACACCTGTCTCTTAAGTCTCTCTGGATACAAGGGATTTTCTCTTTGGAAAAGTATTCGCTTAAAGTAATAATTTTATTCAGTAAGGATGCATTAACTGATTAAAAATGAAAGTCAAAATGCTGCTCTTTTGAACTTTCTGTTCATCAAAGAATCCTGAAAAAAGGTATCAGTCTCCATACAAATATAAAGCAGCTCAACTGTTTTCAACATTGATAATAATAAATGTTTCTTGATCATGTGACACTGAAGACTGGAGTAATGATGCTGAATATTCAGCTTTGCACCACAGGAATACATCACATTTTAAAATATATTACAATATAAAATTGTAATAATATTTAACACTCTGTTTTTACTGCTCAAACAAATGCTTGCTGAGCATAAGAGGCTTCTTTCAAAAACATTAAAACCCCAAAATGATAGCTTAAAACGTCTTTGTCTCATTTATTTGGTGTTAAGTAGAAAACTCAGAAGGAAGAATTGGTTCATGCTAAACGTGTTTAGTTACCCCTTGAATATTATGGGAAATCTGATGGCATGAACCTTGCAGACGCTGCCAAATTCAGCGACTCTGTCTTCTTTTCAAACGCTAAATCTAGCAGTCTCTGCCTCCTTGTAAACAGAACTTTATTTCCCGGCGGACTGATAAAAACCTGACTCCTAGAAACGGTATAAAGCCAGTCAGTCAGATCAGAACCTGCTCTTGCCACTGATGTGTGCAATCTGCAGCCTGCCAGTCAATCTGAGGCCAGAACTAGGTCAGATATGGCATGATGTGTCTAATGTGACCAAATGCACATTTAGTATTTATGAACTCCTTATTTTCCACATGTTAATTGATTTATAAAGCTTTTATGTTATCAAAGTCTTTGCGATGTTTGGTACAGGTGCTTAAAACATTCGATTCCGGATTAATGTGCTTCTGGTAATCCCGTAACTTCCCTAACCGGAAGCAAGCGGTGAGCCTCGAACAGATCAGAGCATGATGGTTGATGTAGTCCAAAACCTGATGTGCTCTCTTAGCCATTTTGCTGAGTCTCTCTCGTCTCATGGCAGTTGTGTGTACAGAGGAGGAGCAATGAATTATTAAATGTGCAGAAATAGAAAGCAGCCTTCAGAAGTGTGAAAATATTGCTCATCAACAGGGAAAAGGGGACTGGATGCATAATTTTGTATTAAAGAAACTGTGCGCTGTTTGTGATAAGGATTACTGACAATGATTTATTCATCCATCCACTGATAATACTGTGGTTATGAGTAAGTTTAACATGCATACCATCAATGTTATATTTATTTTTGTATAATTTTCTACACTGTAAAAAATTTGTTTGTGTGACTGATCACATCTACATTTTTCAGTTGGCAGAATTTAATTTCTGTGAATTAAATTGCATCACTTCACATAGTTTCAATATGTAACATAAGAAAAATGCAATTCATTTTCTTTTCTACTTTTATTAGAGAGATACTTTTCCCTTTATTTAATATTCAAATGTATTTATCATTTATATTTTGTACAGTCATGAGCTGTGGTTGCAGGCGAGCACAATGTTGAAGACAAAGAGAATATTTCAGAATCTATAGCCTATATTTTTACATAATCAAATCACAGGAAACCACAGGAGAAATGCGAAGCACACATTACCTCAAAGAGAACCGACAAGCAGTAACTCCATTTTATATATATAGATTAGCATTCCATAAGAAATAGACACAGAAAGTACAAGAATTTAAGAACAGATAAAAATAAAAACAAAAAGTATAAAATATACTAAAAGTATATAAAATATATATATATATAATATGTAAGATTTCGGTACAGCAGTTTTACAAAATTACATTTTATTTATTTATATTCAGCAGTGGTTTACTGAAAAAAATGTGCCTGTCCTTAAATGAATTCAATTATAACTAAATGTTTCTTAAAGATAATACTGTAAATATAGTCCTTGGTTAACAACAGAGCCCAAGTTTAATAGACTTAATTCAGTTACAGTATTTATTTTTAGATATAATCAACACTCATAAGCATCACATAAGGCAGTTTTTGCATTAACTTCTGAATCTAATTATAATTATTTTTTTCTCCAATTCGTTGATGAAATACAATTTACACGGCTGTCAAATCAGACAGATTTATTTAACATAGCTACATTAAATAAACTAGACATCACTAACAGGTTCAGTAGAATATAATAAATATCTAAGATATTATAGTATATTATATAGGAATCGATATATAGCAATCGAACTCGGGTTCGAAGTGTTTTCTGTTTTAGATGCTCTTACACAGCAGATAGGGACAGCCGCCGTCACCCAATTTATTTTTGCCCAGGCTGTTAAAAAGTGGCTGCGCAATACACCAGAACGGTCAGGAGGGACTGGACGACAAACCATTCAGACATCAGTGGACCATGAACTGTAAATAGGCAGTCTGACAAGCCAGACCCACATCAAGAGGTTTGGTCTGGAAACTCACCATTAACAGGGCTCAATCTGAGGGGCGGGATAAACGGTTGTCTTTCAAACTCCCTCTGCACAGCGTGCACGCTACTGGATTGCGCTACAACCAACCAGAGCAACGAAGGTGAAGCAGAGCTCGTTGACACATCTTCCCTTTTTAAGAATGTCTTCAGTGCCGTTCTTTGTTCTTTTCTCAGAGAAAAGCTCAACTCCAAGTCTTCCAGAGTCAACCCAGTTTCTGTGTTTACTAGTCACACGCTGATGCAAGCGCAACTCTGCCGTCATTATGTTAAGTCCCGCCCACCGACTCTACACACGATGTGATTGGCGCGACCAGAGTTTGGCCTCTACAGCTCAGAAGTGTATTGAGAGTTGCTAGACGACACTCGCGGCAGATTAGATTGGCTGCCGCTAGGGTGCGTCTAGATTTCTAGGCTAGTAAATAGGCTAAACAGGACAAATAATGAAATATGAGGCCAATAAAATGTTTTTAATTTACCTTACATAGTGTGGTGTGGTCTGTGTTTTAGGCTAGGCTATAGGGTGGGCATACAAACTTTCAAATGCTCCATCACTTTTATGTATGTAGATAAAGCAGGATATTCATTATAAGCTATTTAATTTATGGCATTACAGTTTCGTATGCCTATTAGTCATTTTCTATGGCTTAATAAATTTAAATTCCACTGAAATCACGTTGATCCTTAGTTTGGTTGAAATTTCAACATTGTTTCAATAGTCCTGATAATTTAAATACCATTGAAATTCCGTTGATCTATGGACAGGATTAAATAAATTGTTTAAAAATATATATACCGGGTGCAAAATGATGTTGAATCAACATCCGATTTCGACGTTGATTCAACGACTTAATGTTGACAACCCAATGTTGATTTAACATCGTTTTAATGACTATTTTCTATCTGGGGTGTGAAAGATCTGGTGTGGATGACTGCCTGAGGTAAATGTGATGCTAGCTATAGGCTACGGGACATTGAAGCTGTTTTTTCCAAGAAGTCCTCGCTGCAGCCTGTAGCACGATGACGTACTGGATCAGATCCAACGCGTACTGGACACGCATGCGCGGTGGTTTCATTCACAATTCGATGACGTCATATACGCATGCGCAGAAGAGTTTTGGGGACATCATTGAATGCACAAGAGAGTTTTGCTGGATAGATAAATACTCAAACCGCTCGCGCAAAAATAACGATTAATAACATGCACACGCCATCAGGACACACGTTTTGCATTTTTCCTTGAATGTGTAGGCTGGTATTTTAAAGTTCTTTACAGATCGTGTTGCATTAAGGATTAAAATAACAGGGACAATTACTTGACTCATTTTTCCTTCCTCTCAACAGCAAGTACGATCAGAATATATAAAAATTAACTGTTTTGCATGCATGTTCAGCGAAACTAGGATAATTTAAGCATCACATTTATGAAAAGATCATTTATTAATCAATAATTACTTAATACTATTTATCAGTACTACAACTACACAGTTTAGAACATCATCTATATACAATAATGATCATACATTATGACTAGCGCATACGCATTATAAATTAACTCAGAGATCTGTATGAATGACATTGCCATAACGATCCACCATCCAGTAGCCTACGTATTGGATCTGATCCAGCAACGTCATCGTGCTACAGGCTGCAGCGAGGGGTGTCTCGTTTTTTCTTTCCGCGTTTGAAACACCGATTGAACGATTACAGGACATACATTTCAGTAAGTTGTAATGTATGTATACTCAACAAACCTTAAAAGATATTAATTCATGTTTATTCTTTATGAAGAGATGATCGCGTTCACTCGCGCGCCGCCGTTTGAACTGACGCCGCGCATTGCCTTGACTGTGAACAGTTACGTCACATTAAAGAGCGTCAAAACGGCATTTATTGTTTGAATTTTGTGATAAAATGAACTGAATACTTAATATGTTCGTGTGGGAACTCGGACTGAAGTATGTTCCACACTTAAAACTGTTAAAGGTTGCACTGTACGGTACACGTGTGCACCAAACCGAAAGCCCTGTGTGTGTGTGTGTGTGTGTGTGTGTGTGTGTATATATATATATATATATATATATATATATATACAATCATAACAAAATAAACTAGATGAACTAATCAATGAGTAACCATAGAAACTAATTAACAATGGGAACAAATAATAATGATAATATTAATAATAATAATAGCTACGCTCCTGAACTACTATAGTATGATACATCTTTGGAGAAATCAACTAGCTATTTACGTCTGTTTCCTGAAATCGTATTGTCACAAATTTGTCATTCAGCCATGTTGTGGTAAATGAAGTAATATACCGCACATGGTGAAGTAATAACTTCTCTTAATAAATCAGATCTAATTAATGCTAGATCTTTTAAAAACACATGACACGCTGATGGATGGAGTTTAAACCACTGATGGATGTAAAGTAAAAAGGCGTACTCCCTATGGCTGTTACTCCAAACCCCAGGTTTCACAGACAAGTCTTAAACTAGTCCCAGACTAAAATGCATGTTTGAGCGCTTTTAACTGAAAGCAACTTCCACTGACAGATGCTGGGGCCATGTTTTGTCTCAAGATGCACACCACTAATGTTTGTTTCTAAGGCACGTTTATAAAAGCTCTTTAATGCCCTAATTGAACTAAGGCCAAATCCTGGTTTATTCTAAGCCCTGTTTGTGAAACCGGGCCCAAGTGCTTCTGCAATGATGCCGAGGGGTCAGGATACCAAACAGGACAATCACAGATTAGTTGCGGATCAAAGCGATTGCCACCCTTCACCCGCTTATGCATCACTGACACTGAAGCAGGGAAGAGATTTGTCACTCGCACGCTCCACATGCTTCAAACGATGCCTGTGATGGAGAGAAGGAACATGCGTTTGACTCTCTCACAGCCTGAAATAGCATTATGGAGAAGTGTTGGGTAGGAACCCTCAGCTGCGGCAGGGCTGACTAGTCTGGAGTTAAGATGCTTTATTTGAAGTTAAGCACTGAAATAATTTTAATCTGCTTTGAGCAGACGGTTTGATATTAAGACAAATTCAGTCAGCATCGTAAATATCCCATTTGGGTGTTTTTACAGTGTACTTGAGGCGTTTAGACTGCCTTCAAACTGTTATGAGAAGTCCTCGAGTGTTTACTGATAAAGCCTGCAGTGACTGTAAACTTCAAAGAGCTGGAGAGCTCAGCGAAGGTCATTTTACAGCATTAAAGAAATTCTTAATGCCTAACATCTTACCTCCATGAGTGTACGCTAGTGTTTGGGATGTTCCTTTAATACTGCAGTTTGCCAAGATACATCAATCTGTTTTCCAAACCACTTGTCCAATATTCTCCCCATTCATTTCCCCATAGTGAGGCATATTGACATACCGCCGTTTGTTATCGCTGAATAAATTCTGACTGGGTGATCTGGACCCTGATGTGAAGCCATTAATCTAGTCTTCAGAGTCACATGATCCTTCAGAAATCCTTCTAAAATTGCTGATTTGATACTCAAGAATCCGTAGAAACGTTTTGGCAATCCCGCATTCGACTCCGAGATTTGAGAAGCAGTCGTCAGTTATGTCATGTTCACAGGAGGACAATGTACAACATAGTCTGGCATTATGCAAATGTATTTTCTAGTGACTTAGCTCTGTCACACAGTGGTATTTAAAATACAGTCGACTGGTTTAGGTGGTTCAGAATCTGTTTTTTCTTTTGGGAGACAATAACATTGTTTATCATGCACTATCGACTATGCAATGTTTACGTTCACAGACAGCTATATTACACACTGCATGAAAGGCAATATTCCAAAAACCATAATAGGGACACTTTAAAACAGTACGCGATCCTTCTGAAAATCACACTGAGCTCTGATTGGTTGGCTGGACCAGTGTGCTGTGATTAGTCAACTATATTAAGCCATTCATAACCGCAAGCGTCAACAAAACCGCAAGTTTCAGTTATGTTGGTGGTTATGTTGAAGTTTATCATTGAAGAAACTTATAAACTTAGAAGCTTCAACTCAACCAGACCTCGCTTGGGAAATTATTTAAATACAGAATACTATGACGTGTTCGTTCCCAGAAGAAAACTCAAGACTACAATGGAGGCGTTTCAGGGAGTTCAGTAACAGTAGCCACGTTTACATGCACACTTTTTTGTCATTCTGATTAAAATCATTCCGATTGAAAGATTCAGTGGACTGTTTACATGAGACGTTATCTAATCCGATACAGGGTTTACATGTCCCGTCTTTTACAATCGGAATGACTTTGTGACGTGCACATTTGCCCACTTTTATGTAAAGTGTTGCTCTTAATCAAGCAACAGTGTGAATTTGTAGGCATATTAATACTGGAAGGTATGAGGAAAAGACGGGCGCAGGTTAATCTCATCCGAGGTCACAGGGTTCTGGAAAGCCTACATCCACTCCATTGTGACCTACGTTGGATAGTGGTCGGCCACCCATAATTGCGTCCATTTGGTCAAAAAAAGGGGAAGTTGGAGGGGTCTGCTCCACTTTTAATGTTGTGCATTTTAGCTTTGAAATACGAGGTCTTCAAAGTCTTCCACCAGTTTCGGTTTTATTTGACAGTATGGTCTGCGCCATTTTTTAAATTTTTCATGAACTGTTTTAAATAAATCCATATATCTAACCTTCCTGCTGTCGTTGAATTATATTTAGTGCCTTCAGTGTATTTATTAATTGCGTTGTTTCAGTTTTACTCCAGTTTTATTTTGCCGCCGCCATTTCACATTCTGACGACCCCTGACCCTGTGTCGTTTGACGCAGACGCAAACGACACAGGGTTTTTTGTTCGGTTTATAGAAAGGTTTATCCCACCCCTCTCAAACCCTTTACAATTTGATTCAGTTTGGGCATTTTATTCCGATTGAGGTGTTTATATGGAGCATTTTCATTCCGATTGGAGTCTTAAACCGATTACAGTGCTCCATGAAAACGCACCTAGTGTTACTGATGTAGAGAATAACTCCCTTTGGAGTGACTTTGTGCTGAGTATGAAGTTTGCAGACCCTTTTCATGCTTAAACAGCAACATTACACACTAAAGAGAGTAAAAACGCATAATAGATCCTCTTTAATGCATAGTATGGGTTTTGTTTCAATCACTGGCACTAAGCAATAGTGATAGTGAAGCTTGCTGGCAGGAGAAAGCGTGACCTATAACTGCTGCCAGCTTGCTGAAATCTGTTGATACAGTAAGTGTAAACACACACACATGGTCTTGGTGTACAAAACCGTCAAACTGCACTGGTCAATCCTGTCCGACCGTCAGCCACAGTGTTTTGAAAAAGTGTCCAGATGGTCCTCTTTGTAAAACCCTCCACAGTTTAAACCCACAGGCCACGGTGGGGATGTGTTAAATGGCTCCACTGTCCGCAAAATACCCAACAGCAACGACTCACCCAGTTCTGAAATGTCGGGGTCAGTCAGGGACTTATTCTGCAGTCTCTCTGAGGATATGGATTGAGGGGTTTTCCGCTCTCTTAATGAGATTTATCCGCATGGTGAGCAGAAATATGGAGAGAGGGATGAGGGAAAGTATGAAGAGCAGCGGGAAGCTGAACTCCCTCGTTCTCACGAGGGCCTGTTATGATCGAGTTTAGCTGTCATATTAGCATGACGAGGATGCAATGAGGTGCACGTGATTCCAACAGCAGCTCTGAAGAGAGAACTTACTGTCACACGCTACAGCTCCGTTACAGAAGAGGCTTTACTGTCTATATAGGCCAGAGACGATCTCTGAAGAAAAGCTAACCATTAGCATTTACAGTTGTTCGGCTGGTGCGTGATCACCTGTATGGATGTAACCTATTCTATTGGCATTTGCTCAAATGTTTTTAAGCCGACCACCCAATTACTATATTTTTAAAGTTCAAAATTATTCTATAAATGTTACTTTATACCCACTACGAAATGGCCATATATATATATATATATATATATATATATATATATATATATATATATATATATATATATATATATATATATATATATATATATATATATATATATATATATATATATATACACACACATACACTAACCTAAAGGATTATTAGGAACACCTGTTCAATTTCTTATTAATGCAATTATCTAATCAACCAATCACATGGCAGTTGCTTCAGTGCATTTAGGGGTGAGGTCCTGGTCAAGACAATCTCCTGAACTCCAAACTGAATGTCAGAATGGGAAAGAAAGATGATTTAAGCAATTTTGAGCGTGGCATGGTTGTTGGTGTCAGATGGGCCGGTCTGAGTATTTCACAATCTGCTCAGTTACTGGGATTTTCACACACAACCATTTCTAGGGTTTACAAAGAATGGTGTGAAAAGGGAAGAGCATCCAGTATGCGGCAGTCCTGTGGGCGAAAATGTTTTGTTGATGCTAGAGGTCAGAGGATAATGGCCCGACTGATTCAAGCTGATAGAAGAGCAACTTTGACTGAATTAACCACTCGTTATAACTGAGGTATGCAGCAAAGCATTTGGGAAGCCACAACACGCACAACCTTGAGGTGTATGGGCTACAACAGCAGAAGACCCCACCGGGTACCACTAATCTCCACTACAAATAGGAAAAAGAGGCTACAATTTGCAAAAATATTGCCTGGTCTTGAGTCAGAAATCTAGTCTCGATTTCTGTTGAGACATTCAGATGGAAGAGTCAGAATTTGGCTTAAACAGAATGAGAACATGGATCCATCACGCCTTGTTACCACTGTGCAGGCTGGTGGTGGTGGTGTAATGGTGTGGGGGATGTTTTCTTGGCACACTTTAGGCCCCTTAGTGCCAATTGGGCATTGTTTAAATGCCACGGCCTACCTGAGCATTGTTTCTGACCATGGCCAATCCCTTCATGACCACCCTGTTCCCATCCTCTGATGGCTGCTTCCAGCAGGATAATGCACCATGTCACAAAGCTCAGAGCATTTCAAATTGTTTTCTTGAACATGACAATGAGTTCACTGTACTAAAATGGCCCCCACAGTCACCAGATCTCAACCCAATAGAGCATCTTTGGGATGTGGTGGAACGGGAGCTTCGTGCCCTGGATGTGCATCCCACAAATCTCCATCAACTGCAAGATGCTATCCTATCAATATGGGCCAACATTTCTAAAGAGTGCTTTCAGCACCTTGTTGAATTAATACAACGTAGAATTAAGGCAGTTCTGAAAGCAAAAGGGGTCAAACACAGTTTTAGTATGGTGCTCCTAATAATCCTTTAGTTGAGTGTATATATATCCTACATGTACACAGTCAAACCAAAAATACAGCTTATGTGATAATAAATATCAGTATGATTATTTAGCATTTCATTACATAATTGTGCTTAAAACCAACAAAATATATGCAAAACTGAATCTTTACAGTGTTGTGTGATTAGACTTGGGGTAGGGCAAAAAAAAAAAAAAAAATCACATTCAGCTTGTGAATTCCTGGCTACATAGGGACGTTGTGGCAGGTCTTTAATCCTGTAGCGAGAGTTTAAAGAAGCTTTGGGTTGTTCCACGGGCCATTAGAGGATGATGGGAGGTCAGGTTTGGGCAGGGAGGGAACAGCTCATCTGCAAAATTTGATTACAATGATGCAGCATGAGTGAGCGCACATTTTTGTGTGATTGGATTTAGATTGCATTTACTAAAGGACTACTTTTTTGCAAAACTCAAAAGACATATCAGTACATTAAATTCCCTGCACCTTACAGAAATGTAATATATGTACACATATGATATGTATGTTAAATATATCCACATAGAAAATGAAAACATATATATATATATATATATATATATATATATATATATATATATATATATATATATATATATATATATATATATATATATATATATATATATATATATATATACATGACATATACACTCACCTAACGGATTATTAGGAACACCTGTTCAATTTCTTATTAATGCAATTATCTAATCAACCAATCACATGGCAGTTGCTTCAGTGCATTTAGGGGTGAGGTCCTGGTCAAGACAATCTCCTGAACTCCAAACTGAATGACAGAATGGGAAAGAAAGATGATTTAAGATTTTAGTGCTCCTCACCAGATATTTATTTTCCAAACACACATAGGGTACAATAGGGGCTAAATGCACACCTTAAAGGTGCACTATGTAGTATTTTTGCTGTAAAATATACAAAAACCACTAGGCCAGTGTTATATATTTTGTTCAGTTGAGTACCTAATATGCCAAACGTATCCAACTATTTGTAAATTGTGAGAAAATGTATATTTTAACTAAGGACGCAGAACATTTCAGCATAGCATCTGAGGGAGTCACCTGTCAATTGCGTCTTATCTGTGCTACCCTGGGTTCCGGGTTTTATTCTGCAGAATCGCTTTACTCTTAGCAGCGTGAACAAGTGAATGGATGGAGTAACGCCATAACATCATTATAAACACACTTAAATGTATCTAATATAATAAACAGAGCTGCATTACCTTATACTCATGACCGGAAAAGTGAAAATAGTGCGCGCCGGGCAACTGTGTCCCGTCCCGTCATAATAAAAGTCTCGCTGCTCGCGAGGCGGGTATTTGTGTAACAATCGCTCCAGCAGCCGTGCTCAGCTCCTCAACACTCGATCCTGCTCTACTTCACACTACAGTAACGTTAATAAACCGCATCCATCCACATGATTTCTGCCCGAGTCCTATTTTCCACCGGCTGTGAGGTGAAGACCACAAGATACTGCGCTCAAACTATGCGTCATCAAACTACACCTTTGTTTTGAATAGGCGCCCTCTAGCGGACGGAAAGTTGCATAGTGCAGCTTTAAGAAAAAAATTGCATTTCTCTACTCCTAAGTGTATGACTGCAAAATAAAAAATAAAAATTGTACTGTACATTGATGGAGCCACTTATTTTATGTGAAAATAAATCATAAAAGTGGTAAATTTTGTTTAAATATTGTATAAATGTATGAGGTTTATTCACATAACCTGGTTTTAAAGTCAGTATCAGGAAGGAAAATGCAAAAGCAGTGTTGTGCTTTCACTGATAGGCTACTTTACTGAACTTGTTGCTATGTGTGTGATAATTAAAATGTTGCTATTTTGATAACAGCATGTGTGATACAGTACAGTTGCTTGCAATTGTGTAAAAATGCAGTAGACAATAGAATGAATGAGATATGTAACATTTCTTAATATAAATGATGATTCTTTTTCTGAATTGAATCTAAAAGTCCAAAAGAACAACACGGGGCAAAATGCACACATTATTTAAAACAATCAGGTTAGCAAAGTTTGTACTATTATCTGTTTTTTTTTATTTGTTTTTTTTATAAATAAAATAATATTTTTTGTTCAATAAATGTAGTCATTAAAATATGTTAGTATAAAATTTTATTTTAAATACAGAAACAAAATTATTTTAAAAAGTAAAGATTCTGACAGCATTAAAGGAGCTATACCATAATAATTGAATATAAACTAATCAGGCATAACATTGTGACCGTTGAAGTGAATAACACTGATTATCTCTTCATCACGATACCTGTTAGTGGGTGGGATATATTAGGCAGCAAGTGAACATTTTGTTCTCAAAGTTGATCTTAAATCACCTTTCTTTCCAATTCTGACATTCAGTTTGGAGTTCAGGAGAACCTAGGGTGTTTCCCAATTCTTATTTGTGCATCCTCGTTTCCTTTCCTAGCTTCCTTTCCTCGCTCCTTAGCTCCACCCCTTCAGGATGCGAGAGAAGGACGCGAGGACGGAGGAATTGAATCAAGTGAAATGATATATCCTCGCTCCCTTTAACGTCACTTCAAAGCGGCATCAATTAATGATGACTGCACCGCTGAATTTAGTCGGGATTCTTGAACATAAGAGATAACTATTTATATTGTGAGCTTCAGCCTCCACAAAATACCACATTTGTCCATATTTTAATTAATATTACCAGTTATTATTAACAACGAATTCCAGTTATTAACTGCTTTTTATTCATTGTATAGTATTGGTTTCTATTTGTTTCTCTATTTGTTTCGTTCTTTTTTTTGTGATTTGATATAATTCTGCAACTGTCAGTTGTTGTTATCTGACAAACGTTTGTGTGTTGTACATGTAAACATAATGATAATGATGAATAAACTGTGGCACAATAAGAAGGGGGAGGAGAATTAATGAGTGCGTCACGTTTAGTCGATAAAACACTTCCCCAAAGGATACTCCAGTGTATCCTCGCTCATGACTCCTCAGGAAGCCTCCTCACTCCTCCATCCTCGCCTCCTCGCGGTGCAATTAGAGAATTGAGATCTCCTACAAGATGGCTGAGCTCCATCGGTTTCCAGGTCATAGGATGGAGGACGGAGGAGCGAGGAAACGAGGAGGGATATTAGGAAGCACCCCTGTCTTGACCAGGACCACACCCCTAAATGCATTGAAGCAACTGCCATGTGATTGGTTGATAAGATAATTGCATTCATGAGAAATTGAACAGGTGCTCCTAATAAATAGAAGCTGAAAAAATGGGCAAGCACAAGGATTTGAGCGAGTTTGACAAGGGCCGAATTGTGATGGCTAGATGAATGGTTCAGATGAATGGCTCTTGTGGGGTGTTTCTGGTCTGCAGTGGTCAGTATCTATCAAAAGTGCTCTAAGGAAGGAACAGTGGAGAACCGGCGACAGGGTCATGGGTGGCCAAGGCTCACTGATGCACGTGATGAGTGAAGGCTGGCCGGTGTGGTCCGATCAAACAGACGAGCTTCTGTAGCTCAAATTGCTCAAGAAGTTAATGCTGGTTCTGCTAGAAAGGTGTCAGAATACACAGAACATCACAGTTTGTTGTGTATTGTTTGTTGTGATCATTACCCTCTTTCAGCAGGATAATGCGCCCTGCCACAAAGCAAAAATGGTTCAGGAATGGTTTGAGGAGCACAACAAGTTTGAGGTTTTGACTTGGCCTCCAAATTCCCCAGATCTAAATCTAATCGAGCATCTTTGGGATGTGCTGAACAAACAAGTCTGATCCATGGAGGCCCCACCTTGCAACTTACAGGACTTAAAGGATCTACTGCTAACATCTTGTTGCCAGATACCACAGCACACCTTCAGGGGTCTAATGGAGTCCATGCCTCAACGGGCCGGGGCTGCAAAAGGGGACCAACACAATAAATTATATTTTATTATATATGCTTAATATCATATTTTTAAATATGATTGTTTTATTATAAATATGGGTATTATCTCTATGGTGGACACCCAAATTAATATAGGATATTTACCATCTGAGTCTATCCATGTCATGTCAACAAATGTCAGCCAGATATTTATTATCACGTTAATTATTGTGCATTTCGCCCCGACAGCATGGGCGCCTTTTACCCCAAATACCATACTTTTAACATATTCTTCCGTTATTGAAAAACTGCTTTAATTAGCTTGAAAATCATTAAGAAGACTTTTGTCTCAAAATATAAACATTAATTTTATCGATTGTAATTTTTGCTACTAAAATCACAGGTTTAAAATAAAAATAAAAAAGTCAAATGTTAGATCAAATGAGCACGAGATCAACTTTGCGCTGCGGTCCGCGATCACGTCAAGGATCAGCCAAATTTCCACGTGCATCTTGAAAAGCAGATGTTTCGGAAAGTGCTGCGGCAAGTTTTCACACCATCTAGTGGTTTAGAGGAAAATTAAATCAAAGGCGCCTCTTCCCCCACGGCGCTTTTAGCCCCATTGTACCCTACAACAACTTTATGTTTGCCACTTTCGATAAAGCTGAACATGCTTTTAGCACCACTCGCTGGACATTTCAATTTGAAAGTGTTGAGAAATGTGCATGAAACAACGTCATTTCATTTAGCAAAAATGTCGTCACAGGCATACTTTTCCAATGAGCCTGGGTTGCAGAAAATATGTATATGGCAATACACATTTACAATAATGGAGAAACATTGAAGTTGATTTCCATCTAAATAGAGTCATTCTTCATATAGTTCAAAGGTTTTGTTGTGGTTGTGTTTCTTTAAATGATGCATTTAAGCTGTTGAACGTGCAGGTTGGAGCATAAAGAAAGCTTTTTCTCTGCGGTAATGCACATTGCCCTGCGACACACTGCACACTTGCCATTTCCTCTGTGCAAAGATATGCGCTGCTATACACACTCAGATTAAAGTGTGTGTGCGCACGTATATGTTGCGTTTGTGCGTTCATCAGCGCTGCCATGGTGAGAGGTGGGAACAACAGAGATGTATGAATTGTTGCTAGAGAAACCTTCCCATGGGGAAGCACTAAACAACACACTCCTCCAAATACTTGCCCTGTTCAAAGACTCGTCCGAAGCCTAATGCTCTCTGTCGGGTTTCTGCGCCTCTATTTATTTCAGTACTAGCTTGCTTTCCTTTCGCCGTTTAGCTGCAGATGTTGCAGGCTTCTCAGACGTTCTCTCTGGATCCGACGGAATATTTAGGAAATGTGCTGACAGCAGCATCACACGGAGGAGAGAGGCAGGGATAGTTTAACATTTTTGGGGATGGTAGAAGGATGAACTAATAAAGCGTTTATCTCACACCGAGGCTTGTTTTATAAACTAGGCACACACATGCACACAACTGACACCCACCATCATAAAAATGGGGGATGCTTTTGGGTTTCCATGACCTGCTTTCCTTAGTCTGTCTTTTGTCATATCCCGCTCTCTCTGCCTCGCGCTGTATTTCTCAGTGTAATCCTAAGCTTTGGCCACATTTCTCCTCTGGCTGCATGCGTGTTGTTTTGTGTGTGTGTTCAGAGGGGAAAGCTCAGGCCATCTTGAAAAATTGATATTTGATCCCATGTGTAAAGGAGAGGAATGAGTCCAGCAAGCTTGACTCCAAACATCATCACTGCTCTCTTTAGTCCGTGATGTATGTGCTCAACAACATACACAATGATGGATTTCTTCATATGCCAGGCTGGCATTTTTTATGACATGATGACTAATGTCAGGACCAGGTGCTGTTTTTTTGTTTTTTTTGAGAGAGAGAAATGTTAGTTATGCCTTGACTACAAAATGACTACATTCCCTTATGAAGAAGTTCATTCAAGTGGGCTATTAGTATACTTTCATTTTTATTTACTTCTCAGAAATATCATTCAAATTATACCTAAGTATACTTGAGAGAAAGTCTTAGTATATTTGGACTATACTTGAACTCAATCTTTTGATCGAGATATACTTGTTTAAACTATAATTAACACATTTTGGCTTGTAGTTGTGTTTACTCTTTTGATTGCGTAGCCTAATAAATACTTTTTTTTCCACATAGTTTTACATACTGTCTCATAAAATATTTTACACAATAAAAAAAAACAGTGATATTGTAAAATATAATTAATATTAAAAAATAACCATTTTCTTTTTTAATATATATTTTAAAATGTATTTTATTCCTGTGACCAAAGCTGAATTTTCAGCATCATTACTCCAGTCGTCAGTGTCACATGATCCTTCAGAAATCATAAAAAAAATAATGATTTGCCGCTTAAAGGGATAGTTCATTCAAAAATGAAAATTACCCCATAGTTTACTCACCCTCAAGCATCCTAGGTGTATATGACAATCTCTTCTCTCAGACGCATACAAACAAAGGTATATTAAAAATATCCCGAAACAGTGAATGGCTGTTTCTGTTTTAAAGTCCATAAAAGTACATCTATCCATCATATAACTGCTCCACACTAGCCTGACAAGCCAGACCCACATCAAGATGTTTGGTCTGGAAACTCACCATTGACAGCTCAATCCGAGGGGCGGGATAAACGGTTGTCTTTCAAACTCCCTCTGCACGCGATAGGATAGCGCTACACCAACCAGAGCAACGAAGGTGCAGCAGAGCTCGTGGACAGATTAAACTTTCGCCGTATCTGGTCGGCAAAACTCTAAATACATCTTCCCTTCTTAAGAATGACTTCAGTGCCGTTCTTTGCTCTTTTCTCAGAGAAAAGCTTAACTCCAAGTCTTCCAGAGTCGCTGTCAAAACTGATTCAAAAGACCGTTCACCAGTTTCTGTGTTTACTAGAAGCACGCAAGCGCAACTCAGCCGTCATTATATTAAGCCCCGCCCACCGACTCCATACATGATGTGATTGGCCCGACCAGAGTTTGCCGTTTACAGCTCAGAAGTGTATTGAGAGTTTCTAGACGACACTCGCGGCAGATTAGATTTGCTGCCGCTAGGGTGCGTCTAGTTTTCTAGGCTTGCTTCACACGGCTCTCAATCTATCCCTTTAATAAACATTTATTATTATTCATCTTGAAACAAATAGGGTTGCCCCATATTGTTTTTGAGGGGAAAAAAACTGATCTATATTACAGGACTTGTTGATGAATAGAAAGTTCAAAAGAGCAGCATTTATTTGAAAAATAAATATGTTGTACTGTTATAAATGTCTTTACTTTAACTTGTGATCAATTTAATGCATCCTTGCGCCATAAACACAGTGATTCCATGTATTTATCTTGGCAATAGTTAGCTTAGCTTTGCCTGTACGCCTCAGCAACTAATATTAAACTTCAGATTTAATCCCTGGCATTACTGTACACAGACACAGATTAAAAGCCAGACATGTCCGTCACTGAGGCATCCAAGCAATATGAAGTGTGAGTGCAAGTGATTCAAGACAAGCGTTAAAGTAACTGGCAGAGATAGGCTACTTTAAAAAAACTTTCATTTGAGTCATAAAGTTACTGGTTGTAAAAAAAAGTTTTTTCAGTTTCCTTCTTGCTTTAGGTATATTGATAATAGTATGAGCCTGTGAGCCGCATGGGGTAAAATAAATGAATGGATGCAAAGCTAAAAAAGATAAAACAACTGAATAATTCATTCTTGCTCCAAACCATAAACTTCCAAAAGCTACAAAAACAGCACTTTCAAACAATTATCCAGCTAAAATGTATAGTTGTTGTTTACTAATGTTTAAACTAATGTTTACCAATGTGGATTTTCATTTGAAGTTCCCCTTCTAAACTTTTTCTGATATTAACTCCCATGTAGTGTGTAACGTGGCTGTTTCTGAATGTAAAAGATCTGCAAAGTTTCGAAGATTAAAGTGAACAACAAATAAGGTTATTGTCTCCAAAAGTAAGAGTCGATTCTGAACTGCCTGAAACGTCAGTAATTCCAGTCTCCTGAATCCAATCTACATAGGTTTGTAACCAATTTGCATAATGCCAGCCTATCATTTTTATTGGCTGCCCACGAACGATGACTACTTTCGCACAGACTGTAAAAAAATATGGACATAGTGTCCATGACGTCACCCATAGGATTCTGAAGAACAGTTTTGAAGCATAAAGTAGAGGCGAGCTGACCATCGCCATCTTGGCAGCACGTCATCGCGCGTCACTCCTGGATGACAGAAAATGGGCAAAGAGGCGGGATGTGGGCGGAGCTTAGGTGACGTAATGACAATAGACAGCAGATAAACTATCCACCTGTCACTCAAAGTGGCCACGCCCTTAATTATACAGAAGGCTTTATATAACGTAAACGAATGAGTTTACATTATACAAAGATAATATTAAATATAAAAGATTATATAAAAAACTATCCCCCCTCACAGTTGTCATAAAGGGCAACATTAGCCGTATAGACCAAAACCACAGTTTGTGCCAGGTTGTAAACATGTTTTTTTTTTCTGCTGTAAAGTTGGGCATTTTAACATGGGGCTCAATGAGATTCTGCTCGCTTCTGGAGCCTGTTTAAGTTTAAGCATTATTGCAGTTTAAAGGTAGCCTGACAAGCCAGACCCACATCAAGATGTTTGGTCTGGAAACTCACCATAGACAGGGCTCAGTCCGAGGGGCGGGATAAACGGTTGTCTTTCAAACTCCCTCTGCACGCGATAGGATAGCGCTACACAAACCGGAGCAACGACGGTGAAGGGGAGCTCGCTGACTGATTAAACATTCGCCGTATCTGGTCGGCTAAACTCCAAACACATCTTCCCTTTTTAAGAATGACTTCAGTGCCGCTCTTTGTTCTTTTCTCAGTGGAAAGCTTAACTCCAAGTCTTCCGGAGGCGCGGGCAGAGCTGATTCGAAAGACCGCCGCCGTTCGCCAGTTTCTGTGTTTACTAGAAGCACGCAAACGCAACTCGACCGTCGTCATTATGGCCCCGCCCGCCGACTCTATACACGACGTGATTGGCCCGTCCAGATTCTGAGGAATACAGCTCAGATAGGAATTGAGAGTTGCTAGACCACACTTGCGGGCAAATTAAATTTGCTGCCGCTAGGGTGCGTCTAGATTTCTAGGCTAGTTTAAAGGGTTAGTTCACCCAAAAAATACAATTCTGTCGTCATTTACTCAGCCTTAAGTTGTTCCAAACCTGTATGAGTTTCTTTGTTCTGCTGAACACAAAAGAAGATATTTAGAAGAATGTTTGTAACAAAGCAGAGAGAACAACCATTGACTACCATAATATTTTCCCCTACTATGGCAGTCAAGCTCTCTCTTCTTTGTTACAAAAATTTGTCTAAATATTTCTTTATTTGTGTTCAGCAGAACAAAGAAACTCATACAGGTTGGGAACAACTTGAGGCTGAGTAAATGACGACAGAATTGTAATTTTTGGGTAAACTAACCTTTTAAGTTACTTCCGTATTGGCTTCTACAGACACTGGTTGCCGCTTGCTTTGACCCTCATAGACCAATCACAACAGACTGGGTCATCTGACCAATCAGAGAAGAATGTAGGGGTTTAGTGAGACCTCGATTTAACAATTTTAGAGACTGAGAAAAGAAGTGATAATGCGAAAAGTGTTTTTTGACCTTGGACACATGTACACCTATTGTAAGAGACCTCAAAAACAAATGTAGGAACCTTTTAAATAGCATAATAGGGTTTTCACATTATGTGGGGCACTTATATCAGTCACTGAGTTGCCAGTCCATCGGCGTGATGTCAGAAAAGATGTTTCTTGCTGTATTCTAAAATATTGATATTAAACATCTTGACATGCCTTGAGCCTGTTTGATTAATCATTTCAATCAAACTGTGCATTCCTTCCTGTAGGCATCTAAAGAGTCCATCGTATTAGCATAATTTAGTACCGCAGTATAACTTGTACATTTTTTTTATATCCATTTTCCGCTCATCTAGTTGTTAAGTGAGTTCTGTGCGCTGTGGGCCTGAAGTCATGACTCCTGTGATCTCTGTCTGCAGGTGCCCTGGACAAGCCGTACGGCAGGACCTGTGTGTGTGTGTGTGTCTGCAGCTCAGTGGAATGTTTTCACATCTCCCCAAGGTGCTGATACTGGGGGCCATCGCAGCGGCCTCTGCCTTCGTGGTCACCATCCTTATCGTCTTGGTGTGTGTGGGGTGTCAGAGGTGAGTGAATATACACACAGACTGCAAACACATTTTACCTAATTCTAGGGTGGAGAACCAGTTGTTCATCATATTCCATATTCCAATCAAATAAATAAGAAGAAATAAATTATAGAATAGAATAAATAATTATAATAAAATAAAGCAAATAACCAATATTAAAGGTGTCATGAACTGATTTAAAAAAAAATGTTATACTGTTGTCTGTGGTCAATGTATGACGTTTGTGTGGTTTAACATTCAAAAATATCATAACTAATAAGTTATAGGCTATTTTCTACACTGGTTTTGAGGCACTGGAGACTTGGAAGTAAACGCCCACAGCTTGGAGAAGATTTGCATATTTAATGAGCTTCAGCTCCGCTGTCAGTTCACATGAGGGAGGGATTGTTTTGAAAGCGGCAACCGGAATGATTCTCTCAACCACAGGGCTCGTAAACATCTTTATCAGACAAACACAATGATTTATTTCTCATCAACCCGCGATTAATTGGAATATTGTTTTTTTTATTACCTGGCCCGCACGATCAGAGGGTATAAGCACGAACCGCACACGCACACACACACGCACGCATGCCCGTCCTTCAAATATCAAGTCAAGATAGTGAACAGCATAGATCAAGAAAGGAACGTTATTTCACTATTTGAGATTCACCGGCCTGAAAACGCATAGCCCCGGGACGTTGGGCTTAGCGAGCCCTGGCCCATTATGTTACATGTCCGAGTCTGTTCCCGAATCATAATGAACAAACAAATAAAGGATTCCTCACCCTTTGACAGCGTGCTAAAGGTATGTTCTGTTAGACACGTACACATAATCAAAAAATGTAGAAGACACAGCATTGTGTTTTAATCTCAATATGTCTGCAAATCCAGTCTTGACCTGAGATTTGTTTACAGACGATCCCGCAGTGAACTGAAGTGAACATGTCTTCCCCACGTGAGCTGTAAAGGGGGGGTGAAACACTCAGTTTCAGTCAATCTCATGTCAATCTTGAGTACCTATAGAGTAGTATTGCATCCTTCGTATCTCCGAAAAGTCTTTGGTTTTATCATATTTATAAAAGAAATATGGGCTGTACCGAGTCTTTCCAGAAAAAACCGAACGCCTGGAGGCGTATTGTGTGGGCGGAGCTAAAGAATGACAAGCGCGCAAAGCGGTGACGTCCTCAAGCGAGGAAAAACCCATCTATCTCAGCTAATGCAGATAATGATCCACAATCAAATCTGAGGCTGAAATAAATTGAACAGGAGAAACAGCAACAGCAGGACGTCCGTCTCTGTGGTATGTACTGTATTTAGTGCCCTTTGTGTGTGTTTACTCGCAGTTTATGAGGACATGATTCGGTTTATGGACTATTGTATGCAACTAGACCTTAGAAGACAAAAAATGGTTTTGCATGTCAGACTAGTGTAACGTTATACACAGAACAAAAATGGAGTAACGTTAGCGCATGTGAATGACGAAGCACGCGATCGTGTCGTTTACTGATGTTTACTCACGCGACGGTAGCCAACAGCAGAGACATTTGAAGCAGTTTTACTCACCGGCTGCTTCCAAAGCAGGACCGAACCTTTATCGCTGGGACCGCTCCGTCAAAAACACACTTCTTTGGTATGATTTGGTAAAGTCCTGTGACAGCAGTGCCGTGGAGATCCACTTTGCGACGCGACTGAAACGATGTTGTGAAGCTTCCTGTCATTTCTGCGTTCAAATCGGTTCAAATGCAGCGCTGCCCTTCCGGAATGCTGTGCTGAAGCGCTGAAGACGCTTGATGTCACCCATAGGAATAAAGTGGAGCGCGGCGCGCGACATAAGTGTTCACGGACGACTGGATCTGCAGCTTGAGCGAGTGTTTATGGCCGTGCATTTCCTCTCTCGCTCTAGTCACGCGCACGCGCACCCTTCCGGGAGAAGAGCCCGTACGGCCCATATGGTAAATGGACTGCATTTATATAGCGCTTTTAACAGACCCTATGGCCATCCAAAGCGCTTTACATCTTGCCTCACATTCACACACCGACGGCGATGTCAGCCATGTAAGGCGCCATCCAGCTCGTCGGGAGCAGCTGGGGTTAGGTGTCTTGCTCAAGGACACCTCGAGACTTGGTCAGGTGGAACCGGGGATCGAACCACCAACCTTTCAGTTTGTAGACAACTTACATGAACCACTGAGCCACTGCCGCCCAGTAGGTTTTGTTTTGTATGTTTGTTTGTTTTGTATGTTTGCCGCCCAGTAGGTTTTGTTTTGTATCCTTGTATGTTTTGTTGTTCCATACAAGGACCTTCCGTTCTATTAACGTCAAGTAGACCCATACTCGAAAAAAACTCTCCGAAACTTGTGAGAAACCGGAAGGAGTATTTTTAACACAGAAATACTCCATCAAACGTCCAACATTAGTTTTTGAAACTTTGTCTATGTTTAGGATGGGAATCCAAGTCTTTAACAGTGTAAAAAGCTCAGTATGCATGAAACAGCATTTCACCCCCCCTTTAAAAATAAAGTTCAACCACTCATTCCTAATATTAGGATCCGAAGGAAGCTCATGCAGCGACTGTGTTCTTCCACAACCAGGCACAGCGCTATATATTACTCACTTCTTCATGTTTATTGCTCGGTAGCGCGCTCGTTAAGCTCCATGAGTCGGTGGGCGGGGCTACAGAAGCAGGCATACATATTCTTATGTTGAGGCGGCATTTCTGCATTCAGTGACGTCAATGGTCGTCATATTCGATCATGTGCTGGGCCTGGTGTCTATAAAAGCTTTTCTTTGACTAACAAGGAAGTTTTCAGCTCTGAAACTTACAGGATATTCTTATATCACGATGAACGTTTATATATCAAAGGCTCAAGGGAAAGTGCATTTCTCAGTTCATCACCCCTTTAATAATAATACATTTTTTGATAAAAACAAAGCTCAACTAGTGGGGTCTAATTCACTAAGCAATCGCTCTCATTGACTGACTTTTAGTGAATCAAATTATTTATGAATCAGAAACATTCGTTTTGTTTGGAAATGAACTAAGAACTGTTACTGTGTTACTGTTGTGGTCATAAGTTTACACCTCCCTTGCCAAATGTTATTTATATAGCACTTTATACAAAACATTGATTTAAAGCAAGCAGCTTAAGAATATGAAAATCCCCATATCCCATAATTTACTTACCCTCAAGCCATCCTAAGTGTATACGCAATGACATTCTTAGGATAGAGCAAAACAAAACAAAACCACGGTCACGAATTAGCAGTCTAAAAGGATCATTTTTAACGAGAAATATCGGAGGAGCTTGAATTTGTTGCCCATCCCTATTTGTTTGAATCGCGAGAGGCGCCATGGGTCGGGTCAGAGGTCACCCTTCGTCCAGAACTAGACTCGCATATGGCCGTTACAGGAAGTCAGTGTTTATAGTTTATAAAGTTATATGGATATTTGTCTTACAAAAACACTTTCAGCCATTCGGCCTTCCTCTGAGTGTGTCAGGGACAAAGAGTGTGTCTGAGTCACAGGTGTAGGTATGATTAGCTACCTGACCTTGATGCACTGAACAGAAGAAATAAACTTTCCTCTTCAAAGAGTCACACCACATATCGCATCATCGTCACGGACCAAACAGTTCAAATGGAAGCCGGAGCAAACTTTTCCAGAAACTCCAAACTAACTTTGTTTTGACCTGATTTCATTAGGAATGACATCACACCAGTTCACACTTGAAATCAGTGTAAACACACCTTATGCAAGACTTTAAATCTCATTTGTTATAGTATCTTTTCTTTTACAATCTGAAATGTCTCATCATTGGGGCAATGCTCAGAGCAGTAAGAGCAATACGAACTGAACTTATTAATTCCACATTTTCTTCCTCAAAAGGACTAGAATAATTAATTGAAGGATCGTTATTCTGTAATCAGAATCCAAACCAGGATCCTCATGGTTCCCATAATGCTTCATTCCTGAGCTGTTTGTTCATTTGCACATAAAAGTGTTTCTGCAGACGCGCCCCACTCATATGTCAAAAGAATGCGTCGTCTTCTTAAAAACTCTCCCCCACTCTTGTGTCAGGGCACCTCCTCCTCTTTTTCTTTAGTTCTATCTCTTGTACTGTCTCCATCTCTCCTTCCCCGCTGTGGAGTGACTTGATGAATGCTAATATCACTCCTTCAGCAGATTGCGTGCCCTCTGTAGGAGCCGTTTCGCTGGGAAACTGCCTTAAGTTAAGCTCTGCGTCGGATGCTCATTTGTTGCAAAGACTTTTGCTTAGAGAAATTACAAGGAAGGAAACCCTCCAACAAATCAGTTTCACATACTCTCAGGCATTGTTCTATTTCTGTTTTGTGCGCCGTTTCGCAGAAAAGATGAATAGGGACTAGACTCGTTTGTTGCATTTTCACCACAAAGTCATGTTTTTGCTTTACTGCAAAACAACTTGCTCTGAATTGTTAGAGCATGGGAATACAAGTTAACTGTACAGAAGCCAAGTGTGTTGTTTTAGTGTCATTCCGATGGTGAAAATAGAGGTACACTAATATTTACTGCCGATATTTAGTGCTGGCATCGCAGCAAAGTCAACAGATGCGTAATGGAAACGCACACTGAGCTCATTGTTCTGAGATGCACAAATTATGATTGAGTAAAACCCCTTTCTCAGAATTAAAATGTTCCATCTCATTTCCTTGCAGAGGGGGATAGTTCACCTAAAAATGTTGTCATGATTTACTCACCCTCATGTTTCAAACTGTATGACTTTCTTCTTTGGAAGAAAGGAGATATTTTGAAGAATGTTGATGCTGCTCTTTTTTTTTAAATGTACAATGAAAGCGTATAGTGGCCATAAAGCATTCTGCAGCTCTTAAATATAGCCGCACCAGGTTTGATGTCAAAGACACCAAGTGACATTCATTCTTGCATGTTTTTATCCAATACCAGGTTGGAAAGGCAAATGAGTTTTGGTAATAAAGCTGAATTAAAATAAAATCTAAATATTAGATTAACATTAAAAAAAGATTTAAACTGTTGCCCTGGCAACTAACTGAAATAAGACTAAAATGAATTAAAGCTTATAATGTGAGGAAGAAGGAGGTTCAAAACAGAAAAAACTAATGAGATGACAAGCACATAAACAAATGTACTTAACTAAAACTAAAAGGAAAACTGAAAATATAAGACAAAAGCTAATTAAATGTATTAATACATATAATGGTTCATATTAAAGGGTAACAAAAAAGTTTATAAAATGAAAATGTGATGTTTATCTGCTTACCCACAGGGAATCCCAGATAGGTGACTTTGTTTCTTCAGTAGAACACAAATTAAATTTGACAGACGGCAACAAACCTACCGTTCCGTCTGTCAATGCGTGTGAATGGTAGCAAAATCTATGAGAGGCTGTTGGACAGTGGTGTATTAGAGGCAAAAAATGCTATAAATACTGTTGGAGTTAAAAATCTTCGTGTTCTACTGAAGAAACAAACACATCTACATCTTGGATGCCCTGAAGGTTAGCAAATGAACATAAAATGTTCATTTTTGGGTGAACTATCCCTTTAATACATTAACTAATATTAACAAATCAGACCTCATTGTAAAAGCATTTCCTATAAAAGATACTAAAATAACACTTATTCAGAAGACTTGACTGCACCAGACATATGGACTACTTTTAAGGCACTTAAATTTTAAATTCATCATTATGCATTTAACGTGAAATAAAGTTAAGCTCAATTTGTGGCATAATGTTGATTAGTACTTTCTTTAAGAAAGCAAAAACTGCAGTCACAATGAGGCACTTACAATGTAAGTGAATGGAGCCACCGTCTGCAAACATTAAAATCATTTCTGTTTCAGTCGTATAGCCACAAGGCGTAAACAATAGATGTGTTAACATGATTTTACTGTGAAAAAATGACAATGTGAAAATGATTTAAACAGCTCTATGGCTCAAATTATAAGCTTCTTAATATTAAATCATCTCATCACTTCCATTATAAACAGCGTTGACAATAACATTTGACAAGTTACATAATCAGATTACTTTTGTCAAGTAACTAGTAAAGTAACACTTTACTGTTAAATGTTAAACAAAATATCTGAGTTACGTATTCAGATAAATAATGCAAGTTACTTTGTTTTCCCATGTATTGACTGACAGCTCTCGTGTCCCAATGTTGAGAGAAATCATAAGTTCAGAGGTGTTGAACATGACGGTTATTGTATACGTTGTTGTATACAATGTTATTGTGACGGAACATTTTTGTAGTTCTTTGTCATCAATAGAATTTGCATAATATTATGTGGGATGCGGGAATAAAATTCCTTTCATCTAAATGGCACAAGGCTTTGTGACACACTCTTGCTATACTACAACAATGCCAGTGTTTTGGTTAAGTTACTCTAAAAAAGTAATGAATTACTAGTTACTAATTACATCTTCAATAGTCTCTCCAAAAAGTATTTAATTACTTATTACTTTCTAAATCCTATATTAACCTCTACTAGTTAAGACAAGAACGGCTCTTATAATTCATTCAAATAAATAATATAAAACTTGGTCAATTATTCTTATTAACTGACCAAAGTATTACAAATGTGAGAAGGACATTGCGAGGTTCGATCCGGGATGAGCACTGTGTGAACAAAAGCCAAAACTAACGTGTACGTAGTTATCGTGCGACTCCTAGAGCTTGTTTTTTCAATAATACAACCCTCCAGTGCCAGAAGAGCTAGTCGGTGTTTTAAACGCAGAGAGTGTTCTTATATAAAATAAACTAAAATTAAACAAGCAGAAATGTGCGCAAACTGGACACAAGTCGAGACCACGGAGCTCCTTATTATCCGCGCTGAAGCTGAGATTGCTCGCCATTATACGTCACATCAGGATGTCACGTGTCAACTCGACCCGGGACCGTTACGGGTTGTGTGTGAAAGCGCACATATTACGGTATTTCGCTGGCAGTGTGAATGGACCAAATCTAGCGGCCCGGGAACAAATGCATTATCCATGTATTTGCCGGAATCACAGTGTGAAAGGGGCTAAATTGAGCTTACTTTGTGCTGAACCTGGAATATTCCTTTAAAACATGGTCGTGCTAATAATGCTGTATTCATGACTGCATCCTCAGAGTGCAGCTGTTATTTTGCTGCTTGAGGTTTTGCCGTATGTACATTCTGCGAGTCATGTGTGTAGACACGGGGTCACTAAAACCCAGGTGCAAACGTGTCCCTCCGGCCTCCTGAGTTCTGACCTTCACAGAGAGCCACGCAGCCCTCGCAACTACTAACAAACAATGTCATTATGGCTATGACTTCTTAGTTTTTATGAGACATTTGCAATACTTTTTTAATGTCTTGTTTTCTATTCATCCATAAAAGCCTTCTTCTTATAGTCTAAGGTTGTAAGAGAGAGAGAGAGAGAGAGAGAGAGAGAGAGAGAGAGAGAGAGAGAGAGAGAGAGAGAGAGAGAGAGAGAGAGAGAGAGAGAGAGAGAGAGAGAGAGAGAGAGAAGAGAAAATCCTCTGTTTCTTATATTTGCGTACGTGTGAGAGATGTGCGTAGTAGCAGATGTTAAAAATGGGGAGAGAGTGAGAAGAACAAAAAGGTGTGGAAAAAAAAGTGTGTATTTCGCAGGCTGTTGGATTCTTGGAGAGAGAGAAGCTATAATTGATGTCACACCTGGTGTGTGTAGGGAAGGAGGGGAGAAGGAAAGCAAGGGAGGAGGGATCGTCAGGGTTACCTATCCATCCTCACTCGCTCTTCCTTCACCACACCAGCAACACATCTAGTCCCTCATGATTACATGATC
Source organism: Pseudorasbora parva (assembly GCF_024679245.1). Lineage (NCBI taxonomy): Eukaryota > Metazoa > Chordata > Actinopteri > Cypriniformes > Gobionidae > Pseudorasbora > Pseudorasbora parva. The sequence goes on from NC_090177.1 coordinate 33,688,553, forward strand.
CCAGCCCTGCCAACCCCACAGAGAGCCATTACAAACACTCGCTGTAGTGGAATTTTACTCCCTGCCATATAGTGCACAATAGCTCTGTTACAAAAGCCAGCGTGCTGCATGTCTAGAGCCTACTTAAGAAGCAGCTTTCTGGAGGCCAATTTACACTGCACAGACAAACTCCAGCAATCACCACACACATCCCTTTCCAGACTTTCCACGACCCGACAAACAACAGTTGCCCAGCTAACAAAAATATGTTCTTAGTATTTTCGCTAACTTTCCCATTAAGTTTTTAAAACGTTAATTCCGAATGTTTTCTGAATGTTCAAAATGTCCAGTTATTGTATGTTTCTAAAACGTTTCTTTCTTGGTTATGGGAACGTTAAGGGAACATTTTGACAAAAGTATGACAAAAAAAACTTTAAAAGACCCCTTCAGAACGTTCTATTAATGTTACTGGAAGAAGGTTTTTCATAACTTTGAGAGAACCTTGCAGAACATTAGCCAAAGTTATAAAAACATTCGCTGTTAGATCGGCGAAAACAAGCGGAAACTAACGGCAACAGACGGTTAATCTCAAGAGTGACTGATTTGACACACAGACTTGTTTTGCTCTGTCGCTTACCGATGTCTAGCCTGACGTGGTCGTCATACTCAATTCTAGTCAGAATATGAGTCTGAAACGGCTCCATTGGGCTGTGATTATGGGGCGTGTTTCAACCGAACCAGGAAAGACATCAATTGGACAGACCTACAACCAATCAGAGCAACTAAATGACGCATAACGTTAGTTGTCAAATGTCAACAGAGTTCAACTGCACTGTGTTGCCAAGTCCACGTTTTTCCGCGGGTTGTTTTCTATGTCCGCGGGTTGAAGCGACTATAATGTGATATATAGACCCATGAGTGCAAATTTTAGCAGGCAACCTTGCCAAAATAACACACATTTTACCCCCCAAACGCCATTTTTTCCCGGAGAACCCCCCTGTGAAGGTATTGTTTAGGGCTAGTAGTTGACGTGTTTTGTTGTAAAAACTTGGCAACCCTGTCTGCACGCGCGCTGAAATCACGCTGGAATAAACGATCTTCGCCGGTGTTGTAAAAAATAAATAAACAATAATAATACACAGAGTACAGAGTACATAGAAATATATGAAGGTGAATGCATTTACAAGCTCTCCGTTTAGGATTTGAACAAATTCAACCCAAGCGCCTTTGATGACGTGATGATTACGTTACTTTTGATCATCTGTCCGTCATCGTCTAAAGCCCGCCCTGATGATTTCATTGGTCCGAACAGTTTCTGTTCAGGGATAATTACTCCTCTATGGATCAAGTCCAGACCGAACTGCCCAAGCTCAAATGTTGTGGACGGGACTGAGTTCGGTTCGGTTCCAGCATCCAGGCTTACAGATGTCAGTCGTGTTCCAGAAATAAAATCCTTTTTAATTTTCTTCAAAAAAAGTGTTAAATGACAAATTCATCATGGTGAAGTACTACACTACCCATAATCCTTGAAGGGAGAGCCCCCAATTTAAATGGGTGCTGTTAACATGGAAATAATATATATATATTATTTGCCAGTGGATTATAATTGCCAGTGCATATATATATATATATATATATATATATATATATATATATATATATATATATATATATATATATATATATATATATATGGCCCCACTTTATATTAGGTGGCCTTAACTACTATGTACTTACATCAAAAAATAAGTACAGTGTACTTACTGTGCCCATATTGTATTGCAAAACACCTATGCTGACATTGAGGTGGGATATGTGTAGAGTTAGGGACAGGCGTGGTGGTGTGGGTAAGTTTAAGGGTAGGTTTAGGTGTAAGGGAAGTGCCAACTGTGTAATTACATGAAGGTATATTTTATAATGTAAGTACAATGTAAAAACATGTAGGTACACAATAAGTGCATTGTATCAAATGATTATTAAAATGTTAGTACATAGTAGTTAAGGCCACCTAATATAAAGTGGGTCCATATATATATATATATATATATATATATATATATATATATATATATATATATATATATATATATATATATATATATATATATATATATATATATATATATATATATATATATATATATATATATATATATATACATACATATATATATATACATACATATATATATATACATACATATATATATATATATATATATATATATATATATATATATATATATATATATATATATATATATATATATATATATATATATATATATATATATATATATATATATATATATATATATATATATATATATATATATAATACTTATAATTCACTGGCAATTACATTACATTGTTTACACTATGGTTCAAAATGTTTTTGAATTAAGTCTTTCATGCTCACCAAGATTGATCACAAATACAGAAAGAATAGCATTATTATAAAATATTATTACAATTTAAAAAAAGATGTATTCAATTGTAATATATTTTTAAATGTGATGTATTCCTGGGATGCTAAGCTGAATTTTTAGCACCATTACTCCAGTTTTCAGTGTCACATGATCCCTCAGCTCACTCAATATGGGAATAGAGCTAATATTGTAATATATTCATAGGACATTCCAGTCATTACAATCTTTTTTTTTGCATGTTTGTTGTATCTTATGTTGTCCTCACAAAGAGTGTCTCCTTTTGTCCACAGAAAAAGCAAGAGCAAACATGGCCAAGCCAACGGAGGGGGTCAGAAATTGGAAACAGTGAGTGCAAATAAGTATATATTAACACACACACACACACATATATTTACACAGAGTAATTGTGGGCATGGATGTACGTACGTATTCATGATAATGTTTTGTATCACAGGCTGCGCTGCGCCAGTCCAAACTCAACTCAATGAGTAAATCTGACACCCGCCTGCATGATATGCACAGGCTGCCATGCAACGCCAACGGTGAGAGAGACAGAGGGATTTAACTGCACTTTATGACACATGTACACACAGACTCATTTACCACACACATACGCACATATGCACTTGCCGACGCACGTGCGTGCAAAGGCTGACGTCTCCAGAGGCTTGTCATGGTAATATGTTTACTAGTTCATGTTTCCACTAACACAAACGTGTGATCTGCGAGGCAGTGAAAGGCAGTTGTCAAGCTGAGACAGAGTTTCCCTTTTAGACGCAAAATTGATGGGAGGAGAGTATTTAAAGGTGCACTATATAGGATTTTTGCAGTAAAATATCCAAAAACCATCAGGCCAGTTTTATATATTTTGTTCAGTTGAGTTCTTACAATATCACAAATGTTTCCAACTATTTGTAAATTGTGAGAAAATTGCTATTTTAAGAAAGGAACTGGGACGTCTGAGGGAGTCGCCTGTCAATTGCGTCCTATCTGCGTTACTCTCGGTTTCCGGTTTTATTCTGCAGAAGTGCTTTACTCTTAGCAGTGTGAACAAGAGTCACAGCAGCCACTGAGCGAACGCACAGAGAAACGTCATAACAAATTTAAACACACTTAAATGTATCTAATATGATAAACAGAGCTGCGTTACCTCATACTCATGACCGGAAAAGGGGAAATGGCGCCGACGACTGTGTCCCGTCATAATAAAAGTCCCGCTTCTCGCGAGCCGTGTGTTTGTGTAACAATCGCTCTAGTACAGGCGGGAGGGCCAGAGGGGATAGTGATTGCAGTACCAGTTTTGGCCACAATCATAATTACACTTCCATTAAATATTTACACCAACTGTTCAGTGTTTGTTGTAGCAGCTGTTAGCACACTTTGAGTTCCTCTGAAACCCTCCACCTTCCCCAGCTCCACCTATATATATCTGCTACAGTTAATTTCATATTTGTGCAGCAGCAGCATGCCTTACACACTCACCGCAGTATGTCTATGTATGTATTGGCAATAGCAAGTCACTGTACTTGCTCTGCAGCAGCAGCAACAATCAACAGCAGCAGTAATATCATCATCATCAACATAGCAGATCTGTTCCACCAAGACCAAATACATGAACCTTGTCATATTCATTACCATGCTGAACTCCTCAGAGATTCGGCATATTAGAAATAGCTTCAACTGTGAAATTATTTTCCTTTTTCTGGTGATGTTACCATGTCATGCAAGTTCAAGAGAGGTATGCTAAGCTAGTTTGCTAAACTGCTATCTTGTTAACTGAAAGCTAAAACACAAAGAAAGCAGAGGTTTTCATTTGACTATATTCAGCTTTGGTAAAATCCTGTGATACATCATTTAGAAGACAAATTCACCTTTTTTTATTTTAAACAGTTGCCAGTGTAGTTTCATGTTGGCTTTGAACTCATTGTAATATTTGTATGCAGGTTTAAAGATGTAAGATTGTGGAAGTGTGGTGAATATATCAAATCAAATAGTAATGGTCTGCCCTCTTGTGTTTCCCTGGGGTATACATGCGTATTTAGTATTTTATCTGATACCAATACTCCAGACTGTCTTTAGTCTTAAACCTCTATTTTCTCATCTCTCTCATCTTAATCTTGTGTTATTTGGATTGACAGGCGCCCCTAAGAGCCGGCCGGCCAGCATGGACCTCCTGCTCCTGCATACCCGCCGCTCCAATTCTGACCTTCGACCCAGCACGGGCCGTCAACTGCCTTGTGTTCCCAACAAGTCTGACAACGAGGAACGTGAGCACACCTACTCTGAAGTTTGCCGCCGCGCCTCTCCAACGTCCCACCCACCAGATGATGGCCTGTATGAGAGTGTTGGAATCAAAGGGTCTGAAAAAGCTGCTCCGCCTGCTCCCCTTGCCCCACTTTCAAACAACACGCCCACTCAGCATCCCGCCCACAGCCCGACGGTCAGTGGGAATGGCCAAGGAGGAAGCAGAGGAGGTGTGAACCAAGAGGCTGTAACGGCTGAATACGCCTCTATAAGGAAGGTGAAGAAGCTGGAGCGCGGCAGGCGGGAGGAAGTGGTGGAGGATGGAGAAAGGGAGCAGCAGAGCGTGTCCAGCAGCGAGTCCTCCAGCAGCACCTTGCCTAGGAAAACCATGGAACCATTTCACCTACCCAATTTCCCAAAGGTGATGACAGATCAGCTACACATTCAGAATAGTTCATAACGAAAAATAGGCAATCAAAATCCTTCCACACCAGGTAGTTAAAGGAACTCAGTTATAGGAGCTGTCCCCCAAGAACTAAATGTTCCCCAACGACCATTTTCCTGGTTGCATTCGCACCGCCATTTGCAACTTTGAAGTGTCGTAAGCTGTCACTTATGTCCTCCTGCTCTGGGTGTTGTGAACATTATTTTGACGGCACTGAGAACAACTTAGCCGGAGCCTGAGCGCACAGCTCTCCAAATCTCTGTCTTCATTCGTTTACTAACTATTTAACAGTCCTATCGGATACGTTATTAGACAGAACTGTTAAACAAAGAAAGTAAATGTTTTATGAAAAAGTATTATAACATTTGCCATCTGGTTGATGCCCAGTGTCAATGGATGAGCAGAAATAATCATGTTTCGCTTAGTCCCTTCAAAGCTGCGTTGGATTTTCTGTTTAGTGTAAAAGTTAAAAATGCCTGGACTTTGGTGTTGGTCCACCTGTCGCGGTTTTCCATGTTCGTGGAGTAAATATATAGGCTATAAACTGTGTTAAACAAGCTTTTTTTAAATGGCAGCTGCTGGTGTTTTGCTAGCATTCCAATCAGTGTACACTTACATCACTGGTAATTCCTATTGTACTGGGTTAGACCCGACTCTGAAAAAAGGGGGTTCTTCGTTAGTTATAAAAAAACGATGAAAAGGTGCAAAAGCCCTTATAGACTACCAAGAACACAATAGCAAGCACCTAGATAAATTCAGCCACCATAGTAATTAAATAAAAACCTCTCAGAACAAATTAGCACCCTCATAGCAACACCCTAGCAACCACCTAGACAACCCATAACTCACTTTAACTCTATTTAACAATGCCCTGTCAACCATCCTGGGCTGCGTTTCTCAAAAGCATTGTTAGCTAACTACGGGCACAAGACCCCTTGATCTCTATTGGTAACGACAGAATGTGTGACCATAGGTGTCTTTGGGTAACACAGCCCAGAACAACCCAGCTACCACACAGTAACAGACTAAAAACCTTTAAACAACTTAGCGGCTACCTAGCATGCAACATTGTAGCAACCTCCTAAAACACTGTCAACCACCACATAATAACACACTTGAAAATTTCCAGAACAACAAAACAACTGCATGGCAGTGCCTAGCAACCCCTCAGAATTTAGCAGCAGCTTAGCAACAACCTATCAAGCACCCAAAACACCCTAGCAACCACATAATCAAGCACTACAAACCTCTAAGAACAACTCAGCAACTGTGAGGCAACGGCCTAGCAACAACCCAGATCACCTCCAACAAACCAATGTAGTGCACTAAAATCTCAGAACAACTTCACAGCTGCTTAGCAACAACATAGCAACCACCCAGAACACCCTAGCAACCACATAATAAAGCACTACAAACCTCCCAGAGCCACTCAACACTTGTGTGGCAACGGCCTAGCTACCACCCAGAACACCCCAACAACACAGTAGTGCACTAAAATCTCAGAACAACTTTGCAGCCGCTTAGCTACAACCTAGCAATCCATCCAAAACACCACAGCAGCCATATAATAAAGTACTACAAACCTCCCAGAAAAACTTAGCAACTGCTTGGCAACACCCTAGCAACCATCCAGAACACCCCAACAACACACAGTAGCGCATTCAAATCTTTTTGCAAATTTGCAGCTGCTTAGCAACAATCTAGCAACCACCTGGCAACCTCCCAAAACACATTAGCAACCACACAATAAAGCACTACAAACCTCCCAGAACAATTCAGCAACTGTGTGACAATGCCCTAGCAACCACCCAGAAAAAACTTGCAATTGCATAGCAATGCCATGCCCAAAACTTACCCCAGCAATCTCATTGTCTTCAGAAATGTAGTGTTTCTAATATTGTTGTTCCTCTAGCTCAGTTAGTAGAGCATTTTAACAATGCCAAGGCCATGCATTCTATTTCCAGGCAACAAACATGAAAAAGGTGTCTTTTGTTATAGTTGTCTGCCATTAGCACAGATGTCAGTAGTAGAGTGTAGAGCCTAGACATGCAATTATATGCTTTGACCGCTAGAGACTGCTGTTTCATATAAAAATATCCTAGATTCACCAACTGAAGCACATCTTCATGACTGCTATGAACGATGACTTTTATAGGGTAAATCTTTCAGAATTTTAGATTCAAGAAATTACCATTAGCAAGTGTTAAAATGTTGCCCATAATCCTAGACATTTAACATTATAAAACATATCGACATAAAGATCCTTTAAAGAGAAAATAAACTGAAGTGATGCAATGTCAGTTGTTTTAGCTAATATATATACTTTGTGCGTCTGTTTGCATTTATTTCACCCATATTCGTGTTCGTCTGTCAGATGATACCTGTTTATGTTGTGTGTGGCTTTCAAGGACAGATACAATTTTCAGAGAGCTGAGCAGCCATGTGGAATGATGCTGCCTTTAAAATGGAAAACACTCAGACAATGATCGTACAATGATCCTGCCTTCCTGTTAACTTAGCTCTGCACTACTTGTCTTTATTTGCGCGCGCGCGCGTGCGTGCGTGCGTGCGTGTGTGTGTGTGTGTGTGTGTGTGTGTGTGTGTGTGTGTGTGTGTGTGTGTGTGTGTGTGTGTTACCCGTTGGGGACTTAAACCGGAATGCACACTGGCTCATGGGGACTCGTGTCAGGGTCTAAATTGAGGTCCTCATGAGGACACAAGCTTATAAATCATACAGAAGAGAAAATGTAAAAATGCAGAACGTTTTGTGTGATGGGTAGGTTTAGGGGTAGGGTTAGTGTAAGTGGACAGAATATACAGTTTGTACAGTATAGAAATCATTACATCTAAGGAGAGTCCCCACTAAGATAGTTAAGACGTGTGTGTGATATTAATTTGCCACATACAGATATAAAAATCTTCTTTATCACGGGTTTGATGATTGATGACTTGATGGCATACAGGATGGCTAGTTGATATTTAAGCAAGGTTACATACTAAATACTGTGTGTGTGTGTGTGTGTGTGTGTGTGTGTGTGTGTGTGTGTGTGTGGGTAGGTTTAGGGGTAGGGGCAGTGTAGGGGAAAATACGGATTTGTACAGTATTACGCCTATGGAATGTCCCCCTATGTCACAAAAACAAACGTGTGTGTGTGTGTGTGTGTGTGTGTGTGTGTGTGTGTGTGTGTGTGTGTGTGTGTGTGTGTGTGTGTGTGTGTGTGTGTTGTATGTGATTATGCAGTGCAGTTGTGCAGCACATGTGTCACTCCAGTGCACTGGGCCTGATTATGTAAGATGTGTTGGCAGGTTGCCCGTCCCGCCATGTGTTTTTTGTTTTTTTTTGTTAAAGGCATCAAGGAGGAACCACAGAGAGCAGGTATAGTTGCTTTAGCCAGAGAAATAAATAGCAGCAAACACTGTGGCCATTCATCTGATGGTATAAATCATTCATAGGAGGTGTGTTTCTTTCCCTCTTTAATCATTGACTCTCTGTACATATCTGCTCCAGTAATGATTAACTCACAGAACACTTCCATTGTAGAAACAAACACCAATCTGCACTAAATTAAGGGAACAGTTCATGCCGTTTCAGACCAGCTTGAACTTTCTTTCTTTTGTGTATGAATGTACCGGCCACCGTTTTCTATATAATGTAAGGGAATGAGGACTGGGGCTGTTGAGCTCAAAAATGACATCATAGTAATATCATAACAGGGATTCATATGATTTTTGCTCATTATTTCAAGTGTTCTGAAGTCATATGATGGCTCTCTTTGACAATATTTTAATCTTTATTCACTGATCAAAGATCTCTCCATGAAGGGGAAGATAATGCTACATACATCATCCCCTTCAGTTAACTGTGATCAGGGTTAGTTTATCACTATTATAGTTTTATTAATATTTAAAGTTTTTCAGGTTTCATTTTAATTTTAGTTAAAACTTTTAGTAATTTTATGTGCTTTTGTCATTTTCATTAGATTTGTTTCTTAATATTACTATTTAATTTATTTTATTTCACATTTTGTTTTACACTGTAAACATTTTTTGTTGGTTTAACTTAAAAAAGTAAGTAACCTGGTTGCCTTAAAATGTTAAGTTTATTGAAATTAAAAAATTGAGTTGATACAATGACGGAAATTTGTTTAAAAAATAGAAACTCAAAATATTATTGTACCTGAACCATATAAAATATTTGATAAATCATGAAAATAGCACTATCTGGCATGTTTCACTGCGCCATCACAAATAAAACAATTACCCAATATGCTTACAAAATCTTTTAATAATATTTTAATAAAGGTTGTCGAATCTCAAAAATGTTCTTTGTATTAACTGAAAATTTTAATTTCAATAAACTCAAAATTTTAAGGCAAGCAGGTAACTTTTTTCTAAATAATTTTTTACAGTGTAGTTTTAATGTAAATAGCATATTTTCTTAATGATAGTCAGATGCTATTTACGCTTAGAACAAATAGCAATAGATTCTATTTAAACTGTAAAAAGAGCAGTATTTTAACTAAGTGTAAATAGTAGTTTTACTTTTATAAACTGGTGAGTTCCCATTCTTGATTCTGATTGGTCAATAGCTGTGTTAGAGCGCTGCACAACACCCTTAGCAACCACTCATAGCAACGTAAACATACGTTTGCTCTCATTGATATTTTTCATTGATGCTTAGCTACTGTTTTATATAAAAAAGTATTGTATTAAAAAAACTGTATTATATACTGTATTATATAGTAAAGTATTGTGCGATAGTGAGTGAGCCAATGTATTGGCTGCATTTAGATAGGTCAGCCCTATAATTAAAAATCAGTTTGAATGTCCACTGCGATATCTTGTCTTTTTAACAGTTAATGGGTTTCCCCGTTCCTGTGCCATGACACTGACAGCTAGTCAAAGCATTTGTCAGTTGAGTCTTTCTCCGTGTTCACAACAAGTTTCAGTCCTTTCAATATAAAAGTCTTCGCTACTGACTGACTCACTCATAAAGACTTTGCCAGCATCTAATGCCGTAATAATGTAACTTCTGTTGCTGTTCATGGTCAGGGACTATTTTTTTTCCAGTGGAAGGAAGGCTTTTAGTTATTTTACTTTATGAAAGTTGCATTGATACATGTTTTTTTGCCTTTGATATATGTATTGTGTGCTAACTGTTTTATAAAAGCAAGAAGGTACTGACCACCTTACTTAGGTACTGACTTAATGGCCCCATTTACACTGCATGGTTCAAGTGACCCAATTCCGATTTTTTCCTCTCATGTGGCACAGATCGGATATGACATGTGAACGTGTGAGCAGTAAAAAAACGCATGAATTCCGATATCCTCAGATCGGATTCAGGCCTCACTCATATGTGGTAATAAATCCGATATGATTCGGATGCGTGCATTAGCGTCTGCCATGTAAGCGGTCAAATCGGATATCCCCCAGTAAATGCGAGTCGTACGCCACTGAAAAAAGGACGAAGGCGAATGACGTCAACTCAGGTGGACACAAACTGCCATTGTTGCCAAGTCCGCGGTTTTCATGCGGAATTGGGCTACTTTAACACAGTTTTGAGTTGCAATTGCACGGGTTTTGTTGTGAAAACCTGCCAACCCCGTCAAGGGCTCTCCTCTTTTTCTCCACCTTACGAGAGAAATGTTTTGCTGACCTTTAAAGATGTGTGGAACAGTGCAGACAGCAAAACATTGTGCAATCATTTTGTCTGCGTCCATCGCATATCACGCTGTTTTACTTCCTTTCACCGGTTAAGAACGTCTTGGGCTGTTTTGCCAGTGTACAGTGTAAATGCAAATATCGGAAACGGGTCGCTTTTGAAAAGATGATGTAAGCGGGTCGTCAAAAAAATTGGATATAGTCACCAAATCGGAATTGTGCATCAAGACCTGCAGTGTAAATGCAGCCAATGTGACTTAATCCACGATGCAGCACGGCCTCTCGAATCTTATTGCTTACCTAAATAGTGGAAATACTATTTGCACCTCAGTGTTGTTGTACATTAAACGTTATGCAATTAAATCATAGAGAGTACATTATTATGTTTATTAAAATTATTAAAGCCCTCCCTACACCTAGCCTGGTTTTACCAGACTCTCATACATTTCATTTGTACATAGAGTCTGGCCACTCTCCATTGACAAGGGTTTATTTTTCGTGAAGGCGGGCACCCTGTTGAGGTTTAAAACTATTGGATCTGCCCTGAGCCACTCTGGATCTGCCATAACCAATTGCTAACGTTTGTTCGTGACGTATGTCATGCGCCCTTCGCCTGTTTCACACATGGAAATCTGACAAAATAAAAGTGCACATGTAGATGCCACCTCAGTGATAAAACTATAGGATAAAACCTAAAACTCGTGCATTCGGATTGTGATTTATTCACGCCACGGTGGAGAGGAGAGTTCTGTGAACAGGAACGCGGCGCTCACGCGGTCCGTAACATGATTGTATGCTGTAAATAAAATGTCATATGCTTGGTATGATAATAAATGCTGCTATAAATAACGGACCGATTCAAATGTTTAAGTGCTTTTATTTTAATTTGTTTGAGCGGTGATGAAATATATTGCTCTTCTAAATACAAGTCTATAAATGCATCCTAATAACAGCAAAGCAACCGTATGGTGCTCTGCAGGGGTCAGAAATGATTACAAACAGTGAATTTTGAAGTGATATATTGTTGAAAACTCAGAGATGAGGATTCGGACAGCTGTTACATCAACATGAGTCGGTAACTCGGCCGGGGATTTTTCCGCGGGTGGTAAGAGACGGACGGCAATAAAATAACTGACCAGTCCCTGTAACCTAAATGATGGCAATACCTTCCGACCCCACGAGAAACAGTTACCGTCCGAATAGCTTCAGCAAACTCCTTCATCACTAACGAAGCGAACTGGAAAATCAAACTTTTCCCGAGTTTACCCTGTTGGAGGGCCACCAACAAACCCCAGCAAAGACTGTTATTGCTCCGGCTTTAACTTCTGGATATTCGGCAGCGGTGCCACAATGCAATGAATGGTTTAGTTTGCATCTTTCACGGCGCCGCCATTACTGAACTACAACTCAAACTAGCGCTCGACATCAACGTCATCGTTCTCAGCCACTCCCTCTGTTCGCTGATTGGACCGGTAAAAATTTGTTCGGAGAAAATCTAAGAATACACCGCAGTCCCAGACGTAGGGCTGGTCGATTCCGAAATTTTTGGAATCGATTCCGATTCCAATTCCTGTTTCCGGAATCGACGGAGTCGATTCCAAGAATCGATTCCCCACTGTTGTTTTCGATTCCTTTTCGATTCTTCTTTTTTTAACAAAATCGATGGTGAACCTAGTTCCGGAGTGACCGCAGGATACAAGGATGTAGAAAGTATTCTTGCACAGAATGTACGAGGTAAAATAACCACAATATTAAAGAAAAAAAAATTATATAAGAGTGCGCAGTTTATTTGTCAATCAGATGCGCGAGCAAGTTGCGTTCATTACTATAGCAACATAGACTCGGTCATTAAGCTGTACTAGGCGCATTTTCTTTCTGTTATCAATGGATTAATGAAAATAAAAGAAAATAGAAAATTAAAATAAGACCCTCACATCTGCATCTGTAAGCAGCGCTCAAAACCTACCCTTGTGGATAACAGAACCATTTCACAATTTAAAATTATGGAGTTTTTGTGTGCAAAATATGTAGCAAACTTGTCCACGATGCAGCATCACAGAAGGAAACAATGACAATAAACACTATTAAACTAAGTGAAGGAAAGGTATAGTAATAATCAGCGATATGCGTTCTCATATGGATCGATTTGAACGTTTCATACCATAAAAATAAGTAGTTAGAATTACGTTCTAGTGACGTCATCACACAATGACGCAAAAAAACGCTGAATTGCTTTATTTTTAACTCGTAATTTGAAACTAAGTGTTCAAAAGAACCTTTTGCAAAAAATAAATAGACTTCCAATCATTATTAGTAAGCGAGAGACAAGTGAATAAAGAGGAGTCGATTCCCCGAGATGGAATCGATTCCAAACGTTGGAATCGACTCTCGATTCCCAACGCCTTGGAATCGAGGAATCGATTCTTTTTGGAATCGATTCCCAGCCCTACCCAGACGTAGTACTGAAGGAAAATGAAAATTGAGCGGAAGTACGTAGGAGGGCAGAGCCAGGCTACCCTACACCTACCCCCTAAACCAGGGCTATTCAAATCTTACCCTGGAGGTCCAAATGCACTGCAGAGTTTAGCTCCAACCCTGATCAAACACACCCACCTGTGATTTTATAATGATCCTGGAGACATTGATTAGCATGTTCAGGTGTGCTTGATTAAGGTTGGAGCTAAACTCTGCACTGCATTGGCCCTCCAGGGTAAGATTTGAATAGCCCTGCCCTAAACACTTTATTATGAAACACACGTAGATGCTTTATTTCCACTTTTTTAAATATTTTTTTATATATTTTTTGAAAATAAATGCTTTTCTGATTTAATATGTGATGGGAAAAGGGAGAAGAGTGAGTTCAGCAATAGGCTGATTTGTACTCGGGAGGATTTTGCGGATTTCAGCTTTCTGCCCCGCGTATTACCACGTGAACAGCTAAGCGTCCTCAGCAGTGGGCGGAGTTAGTGTGAATAGCCTCTGCCAACAAGATGTGCTATTTGAACTTAGTGTATTGACATTTCATAAAGTTTTATTTATATATTTTTATTTCAGCTTTATTTCAATTAACAAAAATGCTTCAATAGTTTTAGTTTCAATGAAAGGAAGTGTATGTAAGATTGTGGCCAAAACTGGTACGGCAGGTGTCTCCCCTCTCCCCCTCCCCCTGACTTGAGGTTGCCAGATAGGCTGCAGGATCAGCAGGAGCGTTTGTAGATCTGCAGCTGTGGTAACCCGGATGCCCAAACACTACTGACTTTGTGATTGGTCGATAGGTGGAGGGCGGAGCTTCAGGCCAAAACACAACATGACAACATCAACATCAGTTGAGGGCTGCAACAACAACTTTTAAATGACAATATCCTGGCCGGACTACTGTTGTCAGTGATATAAGTATTTGACATTAACATGATTTCTTAATGTCTGGTGACATATCAGGGCCATTTTATGATTCATTGAAATACATTTCTTACATACAGTTCCTTTAACGATATTAACCCTAGCTGTTAATCTCTAGGACTGGATCGAAGAATTGAATTAGTCTGATTTATGACGAATGATTGTTGTTTCATTGAACATATCAGAAAAAAAATTATTCATTCACAAAACAAATGTTGCGTCTTCTCTCATGAGCTCACAAACATGCCAATGGGAGCTTAAATTCAGATGACAAAATTCAGTCTGTTTGGGATCTGACCAGCCTGTGTGTTCCTTGTGTGTCCAACAGGAGGCGGTCTTCATGGGCAATGGGGAGCAGTACATTTGGAAACCACCAGAAGAGGATGAGATCATCATGCCAGGGGTTCCTCAGCTGGAGAACGGACACAGCCATCCCATTCCCACCGCCGTGGAGGTAACATCTCCCTCGCTATTCCAGCACAGCAGACGGGATCGGGACATTTTGTCTAAGTTTGGGATCGGGTTGCAGACTTTGACATTTGACCCCTAAAACCCAGGATGCATTTGCATACATTTCGTACCTCTTCAGTCTGACCTTTGTCCGTCAAGAAAGAGCATTTTCTGGCACCGGAAGTGAGTGGAATGATGGCTGCTGTCTGATAAATTGTGGCTAGAGAGCGAGAGAGAAAGTTTGAACCTTCTTTTCCCCCTCCCCCTCTCCTCTCCCTTCATGCTCTCTCTCTCGCTCTCTCTATCGCTGGCTTGGAATGGCATGACTAACAGACAGGTCAAAGGTCTGTAGACTGCGCTAGTTGAAGACTGTCAGTTCAGGGTTGGTGTGAGGGAAGGAGGGAAGGAATATGAGAAGTGGGGAGAGGTCAGGACAGACAGGCAGTCTGAAGCACTCCAGGTCGGTCTGTGTTTAATCAGCTTCCTGTGGCCAATCAAAACTTACAAGCTGGAGTCAGTGTTTACAGCAAACGTATTCTGAACCATTGCCAGACTGATACATTTGACTTTTTACAGAATATACATTACTGATGAAATTTAAGTTCTTTTATTAGGAATACTTTTATTCAGCAAGGATGCATTAAATTGATCAAAAGTGACAGGAAAGGAATTTACAAAAGAATTTGAATAAATGTACTAGTTTTCACAAAAATATTAAATGTTTGATAATAATCAGAAAAGTTACCTGAGCATCAAATTATTAGAATATCACCATATCTGAATGATTTCTGAAGGATCATGTGACACGGAAGAGTATGATGCTGAAAATTCAGCTTTGATCACAGGAATACATTACATTTTAGACATTACATTCAAATAGAAAACAGTTCCTTTGATTTATAATAATATTTCACAATATTATTATTATTTTTTTTAATTAAATAAATGCAGCCAAATAAATGGTGAGGATAAGAGACTTCATTCAAAAATATTACCAACCCTTAACTTTTGAACAATAGTGTATCTCAAACTATTTTGCATCTATTTTAAGTAAAGTTCACTATAACTTTAGTTATATTTAGGTTATATGTAGGTGAAGGAAAAATCATCTTAATTCAAGATTCGAGTCTCTAAATTAATATTTGTATTATTGTGCATTGATCATACAACAACAGTTCAGTGAAACTTTTAACTTCTGTTCTTAACTTCTAGAATGTGTGCCTCGGGTGGCATTAAATGTACTTTTAAATGACATTGTATACATGTTTTGTTCATTAGTTGTGTAACAGTACGCTGAACTCCTTTGGCTCAGATAGAAGTGTTGACTGTTGAAACCGTTGAGCTGAATACACTTCTCCACGCTCTCCACGTCTCTCACTCCTCTGCTCATTCCTTCTCTTGCCCAGACACGCCCAGTTTCATGTCATGAGGTGGGTGTGTGAGTGTGTGGGCGTGACACTGCATGGCCCACTTCACTTAACACATTATACTGAACAAATAACATCCATGAATGTTCAAAAATCAAAAATGACATACAAAACTGTTTAAAAAATTTATTTTTAAAGAAGAAATTAGTACTTTATCAAGTAAGGACACATTAAATAGATTTAAAGAGACACTAAAATAATTTATGATGTTACAAAAGATTTCTGTTTGGAATAAATGCTGTTCTCATCTTTCTATTCATCAAAGAATTGAATGATCATGTGATTGGAGTAATGATGCAAATTTAGCTTTGTCATCACAGAAATAAATTACATTTTAAAATATATTCAAATAGACAACAGTTATTGCCAATTGTAATAATATTTAACAATTTTACTCTGTTTTTACTGTATTTTAATTCAAATAAATGCAGCCTTGGTGAGTATGTAAGAGGCTTCTTTCAAAAAAAATTCCGAAACAGTAGTGTATATGATTATAAACAAAAGGAATGTGTTTGTTTAATATATGATAACGGAAAAATATGAAGAATGAATTTCCCTTGTCATGTAAATTAATGGCAAAAACAATTAAAAAGTTTAGTTTTAAGTTGAATCCGGTGTTGTGAAAATGGCCCCTAAACCAAAGCAACACACGTTACACTTGTAGTTTCTCTGTGAGTTGTACAAACTGCACGTAATATTATTAAACACAAAATATTATATTATATTAATATATTGTATAAGTACAAGGTCTAATTATAACTTCGTTCTAAATTAATCCTTTTTTTTTATTTTATTTTTTACAAAATGCACATTCACACTTGTTTACATGTCTGAATGTCAAAAATGTAAAATAAACAATTTTACCATTTCAAATTATGGGGGGGGGGGGGGGGGGGGGACGACTTGTCCACCTAAGTGCATATGTTTGTTTAGGCCCTGGTTTTAAATATAAAAAAAATATTGATTTGTATCAGGATCTTTCAAATATTACGTTGATATTAATACATAGAAACGGAATATGGATAGGTCAATAACTCATAGTGATCAAATCATCATCTACTTAGCACAGCTGAGTGGTTTGTGTTGTATCAGTGGCCAATCAGCAGCTCAACATTAAAATATCGGTAGCGTTGCTGTTAGCAGTCTGCCGCGCCCTTTCAGAAACCCTTCCCCAGCTCCACCTGTATAGATCTGCTATGGGGGTTATTTCATGTATGTTACATGAAATGGCAGCAGTAGCATGTCTTACATGCTCACAGCAATGTCTGTAAATGTATTGGCAGTGCCAAGTCTATGTACTTGCGTTGCAGCAGTATAGCAGATCTATTCCACCAAGACCAAATAAAGCAGATTAAACGGATAGTTCACCCAAAATTGGAAATGTGATGTTTATCTGCTTACCCCCAGTGCATCCACGATGTAGGTGCGTATGTTTCTTCAGTAGAACACAAATTAAGTTTTTTTATTTCCAACTGTTGCAGTCTGTCAGTCATAATGCATGTGAATGGGTAACAACTCTATAAGAGTAAAAAAAAAAACATGCTTAGACAACATGCACAAAAACCCTGCTGCTCCTGACGACACATTGATGTCTTTAAACACGAACTGGTCGGTGAGAAACCAAACAGTATTTATGTTTTTTTTTTTTTTTTTTACCTCATATCCAGACGAATCTCATCTAGTGTTCCCATCCGTCATTACTTCTGTCTGGTAAAGTCAAACTGGCGCGATCATATATATATATTATGTAAAGTCCTCATCCAGCCAATCCGTGCATGCACTAATCTATCTATCTATCTATCTATCTATCTATCTATCTATCTATCTATCTATCTATCTATCTATCTATCTATCTATCTATCTATCTATCTATCTATCTATCTATCTATCTATCTATCTATCTATCTATCTATCTATCTATATATATATATATATATATATATATATATATATATATATATATATATATATATATATATATATATATATGATCGCGCCAGTTTGACTTTACCAGACGGAAGTAATAGCGGAGGAGAACACTCGATGAGATTCGTCAGGATATGAGGTAAAAAAAAAAAAAAAAACTTAAATACTGTTGGGTTTCTCACAGAAACCGACCGGTTTGTGTCTTAAGACATCAATGTGTCGTTACGAGCAGCAGGGTTTTTGTGCATGTTGTCTAAAGATGTTTTTGTTTTACTCTTATAGAGTTGTTACCCATTCACATGCATTATGACTGACAGACTGCAACGGTTGGAGTTAAAAATCTTCATTTGTGTTCTACTGAAGAAACAAACACACCTACATCGTGGATGCCCTGGGGGTCAGCAGATCAACATCATATTTTCATTTTTGGGTGAACTATCCCTTTAACATCAACAAAACCATTACCATGCAAATCTCTCAAAGAATTGTCCTGACAGAACTCCTGTGCTCACTTAATTGTTGAAATATCAAAATGCTACAAAAAAGCCACCGTGCTTTTGTGTCCAAGTGCAAACACACCTGCGAGAACATGTGTACGCACACATGCAGCCAGTTGTGTAAGATTGAGCTGTTTCAGGAGACTGCATTTGTAAGGAGAGAAATGAGAGAAATGTGTGTGTTTCTGGGGGCGGGGGGAGTAGGGGGTGCGAATGCGAGGGAATGAAGCAATATGAAGGGGAAAGAGAGAGAGAGAGAGAGAGAGAGAGAGAGAGAGCAAGAGGAAGGAGAAAAAAACTGAAGGCTTTCTCAACAGCTGCAGAGAGTTTTGAAACCCCCATCATTGTGATTTCCTCTCGCTCTGCAAAAGCGCTGCACAGCACGGTAAACAATGCTCGACACGGAGGAGAGGAGATCAGCGTGGCACACACAAACATCTGGGAGTGTCGAACAGCATCGAACTCAGCGGTTTTCTTGAAAAACGGCTGGTTCAGTCATGCCTGCGTTCAGACGCATGCTATGCTTCATGCCGCGGCCTGCAGATTACAGTACAGGCTCAAATACTGCAGCGTTGTTAGAGGTGTTAACATGACAAACGCAGTTGCGTCCAGAGCTCTTATTCATGCCGTAACATCTCCTCAGTCTGTACACACGAACGCCGTAAAGGTCACTATGTGAGTTGGAGATCCGAGCTGAGTTCTTGACGGAGATTTTATACGTGCCATTGAACTGGGAGTGCTAAATGTCATTTTGCAAGAGAGGGCATGTGAGGTTAACAGAGCGTGCACACACACACACGAGTAGTTCGCTGTCTTTGTGAGGACTCTCCATAGACGTAATGGTTTTTTAAACTCATTCTGTATGATTTATAAGCTTATGTCCTCATGGGGAGCTCAATTTAGAGTCCCCACCAGGATAGAAAAAACATGTACACACACATCACTGTACATATAAGACTTGTTTTGGGGCCACACATGGACGTTAAAGGAAGTTTGTGGGAAGTCTTCCCACCCGTTTACCTCCTGTCTGGTCAGTGGGGTTAATGCCGCTTCGGTGGGCTGCTGTGGTGAAAGTTTAACTGGCTTATCTGCAGGTTAGGTAACATTGGTGCTCTCCGCAGCCAGATAAGAGTGTTTACACTGGCTCTGTCGATCACGGCCAAAGTGGGTCATGTTTCTGCTGTGTGCAAGCAGAGTCCTGTTACCACGCAGCCCTCCGTCAAACACTCGCCTCCGTGGGCGTTTATGTACTACTTATACTATATCTTCAGGCATATTAGAGGCTGTGTTAAGTCTGATCTGTCCTGTTGTGTTTTAGTTTGCTAAGCAATTGTTACTCTTACTATTGATCAAACTTTGAACAACCCCCTAAATCTGAGAATTAAAGGAACTGTATGTAAGAAATGTATTTCAATGAATCATAAAATGGCCCTGATATGTCACCAGACATTAAGAAATCATGTTAATTTCAAATACTTATATGACTGACAACAGTAGTCCGGCCAGGATATTGTCATTTAAAAGTTGTTGTTGCAGCCCTCAACTGATGTTGATGTTGTCATGTTGTGTTTTGGCCTGAAGCTCCGCCCTCCACCTATCGACCAATCACAAAGTCAGTAGTGTTTGGGCATCTGGGTCGCCAGATCTGCTCTAGTTACCACAGCTGCAGATCTACAAACGCTCCTGCTGATCCTGCAGCCTATCTGGCAACCTCGAGTCAGGTGGAGGGGGACGGGGATACACCTGCAGTACCAGTTTTGGCCACAATCTTACACACATTAGTTAAACTGATGGAGAGAAACAAATATCTTATAGATTTGAAGACGGGGCCAGTAAACAACCAGCTGAATTGACATGTACTTTGTGAATGTATTCTGTGCTCTGAAATCTGTGTGTTTAATGTTTTTTTTCTATTTTTTGGTAAGTCCTTCAGCACTCTAACTGTAACTTGAGAATGTGCTCCACGGGACGGCTATTATTATTACGAAAATCCACTTTGGCACAGCTGATCTTTTGCACACTCTTGAGCGTTTCTCATGCTGTGGTTCTCTCTCTCTCTCTCTCTCTCTCTCTCTCTCTCTCTCTCTCTCTCTCTCTCTCTCTCTCTCTCTCTCTCTCTCTCTCTCTCTCTCTCTCTCTCTCTGTCCTCAGATCTCTGACATGTACTCTACCGTTTGTAAGACCCTGAAGAGGAGACACCAGCAGGGTCAAAGCCAGGAGGAGAGCAGGCCGATGGCTTCTGCCGCGCCCCAGGAAGAGGACAGGGGCGCCGCGGGCTGGCCCGCTGCCGGGGCTGCGGGGGAAGAGGTGTGGGGGAGGAGCGGCCCCCAGGAGGAGCCCTGCTACGAACCTGTGGGAGAGAAGACTTGGCCCCGGGGCCTGGCGGTGGAGTCGGACCCGGCTTACGCCACCATCGATTCTCACCGGAAAAGGGAGAAGCTGGCCAGCAACACGCTGAAGCCCAAAAAGAAGCCCCCACAGGTTCCGGGCAGAGCCATGACCTGCGAGAACTTTTACGAGACAATCGGCGACGTGAAGCAGGGAGCGAACGCAGCGAGCACCACCACTATCTTTACCTTTAACGACGGCATGGAAATGTACGTTACAGGGCTATAAAAACAAGCCTGACTTAAACCGTCAAATGAAACACCTACAGAGGGGAAAAGAACAAACTGCAGCCCAAATGAAAAGATACATACAGCTTACAGCTGCCAAACACATGCCAACCTACATAACCAGATACCAATGTATATTTAATGGAGAGCAACAATCATGCAGACAAAAACAACACTGAACTGGCTGGTTTTTAAGCATGCTCACCAAATACAGGGATCTAAACTGGTTTTTCCACCATGCTACAACAGTCGCTACACTGCAAAAAACATACCAAATATTCGTAAATCGTGAAACATTTATTTGAGAAGCAAAATTACATATAAATTCTTGTTTTCTGGAAAACAAAAACGTCAAAATGAAGTGACTTTATGCTTAAAACAACAAATGTCTGCCAATGGGGTAAGAAAAAAACTAGTTTTCCATTTGAATTAAGTTTATTTCTCGTAAACAAACTTGTTTACTCTTTCACCCCATTGGCAGATATTTTTTCTTGTTTTAAGTATATTCTCACTTAGTTGCAATAATTTTATGACCAGATTTAGTAACTGCTTTTGCCAGCCTAAACCCTCTTTTGTCATATTTTTGCAGCATATGCATTTGTAGGAGTTTCCTTTTCAGACGCAAAATTGATGGGAGGAGAGCGTTTAAATGAACAGTGCACCATGATTTACTAAGGATCGCGGTAGTCAATTTACTGGTATTTGCTCCATTAATAAACGCAGAAAAAAGCGTCTTAACCCAGTTTGCGCTTGACATTCTGCACTAGTTGATGTTGGAGGAGGAACCAAAGGCAACAGAGAGCATATGATAAAAGGGGACAATTTCCTCCACCCGTGTTCATTTATTTGGAATGCTAGAAGAAGACATTATCTGAACATATCTTTTTTTTTGCAAATTCTCATTATTTTTTATTTGCTGTGCCTGTGTTGTTAGTAGATTACCCACTCCTGTTTATCATTGGCTCTGCTAGTTTGCAACTAAATGCTAATTTGCCTGGATCTTGACAGAAATTTCAGAACTCTTGGTAGAAATTTCCACTCCCATCAGCACTTTTATGGCGTTGTGGTCTTAAGCTAAATTGCTCTGGGGTGTGTTTCCTATACAACGCCGTAACTCGCTGTCGTTGAAGAACTCCACTAGGGCCGTGTTTAACTCCACTTTTAGACTTGCAGTCGCAAACTTTCCTAAGCACTTCCAGTTAAGGGGAATCGGATTTTTGAAATGCATTCAGCTTCGTCAAGTGGATGAGGGAAATTTATTTGGACAGAGCCTCGACCCTTTGATTTTGACCGAGGGAGTCTACTGAACATGTACACTTCAGGCAGATCCATAGAACACAATGCACCATGATTGCGACGTCAGAGCAGGTCACGCTTATTGTACCCCCACCCCACACAACTTTAAGATATTCTTATTTTGACATTTAACCGCATTTAATACATGTTGTAGCTACCTTAAAGGTACACTATGTAGTATTTTTGTTGTAAAATATCCAAAAACCACCAGGCCAGTATTATATATTTTGTTCAGTTGAGTTCTTACAATATCCCAAATGTTTCCAACTATTTGTAAATTGTGAGAAAATTGCTATTTTAACCAAGGAGCCGGGACGTCTGAGGGAGTCGCCTGTCAATTGATTTTCAGTTTCCATTTTCGAAATGGAGGGAAGTTAGCTAAGAAAGGGCATACAAAATTGTACTTAAACACAGCCTAGCTAGACACGACTGTTTCCCGAAACCGCATTATCGCAAATTTGACGTTTAAGAACGTTTAACAGAGTAAAACTTATTTTATTTGTTTGAGATTTAATTAATGCTAAAAAATGTTGCTATAAATTATGGACATGGCATCTGAGGACTAATTCAAATTTTGCTTTATTACAGACAAAAATCATAGGCTCTTTCTCACGTACTAGAGAATGTACGTACACCAAGCGGCAACCTCCCGCGATCTCTCTTGAAGCCAATACGGCAGTAATGTAAACTGCACTTCATCGACTGGCCTCTAGGGACAGGCTCCCGAAGCGAGCAGAATCTCATTGAGCCCCATGTTAAAATGCCCAACTTTACAGCAGAAAAAAACATGTTTACAGCCTGGTACAAATTGTGGTTTTGGTCTATATGGCTAATGTTGACCTTCATGACAACTGTGGGGGTGGATAATTTTTTTTATAACTCATTCGTTTACGTTATATAAAGCCTTAATGTTCTGCATAATTAAGGGCGTGGTTACTTTGAGTGACAGGTGGATAGCCATTTATCTGCCGTCTATAGTCATTGCGTCACCTAAGCTCCGCCCACATTCCGCCTTTTTGCCCATTTTCTGTTATCCGGGAGTGACACGCGATGACTCGCTCGCAAGATGGTAACGGCCAGCGCGCCCATACTTTAAGCTTCCGAGCGGCTTATCGGAATCCTATGGGTGACGTCACGGACACTACGTCCATATTTTTTTATAGTCTATGACTAACATGCACTCCTCAAAAATGCCGCTTTGAAACTCTTGAGAAACTGACACGTAAATGACATTTGTATATATTCAAAATAAAATATATAGATTGTACTGAATGTCAGCTTGCTTATTTTGCTCAAGATAAGGGTTTAAGTCCACATGTCATGCAAACAAGAAAACATCTTGTTTCGTGTTCCATTGTTGACGAGAGCCGTCATTCGAACCACACAACTTTGCAATGCTGCATGCAAATATTTGTTGGAACTATATAATTTCGGGGAACACGTTGAGGTGGAAACGACTCGTTGAACTATGCTGATAACAACGGAACTTGTGACCATAGATGGCAAGCGATGCTTTTCTGTAAATGCACCAAGGTTTAGTAAATCTGGCCCATAATATCGTAAGTAATTTTGCTTCTCTTGATTAAATATTTGTTTAAACATTTGTACTGTCAAAAAGAACATGATTTTTTGCAGTGTGATGACAGTTTACTGCAGGGTTAAAGAGTTTGGATCTGATTAAATCAAATCAGGATGAACAGACTGTAGGTCCGTGTGAGCACTACCTGTAGATTAACACAGGGATCACAGGAGACGTCAGCTTAACCCCCCTTCGCTCTGACAACACACCTGACTGGTTCTCTCAGCTTGAGACTGCCGGCCACCGCCACAGTGTTAGTTTAGCTGAAACAGAATACCGAGTTAACTTCTCTTTTTTTCCACCTTAAACATTATGTATGCTGAATGAAAGTTTAGGTGGTGTACATACAGTATGTGTGGTCATTTTTCAATACGCACGTAACTTAAAGTCGGGCTCAGGCGGAATCTGCAGATATGTTTTTACACTGATCTTGGAGAAGAATCTGCATAATTGTGATTAACAGTCATAAAATGAGTTTAACAAATCTACCTGATTACCTGAATGCATTACATACAAATATTATTACTTTACAATAAAATGCATATATATATATATATATATATATATATATATATATATATATATATATATATATATATATATATATATATATATATATATATATATATATATATATATATATATATATATATGCACAGTGAGGAAAATAAGTATTTGAACACCCTGCTATTTTGCAAGTTCTCTCACTTGGAAATCATGGAGGGGCCTGAAATTGTCATCGTAGGTGCATTGAGCTCCCTCCAAAGATTCTCTATTGGGTTTAGGTCTGGAGACTGGCTAGGCCACGCCAGAACCTTGATATGCTTCTTACAGAGCCACTCCTTGGTTATCCTGGCTGTGAGCTTCGGGTCATTATCATGTTGGAAGATCCAGCCTCGACCCATCTTCAATGCTCTAAATGAGGGAAGGAGGTTGTTCCCCAAAATCATGCAATACATGGCTCTGCTCATCCTCTCCTTAATACAGTGCAGTCGCCCTGTCCATGTGCAGAAAAACACCCCCAAACCATGATGCTACCACCCCCATGCTTCACAGTAGGGATGGTGTTCTTGGGATGGTACTCATCATTCTTCTTCCTCCAAACACGTTTAGTGGAATTATGACCAAAAAGTTCTGTTTTGATCTCATCTGACCACATGACTTTCTCCCATGACTCCTCTGGATCATCCAAATGGTCTTTGGCAAACTTAAGACAAGCCTGGACATGTGCTGGTGCAGGGGAACCTTCCGTGCCATGCATGATTTCAAACCATGACATCTTACAGTCCCTGACAAAAGTCTTGTCGCTTATCTATTTTCTAGAAATACCTGATATTAACCTGACTTTTAATTAATTAATGGGTTTTAGAAATAGCTCATATGAAAAGCTAAAACCCTCCCAAATGATGTTTAATGCACTGAAATAAATAATTTTCATAGAAAAAATATTTATCATTTAATCAAGACAGAAAGGTCAAATTTTGGCAAGACAAAAGTTTTGTCGCCTATACAGAAATTGAACAAATTTACTGCAAATACAAAAATATGTCAGCAAATTAAGTTGTGGTGCTGTGAGATTCAAATTTAATATCTTGTATGACTTCCATGAGCTTGAAGGACTGCATTAATGCGGTTTGGCAAGGATTCATACAATTTATTGATGAAGTCATCAGGAATAGCTAAGAAAGCAGTCTTGCATGCCTCCCAGAGTTCATCAATATTCTTTGGTTTCGTCTTCCATGCGTCCTCTTTCATCCTACCCCACATATGCTCAATGATGTTCATGTCTGGTGACTGGGCTGGCCAATCCTGGAGCATCTTGATCTTCTTCGCCTTGAGGAACTTTGATGTGGAAATGGAAGTATGCGATGGAGCACCGTCCTGCTGCAGAATTGGGCCTCTTTTATGGTTGGGAATATAAGAAGTAGCTAAGATTTCTTGGTATTTTAGACTATTGATGTTGCCTTCCACCCTGCAGATCTCTCGCACACCCCCATACTGGATGTAACCCCAGACCATGATTTTTCCGCCACCAAACTTCACTGTTTTCTGGGTGAATTTTGGATCCATTCTGGCTCCAGTAGGTCTCCTGCAATATTTGCGGCGACTGTGGTGTAATTTAACAGAAGATTAATCTGAAAAATCCACCTTCTGACACTTTTCCTGCGTCCATCCTTTTAGCAGGCTGTGGGCCTTGGCAAATGCCACACGGTTTTTCAATTTTGTTTAGTGCTGGCTTCTGGGCACTGATTCGACCATGGAGGCCATTTCGAGACAGAATCCTACAAACTGTTCTGGTTGACACAGGGACTTCAGGTGACCAGGTCTCGTGGAGCTCTGCTGCAGTGGAAAATGGGCTGGCCTTGGATTTTCGAGCCAACAAACGGTCCTCTCAAGCAGTTGTCTTGCGGGGTCTGCCTGAGCTGGGCTTGTCAAAAACGTCTCCAGTCTCTTCAAATCTTTTTTTTATCCTCTGTACTTGACGCTGAGACACATTGAAGGTGTCTGCCACATCAGCAGTGGATCTGGTCTTCAGCCTCTTGATAATCAAAACTTTAGTCTCAGGGTGAATCTTAGGCATGTTTGCAGAGGTCTAGTTGCAGTTGATGTGAAGGTCTAGTGTACTGGGGTTCTTTTTATACACACTTGATATGTATATGTATAGCTCATATGACAAGGTGACAACACTTATGTCTTTGCAAAAATTGACTCAATGGGCTTTACCAAGCTGTCAATATTAGAATACTTTTTGAAAGTTTAGTTTTTCACTGAAACATTATCACAAAAGCTGGTGGAATTAAAATGAGCCATTTCTTGTAAAAAAAAATCTTGATTAGAAATATATTTCAGCGGCACTTCAGGTCAATTTGTACACAAGCGACAAGACTTTTGTCAGGGACTGTAGTGTATTACCAACAGTAACCTTGGAAACGGTGGTCCAGCTCTTTTCAGGTCATTGACCAGCTCCTCCCGTGTAGTTCTGGGCTGATATCTCACCTTTCTTAGGATCATTGAGACCCCACAAGGTGAGATCTTGCATGGAGCCCCAGTCCGAGGGAGATTGACAGTCATGTTTAGCTTCTTCCATTTTCTAATGATTGCGCAGACAGTGGACTTTTTTTTCACCAAGCTGCTTGGCAATTTCCCCGTAGCCCTTTCCAGCCTTGTGGTAGTGTACAATTTTGTCTCTAGTGTCTTTGGACAGCTCTTTGGTCTTGGCCATGTTAGTAGTTGGATTCTTACTGATTGTATGGGGTGGACAGGTGTCTTTATGCAGCTAATGACCTCAAACAGGTGCATCTAGTTTAGGATAATAAATGGAGTGGAGGTGAACATTTTAAAGGCAGACTAACAGGTCTTTGAGGGTCAGAATTCTAGCTGATAGACAGGTGTTCAAATACTTATTTGCGGCTGTATTATACAAATAAATAGTAAAAAAATAAAAAATACATTGTGATTTCTACGATGTCACCTACGATGACAATTTCTGACCATTCCATGATTTCCAAGTGGGAGAACTTGCAAAATAGCAGGGTGTTCAAATACTTATTTTCTGTACAGTAATACTGTAAAAAAAAATTGGAAACCATGATGTTTTTTTATGGTTTATTTTAAATTTTAAAATAACTTTTTTTATTTGAAATGTCTTTTCTGTCTTTAACTGTATTCATTTCTTTAAAAAATATATATCTTTCAGACCCCAAACTATGTGTTTGGAGTATATATGAGTGCTGTAAAATAGATTAATCGCATCCAAAATACATTTGTGTTTACATTATATATGTGACCATGGACCACAAAACCAGTCATAAAAATAAAAAAACATTGATTGGGATTTTTACATTATCTGAAAACTGCATAAATATGCTTTCAATTGATGTATGGTTTGTTTTCGATACAACATTATTTATTATAATTACTATGGAAATCTGGATGCTGAAGGTGCAAAAAAAAAAAAATTCTAAATATTGAGAAAATCGCCTTTATTGTGGCCTAAATGAAGTCCTTAGCAATGCATATTACTACCAATAATATATTTTTTTATATATATTTCCGTTAGAACATTTGCAGTATATCTTCATGGAACATGATCTTTACTTAATAAATGATTTTTGGCATAAATGAAAAATCGATCATTTTGACCCATTCAATGTATTGTTGGCTATTGCCACAAATATACCTGTGTGACTTATGACTGCTTTTGTGCTCCAGGGTCACATATGTGAATGTACTGTGTATATTATGTCTATATATTCGCATGCATGTATATATTTAAGAAAATGTTATATATATATATATATATATATATATATATATATATATATATATATATATATATATATATATATATATATACACACACACACACACACACACACACACACACACACACACACACACACACACACACACACACACAGTATATACATGCAAACATTTCTGAAATATACATGTATGTGTGCGTGTGCGAATAATTATGATTAATCGATTTGACAGCACTAATATACACACACAAACACACATGGTATATATACCATTATTATTTGCAGTAAATGCATTAAACAATGATTATATCAAAATATCTAATGAAGAAAACTGCAAATACTTGATATACAAACACTTTTGCAGAGCTTTCCGTGGAGTTTTGCGGGTGCAGATTCCGTGTGGGCCTTTTTAAAGGTCACTTTATCAACCAATCAATCAACTTTATTTATATCGCGCTTTTACAATGACGATTGTTTCAAAGCAGCTTCACAGTGTTAAACAGGACAATATTGCAACAAAAATTGATTTTTGACTGTGTAAGTGCATTAGCTCTTCAATTTCTTTTGTTATTTTGTCTATAGCATGCCACTTCTGCTCAATCTCTGGATGTCAGGTAGTTTTAGTGATATGCCATTCGTTTCTCACAAGATTTAAAGTTTTTTTCTTTTTTGGCAACATTAACAGAATGGAAAGTAGAAAAAAAAAGCAAAACCCGATTTCCTTGGGATGCCTCAGCCTAGCCAGTTAACATGTCATTTTCAACGGCCATTGTTAACATTGGAGTTTTATGAGGCTTGTAGCGTCAGTGTGCTGGAACATTGTGGTGCGAGCACAGAGGGCAATAAAGGCTTCTAGTTTGGCCAGGGCCGCTCTCGATCCGCCGCTCTCAGGTCAGTGTGAGCCAGCACTGCTCCCCGGCTCACTGGGCCTCTGACTGGCTTAGCCGCCAGCAGCATTTCATGGAGGCAGTGTCCAAGGAAAACACAGCACAAGGCTTATGGTTGCTAGTAAACGTCTTTTGGAAGATCGTCTCATATTCTGGGCTGTGTGTGCGACCTGATCCTATTGTAAACAATGCCTTTCCCACATGCATTATGGGAGCTTGGATTAGGATCGGGGAAAATAACAGCACATTGGAGCAACCTCTGCAAGGGGAAACCATTTGAGATGATCCCCGAAGACGTCCAAGGCCCATCAGCATGAAATAAAACAACTCTAAATGCATGGTTGGTTTACTACACTGCATATACAGATCATTAAAGTCTGTTGGAGGGCTACAGGAAGGGCCCGGAGGAAAGTGATTTTGGGATTCGAGAGGGCCAAATTATCAGCTCAGGGATGGATAGATAGAGTTCATTAAGGATAAATAACCAAGACACTGTCCACATCCATGTCACATGCAACCTCTGGTGAGAAACGTTGGGTTTGTCATGTCAAGTTTTAATATATACTCAGATGAAAGATTTTTATGGCACTCTATTTTCTTATAAAATTGTATTGGTTAACTCGTTTCCACTTGTAGCAACATGCTAAAAAAAAGCTACTATCACTGCCATCCACGTGTTCCACTGTTCTGTTCAAGTAGGCTGCAACTATTTCCTTGCTTGCAATGCATGCTTCTGAAAACAAAAGCTCTCGTTTTTTTTTTTTCCTTTATCCTCTCTGGTGCATCAAATATATAATGTATAATTCATACCCGTGCCTCACACTATAAGACAGTGCCAAAAAAACATAATACTGGCCACCAAATGGGAAGAGGAGGAGACACAACAGGCTGCTGCTGAGAGGTTATGGATCGTCTCAGGGAGCACTAAGCACATATCTGGTCCAGGACTCATCCAAAACAGTGGGGATCTGGTCTCACAGCAACTGTAGGCCCTCCCTGCCGTTTTTAGCATGTGTCCTTGAGACTTGATGTTTGCCATATTGAGAGAGGAAGTGTGCTCCACTTTAGCTTTGGCTTGGCGGTTCCTCCCACTCCTGAATCTGTCCTTCTAGCACAGGGCCGGCTTTGTATATAGCGGGGCGGATCGGTGCTTTTGATGTTGACGCTTCTGAAAGAGGCTGGGAGAAGCGATCGTCCAGATCTTCCATTGTTTTTGTCAAAAACAAGGGTGTGATTTGTACAGATTGCACAATTTGTTCTTAAAAGAGGCAGAGAAATGACAGGCCTGAAGTATATTTATTGGCAAGTGTGTAAATAAAATATCTATTAAAAATCCATCTGCTTGCGTTAAACAGACGACATACGGTGACGTGATGCTTCTCGTTCACCCAACCATTTATGGTTCAACAAAAATGGACATTCTACCATAGTGAAACAGACCAAATCACATGTATATAGAGCATACATCAATGCAACATAACTATGAAAAGAAAAGCTCTGGTATTGATGTTTTAAAAAGCAACGAAAGGTTTCTACTTCTGCCGTTTAGGTTGTATGTTGTGAAGTGTGTACAGTGACACTGCTTCCCCAGCATATGTCCTTGGCTTAACTGAGTGTATGTGTGGTCCACCCAAAGTGTAACACAGAGTATGGTGAATAATAATATTAATAAAAAAAATCTGTTTAGTAATATTCTGTGCAAAAGATTGTAATGTTTTCTATAAAAAAATATCATATAAATATTTGTTTTTACTTTTTTAATAAAGTTGCACCTTATGATTGGATGTTTGCTGACTATTCTACTGTATGTGTGTTTATTATTATTGGAAAAGGCGCTTTTGAAAAGGCTTGTCGGTTTATAAGGTGAGAGAACAAATTGTCTTTGAAAAAAATGTCTAGAAGTAACAAAGGTTAGGTTATAAATAAGAGATAGCCTTTTAACATTTTAGGTGAGAACTGTACATATATATATATATATATATATATATATATATATATATATATATATATATATATATATATATATATATATATATATATGAAGACAATGGTGAAAAAAAATCTACACTGGTTTGCTGGTCTTGGCTGGTTTAGGATGGTCTCAGCCTGGACAAGCAGTTACTCGGCTGGTTTACCTAATCTCCCAGTCTGACCGAGTGAAAAGGGTCCCAAAACCCCTCTTAAAACAGCCTGATAGTCCAACTAAAACCAGCAAACCAGTTTAGGCTGGTTTGGTGCGTGTGTGTGTGTTTTTTTTTTTTTTTTTTTTTTTTTTTTTTTAAAGGGAGGCTAGCGCGGATACTCTTTAAAAATATGTCTCAGTCCTTTGTATTGTTTTGCGTTAGACGAGCGAATATTTTCTTTTGGCACACATAGACATTTAAGCTGAGAAACTATTCGTTTAAAAAAAGTGCGTCAATTTTTACCGGGGCTTTTTTCTCTTCCTCTCTGTCTGTACCGGCCGGCAAACCATCGAGACACACCCCCTAAACTCTTGAAAAAAATCACTCCGACGTTTCCCGAACGACCAATCAGCTGCATAGCTGCGATGGCCGCGTGCCTAAATAGAATGTTTGTGTATGCCGAGAGCCAATCAGAATCAATGAGGGGAGGAGCCTAGCGAATCTCGCCTGGCTGCACGCGCAGGATAGAGTGGGCGTGGTGTGGAGCTCGGCGAGAGAGAAAAGCAAAACAATCATTTTTATCCCCTTTACCGGCTGCTTTTTGGGTCCGTAGTGAAATACACTCTCGACAGGGAGTCGTAGTCCACACAATACTGTTAAATGCATCTTATCCCGCCTAGCACTAAAATCTACCGAGAGCTGGTGATCTTGTGAAGTCACATTTGATCCAGGACAGCTGAAAATGACTTCCAAACGGCTTCTGGAGCAGCCTCGAGCCGGCGACAGCACGCACGAGGGGGGCTGCGCCGGCCAGCGCGAGCCTGTCACTGGAAAAGCGCTGCATGAAGGTGCTTTAAGGAGTTTTGGCAAGGAAATCTCTCCAAATGGACATTACTATACTTCAGCGAGAGAGATGCACTACATTCACAAGAAAGTAAGTGATGCTAACTCAACTTTTTGGGGTTTCTACAGTTTGCTGTATTTATAAACAAGCCAAAACGACTGTCGGAAAACTGTCGGGGGCAATTATGGTGCAGTTGTATGATGGCAGCTCTGCTTTTCGATTAAAACTCAGGTTTGCATGGAGAAATTGCTTGTGAACTCACTGCACTTTAATTTAATCGCTGCCGTTATAACGGTACTGTCGTTGACGTTAATATCGCGAGGCGGCAACTGTTTTTGCACGTAGTTTAAAATGGCGACATAACTTGCATGTTCAAAGTTTAAACGAGAGAGAGAGAGAGAGAGAGAGAGAGAGAGAGAGAGAGAGAGAGAGAGAGAGAGAGAGAGAGAGAGAAAGAAAAAAAAAAACAGGGGGTTGGTACATTTGACCGACTCCCCCCTCCCATCCACCCTATCTAACGCGAGTTGAAGCCGGTGGAAGGGTTTGTTTCTACTGGAGCGCCTTTTAGTGCCGTCTGGTGACTTGCAAGGATATTTACTGATATAAAAAAGTGTTTTCATGTGCAACTTACGATGTGGTTTTGTAAAATAAAGAGACTTTATTATAGTCATGGTTTATGCATTGCTTATGGATTAATGGGTAAGATAACACGTCGGTGAGTTCCATCGAACGTATGTGCGTTCGCTTTAGAACCGCGTCTGTCCAGTAGAGTGAAGCGTTCGTGACACGCCCCTTCCTCGATGACGCGTCTGCTCTGATGTGATGATGTCGAACTCGAGCTGTGCAGGCAATGCGACGAATGCACGACTGCAATGTTTTGGGGCGTGCGGTGCGTCGTGCATTTATTAAAACCCATTCAAACTATCAAGAAGTACAATAATATATTTATGAGTGCATATGTATGTTTTTAAGATAAAGCGCTTGGTTTTCGAGGCACGCAGTTCAAAATATAATCCATTATAAGGCAGATCAGAATAGAAATGAACTCTTAGGCCCTAGATGTTAGATAAAGAACAGTTAGCATTGAAGTTTTGTTGCTTTTGTCAATGTTTTGTCAATGTTTTACAGCTTTGAGGATAAATAAACTTTTGGCATAAATCAGTGGTTCTCAACCTCATTGACTCGACTTCCTGTTGTCCAACACAATATTCGAAGGCAATATTTTATATTATTATTATTATTATTATTATTATGAATACAAACTTTATTCATAAAAGTATACTTTATTAATAATACTTTATTAATAATTATTAATAATACTTTAAAAGTATTATTAATAGGAATTAATGAAGTTATATAATACATATATATATATAATACATTAAGTTATATAATACAAACGTTTGTATTAAGTTATATAATACAAAATCCAAAGATTTCAAGATCTGTATGTTTATCAATAAAAATAAGAATTACAATTTGATTTGATTTTACATAATGATTTTATGTTTTTTTTTATTGTTGTTTTTTTAAAGTTTAGTTTAGTTTTTTTTAGGTCAGAGCTAGATTATTTAAACAATCTAAATGCTTTTGAGAGATATTGGACATATTTTTCCCCAGGTAAATGGACCAAAATGATTTGTGACTCATCTTGGGTTGTCTGTCCAATTTTTTGAATAGATAATCTTTCTGTAAAGAGAATGAAACAGGTGGGTTACCTGTTACTACTAGCTATAGCAAATCATAATTAACTTTTGGCAAAATGTAGCTGGTCCCACTTATCTATAATAATATGTAATATATTCATTAATGAATATACAATTGATACATTTTTTTAAACAAAAATATTTTAGTTTCATAAAAACGGTCCTTTGTGCCAATTATGTATATAAAAAACTAATTTAAGAACATAATTATTATATTATACGATATATATATATATATATATATATATATATATATATATATATATATATATACTATACTATATATTATATTAGAATTAAGTTAAAACGTATGACTAGTAGCGTATTTGCATACAAAACACATTGAATTTAATATTATATTAATCCTCATCCTTTCCTTGGGTCATTTTGACCAGAAACTCTGGAATCGGAGAAAATGGAAAATGAATCGGAGTGTTCCAAGAAGACACTAGGACTTTTCTCGCACTTGAAACACGAATGCACAAAAAACAAAAAAATTGACTGGATTCTTTGGTTGAAATTTATAAAGTAACAAATCCTTCCCTAACGGGGCAGTTTGATCCCCATAGGAATGAATGGAATGCGAGGAATGCTTCAGTACACATAGAAAAATGTTTTTAAGCGTAAAGTAGAGACGAGCTGGCCGTTGCCATATTGGCAGCGAGTCATTGCGTGTCACTCCTGGATAACAGAAAATGGGCAAATAGGCGGGATGTGGGCGGAGCTTAGGTAACGCAATGACTATAGACGGCGGATAAACGGCTATCCACCTGTCACTCAAAGTGGCCACACCCTTAATTATGCAGAACATTATGGCTTTATATAACGTAAACGAATGAGTTATAAAAAAAAATTACCCCCCCCCCCCCCCCCCAGTTGTCATGAAGGGCAAAATTAGCCGTATAGGCAAAAAACACAATTTGTCCCAGAGTGTAAACCATAGACTGTAAAAAAATATGGACGTAGTGTCCGTGACGTCACCCATAGGATTCTGATAAGCCGTTCTGAAGCTTAATGTATGGGCGAGCTGGGCGTTGCCATCTTGTGAGCGAGTCAACGCGTGTCACTCCCGGATAACAGAAAATGGGCAAAAAGGCGGGATGTGCGCGGAGCGGAGGTGACGCAATGACTATAGACGGCGGATAAATGCTATCCACTTGTAACCACGCCCTTAATTATGCAGAACCTTAAGGCTTTCTATAACGTAAACGAATGAGTTATAAAAAAATTCACCCCCCTCAGAGTTGTCATGAAGATCAAAATTAGCCTTATAAGCCAAAACCACAATTTGTTCCAGGCTGTAAACATGTTTTTTCTGCTTTAAAGTTGAGAATTTTAACATGGGGCTCAATGAGATTTTGCTCCCTTCTGGAGCCTGTCCCTAGTGGCCAGTTGAGGAATTACAGTTTACATTACTTCCGTATTGGCTTCAAGAGAGATCGCGGGAGGTTGCCGCTTGGTGTAAACATGTTTTTTTCTGCTGTAAAGTTGGGCATTTTAACGTGGGGCTCAATGAGATTCTGCTCGCTTCGGGAGCCTGTCCCTAGAGGCCAGTCGATGAAGTGCAGTTTACATTACTGCCGTATTGGCTTCAAGAGAAACTGGGGGAGGTTGTCGCTTTATCTGAATGCATGCTGAAAAGAAACCGCAGGACCGACAGGAACAGCTAATTTACTCCATATAGAGCTATAAGGCCATCTAGTGGCAGGAGCAATATCATGTTATATTATCTTTTTTTCCACAAGAGGTCAGCAAAGATACCCAATGTAAAATATTTTAAGCTGTATTAAAAGGGTTATGCATGAAATTGTTATTTTGAAGTTGAAAGAATGTGATTTAAATAACTATTTATTTATTATTTATTGATAAAATCTACTAATGTATAGGTCATTTTTTTAAATACATTTTTTAAAATAAAATATGCTTTCTGGGAGAGAAAAAAAGTTTAATTTTAGGGCTTTAGGTCATTTTGACCCACAAGGGAAGGATGAGGATTAATATAACTACCATATCAACAGCTGTGTCAATCTGCACAATGCTCTATGTAGTGATGAGAGGAGTTCAGTTGCAACTTTCAGAACTGACCTCCCATTTTGTTTATATTATTTCGGATGGGTGTAGAAATAGTCTGACTGAGAAATAGCTTGACAAGAATAGTTTTCTGTCTGAGTTGAACCCTCTCTGGGTTTTAAGTTACCTTCTTTTTCAAGAGGTCAACACAGAGAGAAAAACTATTTTTGTAGTTGCTAGTTGTATTCTTATAGTTGCTGTCTAGTAAACCAGAAGTATCTCTCTCTCTTTTTTTCCCTTCTCAGTTTGCATGTGGCAGAGAAGAGGACGAACAGAGCTCAGGTAGGGTCCTTAAACACGGCTGTCCTGCTCACCGCCTGATCCTGAATGGCATTAGGCAACAAGACCAAACCCACGTGGATGCTCTGGGCCCAGTGAGAGGGCCAGGATGTCACCTTCCATCTCCCGAAACACCACACCAGCACACGTCCTCCATCATCCCCGTCCCACATGACAGGTCAGTTCTGAATGTATACCAAGAGTAAGCTATAGCATGAAATTCAATGTGTGTTGTATGCAAATACATTAGTCTACTAAATGTTTTTACTTAAATGTTCTTAAATTAGTTTTATAGATACGTAAATGTGCTTATTTATGATTGTTTTATGAAACTAAAATACTTTGTTAATAATATTTAAAAAAAAACTGATATATGAATTACCGGGGATATGTTATATAGTATGGATAGATAAGTTGGAGCAGATAGTAAAGGGGTGTGAACAGAATGCACCACATGAATTTGATTTAGTACATTTCATTTGACATTTTTTGGTCACTTCCTACTTTTTAAACTTCTATTTGTGTTATTTAGTGGCTTTGATGTTTTTTCTATTATTCCAAAAATTGGACAATTATTATAAAAGAGTGTTACAGTTATTTTCTTGAAGTAAAAACCATATTTAAAATGTATTTATAAAGAAATTGATTTGTTGAATAGTTACTTATAAAGGTTTAAAGATGGCAAGGTTGATAACCTAGATGAAAGTTACCTTCTTTTTCAAGAGGTCAACACAGAGAGAAAATAGATGGTATTTTGTTGAAGTGTAGAATTGGAATTTGTGGTGAAAAACTACAGTATCCATGATGCTGTTCAAAAATTCCACCAATCAGAGTCGTGGTGAGCAAATTGCATCCAAATAGCTGGCAGAGAATGGCCAATCCCATGAAGCATGGCAAATGATGTAATCGAGTTGGTTTCACTATGCGGGCAAAATACTGAAATATTTGTATATATTTATTGTGTGTTGTGTGTGTGTGTATTCAGAAAGAGGCGTTGTAGGCATGACAGGATCCATGTATACAAGAGTGTGCACTCACTCGGGAATTGTGTGGATGTGTGTAGCGCTGTGAAAGGATAAGCCTGAGTGGATCTGTAACGGAAAACACACACACACACACACACACACACACACACACACACACACACACACACACACACACACACACACACACACACACACACACACACACACACACACACACACACACACACACACAGCTGTTGTTCCAAGTTAAGCAGTTTTGAAATCAAGCAAACCAGGCCTAAGGGAAACAAGTTTGTTTTTACAATTATTGGCCCAGTGTTTTAAAGTCAGATGTGTTACAGAGTTTCTTAATCGGACATGTTTTAATCTGTTCATTGGTTAAACTGTCATTCCGCTTGCTTGCTTTCAATTGCTCACATGCCTTTGGTTTGAACTGGATTAAAGGGATATTTCACCCAGAAAATTAATATTTTATCATAATCTACTCGCCCTCATGTTTATCTAAACCTGCATGAGTTTCTTTCTTCTGTTGACCCCAAAAGATATTTTAAATAATGTTGGTTATCAAACAGTTGAAGGCAGTCATTGACTTCCATAGTAGGACTGTCTGGTTACCAAGATTATTTAAAATATCTTCTTTTGTGTTCAACAGAAGAAAGAAACTCATGCAAGTCTTGAACAACATAAGGGTAATATATTTTGATAACATATTCATTTTTGGGTGAAATATCCCTTTAAAGTCTTATAGCTAGTAGCTTTTTCACCACTACCATGACCCTCAGCTCAGCATACCAGAGGCTGATAATAATGTGATGGCAAAGGATGGTTGGTCTGGAGTGCAGACGAGCCGCTTGGTCAGCGTTCCTTCAGTGTTTATGCAACCTTAATTTTGGCCGCGTTTATAAGGAATGTCTGATCAAATATCTTTTCTGCTGTTTGTGTTGTTTTCTTTTCCATTTGTTTCCTTTCATTTTCATAATGTCTTTCTTAGATCATAATGTGATAGTAAACCATTCTGTCAACATTTACTTATCCTCATGTGAAGAAAGGCGTTAAGCACGTGATTCAAAATGTTTGGGTTCAGAAGAATGATCTTTGAGTGAACTATCCGGTTCAAGGACATACCTACCAGTCCTGACTCCTGACCAGGTTGATTATTATATGGGACTTAGGGCTGGGGCCAAAAGGTGTTTTAAGAGATTTATAATCTGTTTTGTATATGCACAAACCATCATCAGCAGGGATAAACAGTTAGCATTGAGTCAATGTGGTTGCGTGGGATGCTTTTGGGAATGCGAGTTGACAATGTATTTGTCTGTGTTTATCTAAATGTGCTGATATGGCAAGTTCAGGCAAATTACTGTGACTTTATTTACAAAGAGGCTTTTATAATGCTCGCTGACTTTATGAACACTCGGTACACATTCATTTTTGAACATGCTTCCTGAAGACTTCTCCTGTCTGCCATTGGTTACTTAAACAGTTAGCAACGCCCCCAAACTCACGTCATTGGGTGAGCTGTTGCTGTGTGGGCTGGTTGGGATACTTAACCAAATGTCCCATTAAAGTGGGACAGAAGCAAGTATTTTAACACAAAAACAATAGGCATTACCTTTAATTAGCATTTTCATATGTTCTAAAATTAGTTTAAGGGATTTATTGTCCCACTTATTATTCTGTCAGTGGTATTGCAGTAACTGTGAAGCTAAGTTGTCGCTTTGTTTTTTTTAACATTATGTCAAAGTGGCCTAGATTTTAAGTTTTAATGATACCTGGAGCTCATACTCCCAAGGGGTTTATGCAAAACTCTCAGATATACAGGCAAATGGCTTGTCCCTTCACAGCAGTTTTACAATGAGAAAAGCTGAAGAATGTCAGACAAACCCAACACAAGCTCTACCTGTCTCATTTTATAAGCCCTCCATAACTCTTTTATTCACCTGCGGCTTTCTTTCTCTGCTATAGATCTGTCACTTTGCCGTCTTTTATGTGTGTTTATATGTGCCTGGCAAGTATTTCAGTGTTTTATGGTCCAACGCTTTAGGGAGAAGAAATTATGGTTCACACCTATACTTGTTTTAATTATTATTCTATGCATATTAACATTAATTCACCAAGTCTCCAATTAATCAAATAAAGGTAAAAAAGTGCCACTTATTTATTATATCCATTAATAATAATATAGTAATAATGACTCTAATGGCCTTTTGCTTTTAAATTGGCACAAAACGCATAAAATTCATAGTTTATGAAGTGAAATAAATTGGTTTTGGAGGAACACCGGTAGCCGGCATTAAACAGAAGTTGTCTTCTCTTCCCTATTGTGATGTATATCTGAAAAAAAAGAAAAGAAAAAAAAGTGGGACGGGGCTTGATTTTGTTCTTGGGGAATTGATTGGTTGTGGTTTGCTAGTGGTGGATCTCACATGAGTGACAGGTTGCCCCGCCCTCACGCCCAGCCATCAGAGAAGAGAAGAGATGTCGCAAAATAATGATGTGCAGGGATCAATCGTTTACAATAAATACTACAATACTCCATAAAAAATAAGAATGGCCCATTTTGATTGTGAAATGTCGTGGTTAATTTAGCAGTGTTAATTAAACACACACATAATATTAACTGATTTTCTTTTTTGGTCATTGAAATCAATCTCTATATTAGTTACACCCATGGTAAATTGTTACATAATACGTACTATATTTTAGATGGCAGTCAGTATGCTGAGGTATTTCTCTAGAGTGGGCACTTCATGCTCTCTCAACTGTTGCAACTTTAATTACATAGTGGAGAGGGAGTGGCATCAGACTCCGATGTTGAATGACAAAATAACCATATCAAATTCATGCACTACACAGTTGAGTACATAGTTAAGTAAGTACATAGTGCATAAGTGCATAGTTGTTGTTCACACTTAGTCCTGAGACTAACGCAAGCTTCTCAACCATGCAGCCAAGTTTGCATATGAAATGTGGGGGATAAATTTGACTACGCCTAATGACCTTCACAAATCAAATCTGGGCATTACGGATTCACACGGATGTAGTGCACTAAGCAAATACTGAAATAATGTAGTGTGCATGTGCTTGAATGTATGTTTGTTTATTAGATAAGGACTGGTGACCATGCACTTCTTGAGTGCCTCTACACACATTAGTCTTTCATTGACATGTCCAGGCTTGCCTGAGAAATCAGTAAAAAGTCTCTGCTTTACACGGTGACTGACTGGTCACACTGGCAGCAAGTCTACGCTTGAATCTAGTCTTCTCTTATCGCATTTAGTAAACTGGGAGACAAAAGACAAGGTGGATGGTAGAAAGTCCTGCGGATTAAAACACTTGCTTTTTTGAATTTTTAATGTCTTGTGTCTACTTGTGCAACCATTAGAAATAAAATGTAGTAAAAAGATCAGCAAAATCAGCAAATTGAGCTTTCATGTAAACAAGTCCAGTCATGTGGTCATCTCGATCTTGGACGGCATTCAGAAAGAACAATGAACTTCCTGTACATCCGTTATTGCGTGATTCCTTTATAATAGAAGAAACTGGCAATTTTCATACTATCTGTTCTGTATCAGTTGTTAAAAAATAGTGTGCCTGATGTTATGCTTTTTCTGTAGGATTTTTAAAGTATGCATAACTGTCAACTTTTTTGCTGTCAGTATTGTCCATAACCATGTAGCATGGAAGAGGATAAGTATTTTTTTGACTCTTTCAGTTGTTGAAAAAATTGTATGCAAAGTATGCAAGAAGGGTGTAGTGTGCATGCACTTTAATTCAGAAGGGATGTCATGTCAGTGATGTTTTTCCCTTATTTTCTACTTATTGGATTGGACTACTACATTTTTTAATACACAACTCAAGAAGATTCTAAATGAAAGAAAATGTAATTCTGAGGTGAACAATATTGCATAATCTGTCTTATTATACATTTGAATATTGTTTCACATGCTATTTTATATACTGTTCAAAAGTTATTTGAAAGAGAACTTTTATTCAACAAATATTTTCTGTTTAAAATAAATGCTGTTTTTTTTACTCATCAAAGAATCCTGGAAAAAAGAGTTTTATAGTTTTCACTAAAATATTACTTTTATTAGTAGGCCTATTAGTTTATTATGTAAACTGATTTTTTTGATAATAATAAGAAATGTTTCTTGAACACTAAATCAGCATATTAGAATGACATAAAATATTACACAAAATGTTTTTTTTTTCAATCAATAATAATAGACTTCTAAAGGAAGTGTATGTAAGATTGTGGCCAAAACTGGTACTGCAATCACTATCCCCTCCCCCCTCAGACTAGAGGTTGCCAGATATGCTTGCAGGATCAGCAGGAGCGTTTGTAGATCTGCAGCTGTGGTAACTAGAGCAGATCTGGCAACCCGAATGCCCAAACACCACTGACTTCGTGATTGGTCGATAGGTAGAGTCAACATGTCAACACCAACATCAGTTGAGGGCTGCAACAACAACTTTTAAATGACAATATCCTGGCCAGAGCAGTGTTGTCAGTGATAGAAGTATTTGGAATGAACATGATTTCTTAATGTCTAGTGACATATCAGGGCCATTTTATGATTATTTGAAATACATTTCTTACATACAGTTCCTTTAAAGACATAAAAGATGTAATAAAAGGCTGTGTTTTGTTCACACAGCAGCAGAATACAGTTTCCAGTCCTGTATTTGAGTCCTTAACGTTTACACACTTCAGTTATTTACGGGAGTGATAACCGCATTCTATAACCAAACTCACACTTGTACATTTTCAGGTCTCGCAACCGCATTCTTGGAAAACCCACGTTGAGTGAACGCAGCCAGTCTGGAAAACCAGTTGTTGTGCAGAGCAAGATACGCTCTGCGCGGCACAAACGCGTGTCTACGGGGTGTTGCGGGTTTCCGTGTGTGATTTTGCTTTCGGTATCTGATTGGAGCTGTGATAAGAACTGTGTCATCTGAAGGTTTTAGGTCCGGTCACTGTTCTCCACCGAAGCTGAAAACGGAGGTGTCCAAAGAATGTGTCTGAAATTTTAGCTCTGAATACCCGACAGATCATATATTATACCATGCCCTTACAGTGCTCTACATAGCGCCCATTTTGGGCGCATTTACGGCTAAAAATTACTGCGTGTGACTGTGAAAAAATGAATGGATGTGTAATACAATCGGAATAAAAACTACAACTCCTAAAGTGCATCAACACTGAGAAACTGATACGTTCTAGGCTACGTTCCCTACTGCAATTAACTGCTTTTCATGCCTTCAGTCAGCAGAAGAAGTGCAAAAAGTGTGCGATGGACTACACTTCAAATAAAGATTGTTTTCAAAGTGAAACGGGTGTGACGACGAAGCCACGTGCACTTTAGCTACCAGACGCCTCGCGCTGATGATTTACAATCAAATCAAAATGAACTGGAAATACAACATTTGGATTATCATAAACACGCTCAGAAATTAGTGGATGTTTGGGGCATAAATGCTATCAAAAATAATTTATTAATGATACATTTAAAAAGCCCATGAGTTAATCTTTATCACACATGCTGTTTAAAAATACTAAATGTAAATGTATATAATGAGCATATCATGTAGTAGAAGTATATCATGAAGATTTTTTCCAAACCATGTTTTTGTCTTATCCTGAATCAATATGGTACACATAAAATAAGTTATTCTCGCTGCGGATTAGCACAGTATCTGCGTGACTCACTGCAAACAGAGAGAAGTAGATCCGGCTGCAATAAAACATTGATACAGCATTTACCCATGAGCTGCATTCCATGCTTTAGATGTTTGGTTGTATGAAGTCCAGTAACAGTTCTGCTTTTTTGTGCATTTGTGTTGTACTCTCAGAAGGTAATGATTATATTATGTCAGAATTGTGTGATTTTTGGATTTTTAGCTTGCTTTAAACTAGGTATATAATGGTTGTTTCTGAGTATATGTTATGTTTGACACATTTCAGGGTGTTGTGCTGCAATCTCCTGCCTTGTCAAACCTTAAATAAACCTAAACCTAAACACTATGTAAATGTGTCTAAATCTCACTTCTGATTGAGCTTCTGTGCCCCTTCTGCTGTGCAAAGACAGATCTTTTGATGCATATCTCATTTGATTGGAAACAGTCTGATTGTGTCTAATTGTTCTAACTGATTTTATTGTTTAAATTAACATTTTAAAAACAACCTTTCTATTTTTATTTAATAAATTGACAGATGAAGCATGCATTTAATAAGATTAGAAAACATTGCTCTTATAATGGTAAAAATGCCCCTGGATATTAATTTAAAAGGACAAATATCGTCCTGTAAAAGGAAAGATATAATTGGAATGTGTTTGATGGATTAGAATGTGCTCCTAATTTTTTGACTGTGCTCCTAATTTTTTTTAATTAGGAGCACAAGTGCTCCTCAAGAAAAAAGTTAGCGTAGAGCCCTGACTAAATGCCCCTTGTGGGAAGCAGCACCTGGCAGAGAGCCGTGGGAATGGAGCGAGGCCAGTGGCGCGAGTGTTAATGAGTGTCACCTGTACGTCACAAAAGCAGAGTTTCTCAAGGGGACGCTTTGGGAGCATAAAATGAAGGGCGGCGAGTCAGCGACAGTGTGTTTTGCTTATGTTTGTGTGGCAGTCGTCCATGACCCAAACATAAAGGGGTGGTTCCGTGGTTTTTCTAGGCTTGGTTGTGTTTATGGTGCGCAGTATAACATGTCTTAATACTTCTTTTTTTTAAACTTTCTTATTTTTCTTATATTTGACCTTTATTCCACACCACTGTCGCCACTGTCCTTTGAACGGCTTGTTTACTTCCTGCTTCTATGAAGCCCATCCCGCCGAAAAATGCTATGGTCTTAGATTGTTTAGATGGCAAAATTAGGTTTCATGTATTTTTATTGGCTGAAGTGCCAAGCACAGGTTGTCTGGAAACGCCACACCCCTCACCATTACGGGCAGAAGTCACATCTGCGGAGACTAGCGAGGGTTTATGATGTCACCAACCCAGGAAGAAGCTCGTTTTAGTCCAAACCGGACGTTTTTGTAGACAATAAACTGCCGTAACTTTAAAAGACAATATCTCCATTTGCATTGAACTTTCAGCGCTGTAACTTTGCAGATACTGTTTATGCTCAAGCAGCAACATTATACACTAACTAAAGTTAAAAAAGTCAAATCGCATGCAACCACCCATTTAAAGTAAAATACACCCAGACCATTGCAGTGTGTGAATCTTTAAATGCTAATACTAATAGGACAGAGTCCTGTTTATCAGTCCTGTTCCACTCTGACGTCAAAATGGGTAGAAAACACGGACGACCCATTTTGAGATACTATGTGAAATATAACAAAAGGAATGAGTGGATTTTAACCATTATAGGGTGGTTGTGTGTCAATCACATAGCAAACCACAACCATTCAATCAATTCTCCACAGACAAAATCACACTCATCTTACACCCTGTCTTGTTCAAGAAGCCGTTTCACTCTGATATATGTCACAACATGGTAGAAAAGACTATCGGAGAGACTGTAT
Source organism: Pseudorasbora parva (assembly GCF_024679245.1). NCBI lineage: Eukaryota > Metazoa > Chordata > Actinopteri > Cypriniformes > Gobionidae > Pseudorasbora > Pseudorasbora parva. The sequence continues at coordinate 33,733,192 of NC_090177.1, forward strand.
GCGGAAGACATTGAAACGTGCAGTTGAGAGTTGTGGTTTTTTGATGTGTGAATCATGATAATAGACTAGCAGTGTGTTTTCTGAAGAGGTCTGAGGCTACGGCTTCTACAGTTCCAGCTGACTGACTTTGTCACGCTGACATCTCTCAATGGGTCATGACCTCCACTCTCAGAATCTTTGGGGTCAAAGGCCACATCGTATAAGAGACACAAGAATGACTCGCGTTCATGTCAACCAGCACGTACCTCACATCCTGGCCAGCCAGTGAGCTATAAATCTGAACGAAACCAAGAGGTGAGTGGGAGCCAGGCATTCCTTCATCCATCTATAACTCGCCTACAGCGTTCCTTAGACTTCAAGTGCACAAAGCTTATCAGAACGATAGACATTCGGTGCCTCAATTTGATACGTTTGCTGTAATTAACTTCTATTATGACTCGTGTTGATGTTATCAGAGGCCACAACAGATTATAGTGCAATCGGCGTGCTCATCATTGGCTCATGTTACGTAGCAGAGGATGAGTCTATGAAACTGAAGAGAGGAACCAAAACTTTCAGCTGATACCTGAAGGGACGCGCTTCAGATATCTGCAGGCTGCTTTGTTCTGCTTGTGGCAAAAAGAAACAGAAGATAGAGGACTCGTCATAATTTTAGTTCTTTCTTTTTTCAGTAGTGAGAAAGTACCATATTTTGGCCTATTTGCACCTGGGTTTAAAGTCCATGAAATCAACCTTATTTACTTTCTTAATCTACATTGCTAATATTAATGACCCTGTGAACCGGAAGTTGAATCCGACTTTACTTCAGTGTTGTGATGTATTTCCAGGTGTATACTTGGACCGAGAAATTCACGTTGATTTGTCAGCAAAAGTCAGCCGAATGACTATTGATTATTCAAAAAAAAAATGTATCTGGCCGTTAATAAATCTTTTTATAATAGAGTTATTAACGGCGATTAACAGAACTATTTTTGTAAGGGTAGGTTTATCATAATTTCTCTACTCTTTAAACAGCATTATGGTAATAATGAAACAAACGCGTGTTTGGCATAAAACACTGTTTGGGGTCATCCAGTTTGAAATGTTGACTACCTACAGAGGTTTTTCAGTTTTTCTGTCACTGCGTTCTCTCCATATTTACAATACTTTGCAGCCTTTAACCACACGCACTAGATCCTTGACTGGAAACCGAAATTAACTCCCTCCCACTAAACGTTTTCTCTTTGAACTTTTGCCCCTGGAACAATAACGGGTGGGAACTAGGGACTATAGGGTGTTACTCGGTGTGTTTCGACCGCAGGAACCAAGGTCTAAATAATGTTCCGGGTAAAGTTTTACCCCTCAAAATGGCCCTGCTTGTGAGGTAGTACTTTTTCAAAGTTAAGGAACATTCGGGGGTGGGATTTGGGTGCTTACCATGCTGATTGGTTGAGCCCACGCAGCATTTTATTTCAACCTAAAAGTTTAAAAAGTTGTGGAGCGTGCAGTAAGAGTGGTTTGCTATTCAAATCAACAGTGGAGTTTAAAAAATATGACCGATGGAACGGCAATAAGGTTAAGGCTTTATTAAGACAGCAGCAGGTCTGAGGGAAAAAGTTTCTGGGACAAATTGTTCAGGGTAATTTCAGTTGAAACGGGGCTTAAGGCAACACCGTCATGACAAAGTTTAGTAAGAAGTATTTCCTACTAAAGCAAGGTGGTATTTGACTTTGGTCATGCAAATCCATACCAGACTAGTGGGAGTGGCCTTGGACATTGTGCATGTCACGCATATATGAACTTAACCAATGTTTTTTTTAACGATTTTTTTGTTCATAGGGTTGTCTTTTTTGTGACACCACATGTTCCATCATCTAATACTCAAAATGTTATCTTTCGATACACTAATAATTTAATAACACTCAAATGTAATTTTAAAATGAATGTACATTTTTTATAATGTACATGCTGTGATCCCCAAATTAATTTCTAAAATGTAAAATTATATTAGTTTTTATTGTTTTAAATATTTATTTACACAAAATAGTATTATAATATAATACAAATTATATATACGTTTTTCTTTTGTAGCTTATTTGTATAAAATAATTTTACAGCAGGGCAATTAGCAGCTATAAGAAGCTCCTGGTTGTCAAACCCATGTATATGTAACACTTATCTTGAAATCAGGAAAACACTTTAATACACCCTCAATATGCAACTATTTTGAAATCTTATAAACCTCAGTTCCTATCTTGACTGAATTAAGCCTCAAAAAAGCCCATGTTAATCTTCGGTCAAATAAGACATGTCTGTTCAACAAGGCTTCCTTTTGAGACTTGATGTCTCAGTGCATGCCTGCACGACTTACACACACACATGTACATACATGTCTGGTTCGCTCTCTTTGTGTGGACTCTCCTTAGACGTAATGATTTTTATACTATACAAACTGTATATTCTGTCCACTTACACTAACATTACCGTTAAACCTACCAACATACAAAACTTTCTGCATTTTTACATTTTCAAAAAAACTCATTATGTATGATTTATAAGCTTGTGTCCTCATGGGGACCTCAATTTAGATCCTGATACGAGTCCCCGTGAGTCACTGTGCATTCAGGTTGAAGTCCCCACCAGGGTAGAAAAACGTGAACACACACACAGCACAAAAAGTTATGCAGTATTTGAGCTTTATTAATTTATTCTGAAGCTAAGCTGCAATCACTTGCAAAAATCTCTATTATTCTGTATTGTATTGTTTATGTGCACTGGAAGCTTCAGCACCAAAAAAAAATTCCTTGTGTGTGAAAGCACACTTGGCAATAAAGCTCTTTCTGATTCTGATTCTGATTACTCTGGGTCATCCGTTTTTTTTAAATATATAATAATAATTATTGTATAATAATGTATGATGCCCAAGGAAATCACTCATTACATTTAAAGCAGTATTTTCTGGTGCTGAATTTACCGAATGCATGTTAGAAGCTTTTATAGTCCGAAAGGGAGGCTGCAGACATAAATTCAGGTGCTGAATTTACCAAAGGCAGATTTGAAGCTTTTATGGTTCAGAATGAGGCTGTAGCTACAGTTGTGAAATTTCTGGCAGACATAAATTCAGCACCAGACGCCTGGTCTGACCCCAAACATCAGCGTGGTTCGTCCAGTGCACATGGAAAGAGTGCCGAAAAAACGACAGAAACAAGTTTGTTTTTTCGTCCAGACCTAAACTCTTGTCGAGGAATGCTGGTTGTGGACTCGTTGTTTGTCTGTAGGGAAGACGAAGAGCCAGTTAATCAAATGTTTTTACTGGCTGTACTGCCTCGATTGCCCTTAGCTATGCTGTTTACTTTCTTGATTATAGTTTTCATTTGTTATTTTGCTCATATTTTGCTCGTCATTATAGCTCCTTTTCAGATTGTGGTGTGCCGCACCAAGTGAAGAAATTCCGTCTTCAACTGTATCCAACAGCTTGTGTGTACATTTTGCTCCTGGGCACATTGATCGTCATTTTATGGAAGTTGTTTATTAGTGTTTCTTATGTGTTTTCTCTGATCAAAACATTTAACCTTATGAAATAAGTCTATTATGTGCAACTTTCCTGATTTTACTGCTCTCAGACCAGTTGTAATTTGTCATTGCATGATAAGTCTTGGCCTTTTAAGTTCTTTGAGTTTCAGTAGAAATGAAATAGAAGCACAGTTGAGCCTCTCTCTCTTCTTTACCATTCACAAACCCACATCTTACATAATCTTCCACAGTTAGAAGAATTCCCATCTTTTTCTTGGGAATAAATGGCAGCCTACTCTGACTTCTAAAAACAGCTGGATCAGTCCCCTTTTGTGTCAATTCCCCCTTTTCCAGATGAATTGGTCACGCTTCCAGCAAATTCTCCAAAACCTCTGCAGTGTCATAAAGAGCCTGGCCGATTTCACTTTGCCTTTCCATGATGCTCAGGAAAACATGTGCTCTTTGATATGTTTAATCTTTGACAAATATTGTATAAAATTGATAAGATCTCAGTATTTTCATATTCTCAACTCTGTGTTTGCTGCAGTGACCCAGTTGCCTCTACTCTTTGCTCCGGGTCATGGCACCAGATCCAGCTCTAAATCCTTACAATATTAGAGCCCCGTTCCAGGATCAAGGCCGCTTCGCTACTCTCATTCACTCAAACCCACACACTCGCACGAAGATCAATGTGACCCTTGTGAAATCATTTCAGCTCTTAAAACTATCTTCACTGATATAAAGCAGAAAAGCAAACACTTTAATGGATCTGGACACTATAGTATTGATTAATGTGTCACTCAATTTTCTACTCCGAAATGGTTTTGGCACAATCTTTTATCTTGAGTAAAAATTGACGTTAACTTTTTTCATAGTACTCATCCTCAAGCCATCCTGTGTATATGACAAACACAATAGGAGTTATATGAAAAATAGCCTGGCTCTTCCGAGCTTTATAATGGGAGTGATTATTAACTGATTAAAAAGATTTGAGTCACTTATAACGTTTGAAAAAGCAACACGAGTCTTCACAAACTAGTGAAGGGTTCATAAACCTGTTCAACAAAAGACAACGTTTAATAACATGCTTTACCTCACTTCATATCGTCAGTCGAGTGTGTGTGAGCTGATGTGGCTTCTTATCACAGAGTGAGGCAGACGATGCGTTATTTTATAGTATTCTACGTCCGTCACTCAGCACTGCATTATACTTTCTTATTATGAAAATACCCTTGATGGCTTGAAGAACTCAAATACACCATATTTTGTTGCAGTCGTGTTTATTGTCGTCATGTTTAATCAAAGCGTTTCTATCTCCTGTTTACACCGCGTTAGCTTCACATCAGGAATTTCCTGAAAATTAACGTCATTACTTCTCTGAGGCAAATGTAGCGTTTTCCGCTCGAGGGCGCCCTCTGGCTTTCAGTATGAATTAAAAACTTTTGGGTAACAAATAATACGAAAATAATACTTAATACATTTTAAAACTTAATAAACTTAAACAATTATACATTTATAGGACAATCCATGTTTTCTTCAATGTACAGGAGTTTTTTTCCCACACAGTGGATGCACAAGAGGTTCATATTTCAGATTAAAGTCATAGACTTTAAGAAATTGATATCACAGATAAACAAACACAGATTTTTATAATAATATATATATCTTTTATTTTTTATTTTTCAAAAAACTCTTTAGGCTTAGACCTTTCTAATTTGTTTTAGTCATAGGCTGTCTGCATATTAATAGGTAACCCAGCAGTTTTTTTTTGTGTAAAATCCATTTTCTGTAAAATATTACTAAAATTATAATAATATTTAGTATGAGTATTATATTGTTACATTTATTCTGACATACTCTATTTTTTATTTGTAATTATGAAAAAGTTATTGTAATGGTAATATTTCTTATTTGTAAAAATATTTTTAGCAGTAATAATAATCATAATAATAATTGTTAGTATTAATATATAAACACAAAATGTTATATACACACACTTTTAATTTGTAATAATAAAAAAAAAAAAATAATAATCGCATTTTAAATTGCAATCACAATTTTACCCATAATAATCGCAATTATATATTTTCCCCAAATCGTGCAGCCCTAGAAAAAATCCTTACTTAAATCTTTATAGCCTAAAATAATAAACTTCCAGCAGACGACCGTATGCAAGAGGACTTGCGCCAAAAGAGTAACTCGTGACACGATGCATGATGTAGGATGTAGGAGCAGCTGAAGCTTAGACGTCTCTTGCAATTCAAACAAACAGGGTTGGGCAACAAACTCCTCTTATATCGAAATCCTCCAAATTCTCGTTTTAGACTCTAATTCGTGACCGGTGTTTTGTCTTGCTCTATCCTCTGCGCTTCCACATTCGTCAATGCGTCATGTGTTGGGTCACAGGTAGGGATGTGCGGTATACCTCTGGGAAATTACCGGTATATTTTTTCAAATGTCACGATATAATGATTTTGCTGATTTCGTTATATGCTGCTGTTCCATAGTTCTGCTACCCAAATGGAGAAATTTGGAATTACTTAGCTTATAAAACTGATGAAGAACCATCAAACCTTCCAAAGCATCAGTCAGTTGACCATCCTTATTGTATAGACATTAAGAGATCAACAGATGAGTGATTCATTCAAACTAGTTTCAACTCAAACTCATCTAATTTAGACATTTATTGTCTTTTAACACTGATCAACGCACATACATAAGATCATATTGTTTGAATAACACTAAAGCTCCAATGTGCTTTAAACTAGTGACGTTTAGATCTCATAATATTTGCATGTGAGTTTAGGTAGGTCTAAGAGTAGTAGATTCAGTTACAGAAATGCTACAGAATTTGAATAAAGTGATCAAATGTAAAATAACACTGGTAGTCTTCACTGTTAATATATTAAACCAAGCCTGCAGTCTCCCTCTAATTTACTGAAGCTTTCGCGCCTCGATCGCCCCCCGGTGACCGGTCCCAGTATAGCCGCCCCTCTGTGTTTTCTAATGGACGCGAGACAAACTAAACAATAAAATTACACTTCAAATATTTTTTCCCCAAAGTTAGTTTATGTCATTGAAGGCAGTTATCATCACGATGATTTAATTTCAAGTGTTTTTTTTAAAAATAAGTTTAGTTTGAGTTAGTTATCTGACGCTTTAAAAACGGGGGGTGTGACATCATGATTGACAGCTGAGACTGACGTCTTCTATGAGTGAAGTTGTCACTGAGGCACTAACAGACTTTTTTCTGAATTTTTGGGAGCAGATTGGTGCTTTAGCTTTCATTTCTACATTTCCATAACTGTTTATTTCACACCAATATAATTAATTGTTCTGCATCTGCGAGAGTGTGGGCGGGCTTTTGATATCGCAGCTGTACTTCCTGCTCTACTTCCTGCGCTCTACTGCGCAACTCCGGTCCCGAAATCGCTACTGCGCAGACTCGGTCCCAAGATGTCAGTGCCGTGCACCCCCGCCTGAAAGCTTCAAATATGGCAAGCGGAAACGGATGATGGATACTAATAAACATTTGCAGTAATTTCCCATAAACGCGCAACCTGCTAGTATGAGTACAATTATGCGCAATGCCCGTACCCAAGATTCAGACCCCGTATGGTATCGATTTAATAGCAATATTTTGGTATTAGATTGTGGTACTGTACCAAAGCCAGATTGTGGTATCAAGCCATCTCTAGTCGCAGGTTAGTCTTTTAGTGCAAGTCGACTTGCATACAGTCATCTGTTGGAAGCTAGTTAATTCAGCCTGTAAATATTTAAATATGTATATCTTTCTTACAAAATCTCATCACTTTACTTCAGAAGGTCTTTATTAACCCCCCGGAGCTGTGTGGAGCACTTTTAAAATGGATGGATGCACTTTTTTGTCCTTCAAAATCTCATTTACCATTCACTGCCATTATAAAGCTGGGAAGTTCCATGACATTATTTGATATAACTCCAAATGTGTTCATCTGAAAGAAGAAAGTCATATACACCTAGGATGGCTTGAGTAAATTTGGGATAAATTTAATTTTTGGGTGAACTGTCCCTTTAACATGCATTTTTTTCTGTGGCTATTCTATTGAAATAGTCCATGTTGAAGCATGAATTAGCTTTAATCATTTCCATTGTAAGTACCTCCTCAAGCCTAGATTTCAGTTTTTTTTTAAGAAAATGAGGGGCAAGTATAAAATGATATTTTTTTGTGGTAATCAACATTAATCCACAAATGTTATTGCTTAAGCTTAAGCTCTACTGAACCTGGAATATTCCTTCATGTTGGTTTTGCTCGCATTGAATATGCATTGTTGCGCTAACTCAGCACTGACCTCCTCACCTTTAAGACTGTGGCTCATTGTCGAGTTTGGAACAAGTCAGGGAGGTTTTGCTGGTTTCCGCATCCACTGTTTGCTTTATCTCCTGCCTGTTCGCATTTGCTCTAAACATTAGACTGCTGTCTTGTGATCCCAGCAAACTACATTATGCACACAAACACGCTTAAATACACACTCTTGCTCTTTGCTGAGTTCCTAGAAAACGCTAGCGGTATTTACGGCCACACCCAGAGTGGTGGATTTAGAGAAGCTGAGTTGCGGCCGCTTTGCCTGAACCACAGGGTCCAAAAAAACCCTGGAGCAAGGTTAGACCACATTGCACCGTGACTTGCACGCCAGGGTTTTGGATTGAGGGTCAAGGTCTACTGTGGAGGTGGCCCAAACCATGAATGAACTACATGAAATTATCTAGTGTTTACTAAAACCTACAAACTCACTTGTGGATTAGCCACTTCATTTTTTCCGACATCTATTCTGCTTTATTTTATATTGTAACCACATCACAAAACTCAGTATGACATGATTTAGTGTCTCAGCTACAACTTGTACACAGTTGTTAAGTTCCACAGTGCAAAGATTGAAGAAACACGTCTCTGCTGCAAATTTGATTAAATAAGTATGGTTTCTCTGAACTGTTGATTCAACAGGGCTTGGCTACTCACTGTGATTACTTGCCCCTATAATCTGATTTGTCACAGTATTATGGGATTGTAATGGGTGAGAGGGCAGTCTGGATTTACATCTAGTCAGTAAACAATAATCATTGACCCAACTATTGATGATCAGTGTATGAGCCAAATACAACCATGGTTAGATCCAATCACATTGGCCTCTGCAGGACACTGGGAGTCCTAGGATGTCAGAAGTGCTGGTACTATTTACAATCCTACCAGTACATAGTATCGACTTGCTTTGGTACACAGAAAAATTTAATGTAGGATTCGAAACAGTTTTCACTCAGAAATCGCTAGCGAATTCCCCAAATAATTACGACGAAAGTAAAGAAACTAATTGAGTTACACGTGAAATTTAAAGTAGAAATAGTATTTTCTTGTAAAATGTACTCAAATAATCTTTGAAAAATTGTTCTTGCAGTGTAAAGCCGCAGCTTTTGAGCTCCCATGAGTGTTTGCTTGCATGTGAAGAGCGGTAATGTGGCTTTGCGCATGAACGATCAAATGTACTTCTGGGTCAAAATGCTTGTCTTGGCAGGATATTCATGTTAACACAACCAGTTATGTCATAAGTAAATGTAATCATATGGTAAATTTTATTTATGTAGCACTTTGTACAAAAAAAATAGCTTCAGGGCAGCTTTATTGTATAAGTTTCATAAGTCAGTAGTATTAAAAAACAGAATGTGTGTAACAATACATTTGTAACAATAAAAAAAGAGGGAGCTATTCACTGCTCTTGAGTAGATACATTTTAGTGAGCTTTATTACATAATTGTAACGCTGGGTGAACTCAAAAAAACAAAGGAGCGTTAGATCCAAATGCAAAGAGATTAATAACAAAATAAACATAATAAATAAAACCTGGGAACAAAATAGCACCAAACACACATCCATGTAAGACAAGACTCGACAAGGAACACAAGAAACACTGGGGTTTAAACACTAGAAGGGTAGTATGCAAACAAGACAGAACGAATCAATTAGAAAAAAAACTACAAGGGACAAAACATTGCACACACACTGTAAAAAAAAGTTTACGGTAACCAGCTGCAGAACATTTTTGAGTTTTCTCAACTTAGGGTCAATAGTTGTACAACTTTGTTTGAGTTATCTCAACTTTTTTCATGCTAAATAGTAGAATAAACTTTAAAAGCTGAATTTGTCGTACAAAACATAAGTTGGATGTTTTTTTTACAGTGCAGTACAGGATAAAGGGAACAGAAACAGAGTAAAAATGCAAAGTCCAATGAACAAAACACATGCAAAACAACACAAAGCCAGGAAATACTTAACAATAATAATGTAGACTATTCTAGCAATTTGAGTATATTAGCTCTTTCTTGTTAATTGCTTGAAAATTTGGCGAACAGTTGAAGACTTCAAATTGAAGAATTTGTTTTTTATATTTATATAATAATAATATTACACTTTTTAAAGTATGTTCTTTAGCAGATTTGTTTTTGCTGTTGCATCAAAAAGGGTTATTTAGAAATATTCACATTTGTTGTTTTCAGACTGATCATTTGGTATTGTCGATTGTTTTCAGTTTTGCACTAGTTTCAGTAAGGTTTTTCCCAGTGTACTGCATTAGTATTTTGTGGTGTTATTACTGCTAAAAATAATGTTGGGAAATCCATTTGGGAAATGTTTGCGTAGTACTTTTGGGAATTTTCACTGTGATCCACAGTCAACATGGGGATTTTTGTTTAATATTTTTTGTATATTACATATACTGTAACTTTTCTTTGGGAAAAAGTACCCCCCCCCCCCCCCCCCAATTCTGGAATGTAATGATCGTAATAATAAAAAAAATATCCAGGTAACTTTCCCTCTAAAAGCCCAACTTCATGCTATTAATCGCTCAAGACTCAAATGTCTTTTCAGTTAGTTTATGTTTCTGTCATCAAGTTTTCCACAGATTTGATTTCTTCTTCGCTTCCCTAAACTGAGCACAGATGTAAATTTGGAAAGTCAGTCAGAAATCAGCCTAATGAAAGAGGTTTATCATTCCAGCTGTGTGAATTGATACTAACAGTGCTGGCATTATACATAACTTTCATAAACATTAAGACACTTAAATGTTTGAGTATGTTGTTCATTATATAAAATTTGTTCATACAATGCCGTTCAGCTACCATCATGAAAAGCTCTAAGAAATATGTGCTTTTCTTCACTGACTACAAAGTAAAACCACCCATTGTTCCCCTTCTCTTGCTCATCTTTTCTTGAATAAAATGAATGAGTGAAACCTGAGTGCAAAATCCACAAAAACCCACACTGATGCTTATTGGTGTAATAATAATTCAATGATTCCCTACAGTGATCTGAAACCAAATGAGCAATTGCCAGAGGAGCTGAGCTGTGTTTTGTGTGCAGACAAAAGCCCTTCATGTTGATGTTTATGGAGCTCATATTTAGCGCAGAGCTGTATTTACTGTGTTCAGCATAATTGTGTAGCGCAAGAAAGGAAGGTTTATTTAGTGAGGAAAGGGAAGTGAAAGAAATAGAAAAAAATCTTGCATTTTACATTTAGGTTGACATAATAAAATGAAATAAAAATGCCCGTTCACTGGAATCCCTGAGCTCTGGTTCTTAGGGCCTGGTGTTGAAGTCTGAAATAATTTAAAGCCCCTTCCTTTTTAAACATACTGTATGTACAGAGTGAGGCTATTCTTTAATTCCATTTGATTCACACATGGCTGTAAATTAAAATGCTTGAATGTAACTCTACACCCTTGCTTCATTTAGTATATGCAATTTTTCATATCATCAGAAAAATATACCAGGATAACCACACTTCTCTTCAGACTCTCCTGCTTTTGAGTTGTCATAGTTAATGATATGCTAAAACCCGCCCACACGTTGACGTGATTGGTTACAAGGTAGTTTGTGATGTAAGAAACACCAGCAATTTCATATTGCATATATGTCTTTTTTACTGCAGTTTTAAGGAGAAAATACTCAGCAATGGTGTTGAATCGCACATGGTTTGTCTTAACTTAAGGCATATTAAAACACCACTTAGAAAAACACCACATAAACAGAACTTGATTTTCACCACAGGGGGTCCTTAAATACTTCTATAGAATGTGCCCTCCAACTTTTTGGTATTTATAGAGTCCATTATACTTGTATTCCTAATATTTATCTTCATAAAGCCAACATTGGCATCCTCCAAATAGAGTGTGATTTTTGTTTCAGCCGCTTATGTTGTAGTTTTTGAATTTGAATAAGTATTTGAACACCCTGCTATTTTGCAAGTTCTCCCACTTGGAAATCATGGAGGGGTCAGAAATTGTCATCGTAGGTGCATGTCCACTGTGAGAGACATAATCTAAATAATCCAGAAATCACAATATATGATTTTTTTAACTATTTATTTGTATGATACAGCTGCAAATAAGTATTTGAACACCTGTCTATCAGCTAGAATTCTGACCCTCAAAGACCTGTTAGTCTGTCTTTAAAATGTCCACTTCCACTCCATTTATTATCCTAAATTAGATGCACCTGTTTGAGGTCATTAGCTGCATAAAGACACCTGTCCACTCCATACAATCAGTAAGAATCCAACTACTAACATGGCCAAGACCAAAGAGCTGTCCAAAGACACTAGAGACAAAATTTTACACCTCCACAATGCTGAAGAAGCTAAACATGACTGTCAATCTCCCTCGGACTGGGGCTCCATGCAAGATCTCACCTCGTGGGGTCTCACTGATCCTAAGAAAGGTGAGAAATCAGCCCAGAACTACACAGGAGGAACTGGTCAATGACCTGAAAAGAGCTGGACCACCATTTCCAAGGTTACTGTTGGTAATACACTAAGATGTCATGATTTAAAATCATGCATGGCACGGAAGGTTCCCCTGCTTAAACCAGCACATGTCCAGGCCCATCTTAAGTTTGCCAATGACCATTTGGATGATCCAGAGGAGTCATGGGAGAAAGTCATGTGGTCAGATGAGACCAAAACAGAACTTTCTGGTCATTATTCCAGTAAATGTGTTTGGAGGAAGAAGAATGATGAGTACCATCCCAAGAACACCATCCCTACTGTGAAGCATGGGGGTGGTAGCATCATGGTTTGGGGGTATTTTTCTGCACATGGGACGGGGCCATGTACTGCAAGATTTTGGGGAACAACCTCCTTTCCTCAGTTAGAGCATTGAAGATGGGTGGAGGCTGGGTCTTCCAACATAACAATGACCTGAAGCACACAGCCAGGATAACCAAGGAGTGGCTCTGTAAGAAGCATATCAAGGTTCTGGCGTGGCCTAGCCAGTCTCCAGACCTAAACCCAATAGATAATCTTTGGAGGGAGCTCAAACTCCTCAGCGACAGGCCTATTGACCTGATTGATCTAGAGAAGATCTGTGTGGAGGAGTGGGCCAAAAACCCTCCTGCAGTGTGTGCAAACCTGGTGAAAAACTACAGGAAACGTTTGACCTCTGTAATTGCAAACAAAGGCTACTGTACCAAATATTAACGTTGATTTTCTCCGGTGTTCAAATACTTATTTTCCTCATTGTTTGTATGTATATATATATATATATATATATATATATATATATATGAAACACAAAGTAACAAACTACTCTGAAGACAGAACTCTGGTTGAGTCTGCCGTTTTCTCTCTGCGGGAAGTGGTTGGTGAGGTCTGCTTAAGGCCTGTTTGTTTGATTAGTTCAGCTGTTTCGTCTCAGATATTTTCATCACTATTTATTCCTGTACTGTGTTTACCCACTTGAGCTGTGTCAGCTGGGGACGCTGATCAGAGCCCCAAATACACATTAAAATGCAGGATTAGACATGTTCACATTATTCCCATATGGATAGATTAAAATTTATATTGTGGTCAAATACTAAAACTGAACACAACTATGTTCCTTATTTTGGAGATGTATTTTGGATCCATCCATCCAACTTCCATGTAGTTTTTCGTTTTTAAAGTGACCCGCCAATGGAGATGAGAATCAACTTGACACATGTTTATAATTGTTGATAAAGTTCATAACCTGAGGACCAGAATAAAGGAGTGATGTGCTGTTACTTTATTAAAGCAATTAGTCATTCTATTTTTGTCTGGTGAATTATAAATACATGTAAAAATGGGGGGTTGAGTCCTTTGGACTTGCAACACTTCCAGCATCCTAACAACATGATAACAATCCCTTACACCTTAGCAACTGCATAGCAAAACTTACAGCCATCCAACAGGTCATAGAAACACACTTACAACCACTCAGTACACCTTACACTCACCGCCTTTAACAACACACAAAATCATACTAACAACCATTTAAAACACTATAGCAGCTGCACAGCAGCAGAAACAAGAAGGGGTGGGAATCTTAAGGAACTTAAATATCCGATCCAATTCAGATTCTGGTAGTAACGATCCGATTCCCAAAACGATTTTTAATCGTTGTGCTTTTTTGGTAACTAATTATCCTGCTGTGCAAATACATTAACTTTACATTTTAACCAAAATTGGAGTTACTATGCTTTTTGTTTATAGTTAGAACAAAAAGTTATCTGTTTGGCAGTATTGCTATATTAAAAATGATTAAGGTTAATTATATTTTAATTTTATTAACAAAGTTATATTAGGATTAACCTCTGAATGAAACATGGTAAGCCATACAATTGCAAAGAACAATTTTTAAGAATCAACAGTTCTACATGTACAACTAAGTGTGAGTAGTCTTTAAGTCTTTAAACAAAAAAAAAAGTTCTTTCAAGTCAAGTCAAAATGTATTTATATAGCAAATTTAAAAGCAATAGAGTTACGCCAGGTAAGCAGGTTGTAGTTTGTCCATTTTATCTTTAAATTAACCCTCCACTGCATCCCATCGCCGAATCTGCCGGTTTGTCCGACAAAGCAGTCAGGAGAGATTAGCGTTGGTGGACTTGAACTTGAAAACGGTGTGTACTGACGTCTTTCTGCGGTTGAAACAACATTTCTTTTAGTGTTCATTCATGTTTATTTTATGCTTATCAGTGAACTAGAAGGAAGAGATAATCGGTTCACGAGCAGCTTTAGCTGAGCCGCTAGTGATCACGACACATTAAAAAGAGCCCCACAAAACACTATTTGTGGTTTACATTTCTTTACAAAAAGACAACATTTTAAAGTTTAGACTTTTTTTTATATTGAAAGTAACTTGCTCTGTCCTGTCTGTCAGCGTGTTGTCATTATCCTCTTTGCTCCGCGATGAATTTTCTCTACGTGAGAACATGTGTATGTGGCATGAGAAGCCCATGGCGTGTTGGACATAGCAACAGTAACTAAAGAGGCGGGGCTTTGCGAACAGTTAGCATACAAATGTTCATCTATCAACGTGTTTTTCTGTTTGGCCAGTGAGTGGCACCCTAAAAACACACTAACAACCACTTAAAACAGAGTAGAGAGCTGCATAGCAACACTCACAGTCTCCAACAACACCCAAACAATGTTCCAGCAACAAGTTAGAACACCTTAGAAACACAGTAACAATCACTAGCAACACCTTAGCAACTGCATAGTACCACTCACAACCAGCCACATCATTCTGACAGCACGATAACAACCACTTAGAATACCTTAGCAACACTTAGAGCCAACCAGCACACTATAGAAACACACTAACAACCATTTAGCAACAGCCTCCAATTTACAGCCACTAACAGCTGTTTGGAACACATTACTAACGGTATAACAACATTCACAGCCTCCAACAATACCCTAGCAACTTGATAACACCTGCTTGGAACACATAACCAAGTGCTTAGTAACACTTATGTCTATTTTTATCACCAAAAAAATCAATTACTTGAATAATTGTCAAATATAATTGACTGATTACTCAATTACCAAAAATAATCGTTAGTGACAGCCCTAAATCTAACCCAAGCGTAATCTATCCCAACCATAAATGTGCCATATTTACATTTGAAGGAACTATTTAGTCCCTGTTTGGCCTTCACAAGTGAAATGAGTTCACACAAAAGCAAACACTAAAAAAACAGCCAATGTGGGGTTTCCCCTCGCCATCAGATGGAAATGAGAAACTCAGAGATGACTTTTTACACAGTTGTCTGAAAAGGCTGTCAAATATGTTGCTAAAGCCGCAACTGGGAGTTATTGCATTAAAATAACAACAACACGACCACAGAAACTGTGTTTAAGTTCACAAGGATGTGAAGCCTTGTGTACTGCATACTGCTTTAGTCAGATGAACTACATGTAGGGCACTACACTTTCACAGCCTAACTGCCAACTGTGTGTATACTTGTGTGCATATGATTAAGCCCTCAGGACCTTTAAAGCAGTAATGTTGCTCTGGACATCATCTGCGTTGCCAGGTAAGGTATGTCAGGGTAAGCGTGTCTACTCTCAGAGGTATTAATTGAGACTTGTTTTTGCCCTGTAGTGTGTAGGACTGTTCGTTAGATATTCATACTCTACTGAAAAACGCTTCTATGTACCATGTCCACCCAAACACTCATTTATTCGTCCCTCAGCGGACTCCTCTCAAACTTTGTTTACACAACTTGATAGCCTCCATTTTGTTTGGTTTGCTTCAACACTCAAATAGCAAAGTGTGTCTCCCCCAGCCTTATTGTGCTCAGTCAGGCAGCTGATTAAAAATGTACATTTTTTTAATTTAAAAGATTTGTTGTCATCATGCTCTGTGAATGTTTTACTATTATTTTAATGCCAACGTTCAGGGGGTTCTCAAGTGTGAGGATGTTTCAAACTCATCAAACTAAATTTGGACATGTGAGGAAGTGGTTTGTTGTCATGCGGGTGTGAAGTTCTTTCTGTCTGTCTATCTTATTGTTTTTGTATTATAAAATACTCTGGTTTGATTATCTTAGTTGTTTAACTGCTCTCCTAGCCTGGTTTTCATTTGGTTTAGTTGGTAAGCTCTTTCAGCCTTTCTAGCTTATTTTATATTCCACAAATATTGAAGGACCCCTATACAGTGCATCCTGAAAGTATTCACTTCACTTTTTCCAAATTTTTATTTTTGTTACAGCCTTATTCCAAAATGGATTAAATTAATATTTTTTTTCTAAATTCTACAAACAATACTCCATAATGACAACGTCAATAAGTTTGTTTGAAATCTTTGCAAATGTATATAAAAAATAAATAAAAAAAATCACATGTAGATAAGTAATCACAACAATACTCAATACTTTGTTGAAGCACTTTTGGCACCAATTAGAGCCTCAAGTCTTTTAGAGTATGATGCTACAAGCTTGACACACCTATTTTGGGGCCATTTGTCCTATCTTTCTTCACAGGACCTCTCAAGCTCCATCAGGTTGGATGGGGAGCGTTGGTGCACAGCCATTTTCAGATCTCTCCAGAGATATTCAATTGGGTTCAAGTCTGGGTTCTGGCTGGGCCACTCAAGGACATTAACAAATTGGTCCCGTAGCCACTCCTTTGTTATCTTGGCTTTGTACTTAGGGTCGTTGTCCTGTTGGACGATAAAACTTTCGCTCAGTCTGAGGTCCAGAGCACACTGGAGCAGGTTTTCTTCAAGGATGTCTCTGTACATTGCTGCATTCATCTTTCTCTTGATCCTGACTAGTTCCTGCTGCTGAAAAACATCACACATCCCCACAGCCAGGGCCGGCGCAAGCTCAAATGCCGCTCTAGGCAGAGCACGATCGTGCCGCCCCCCACCTCACACTCACAATTAGGTATCCTTAAGATGCATGTACATACAAATTAATATGTTCTTTATCTATAAAATGACACTAAAATAAAAACGTGCAGGCATGTTTTCAGATTTTATTTTTCATTCTGCAACATGAAAAAAGTACACAGTGCTACAGCTGCATATCATTTCTGTTTTATAATAGACAGTGTACAGAATAAAACTAGAGCCCTGCACGGGCCTCAAATCTAGGCTTATTAAAATTCTCGGACCGAGTCCGACTGGAGGCCGGGTTTTTTTTTTTTTTTTTTTTTTTACATTGTTGCAGCCATTAAAACAGTTCTGTTTTGTTTTTAATGTCAAAGTAGATATATTTCGTTTCGTTTCTTTATTAAGTTAATTTAGAAAAATGTTTAGAGCATTTTTTTGTTTGTTAAATTAAAGTTTTATTTTTTTTAAGTGACGACCAAGCGGCCAGCGGCCGACAGTGAGTAACCGCATATTTAATCGATTTAGTCTCTCAAATCAACTCTTGGCTTGTCTTGCCTATAATAAAATCCATAGGCCTAGATATAAAACACTTCAAGCATCACAATGTTAGTTAATTTCGCCTTCTATTACCACCACAGTAAAAGGCATTTTGACGAGCTGAGGCAGACTGATTATGCTCGCGGCTCTCGCAAACGGAGCTAAACAAATAAAAATAAAAAAAGAACATGCAGGTTGTCTTATAGCCTACCTTACACCTACGCAAAATGAATATAAATCCGATCTTCAATTCCCGTGGTATGCCAGCAACGAAAGCATAAGATTAGATGCATTTTATTCAGCAGCTCATTTCAAATTCAAAGACCACATATGAGAGAGCGCGACCTAAGCGCACGATAATTTAGTCATTTCGCAATCAGATAAATACCTGTTATAAATAACGAATGAAGGAACCAGTTGTGAAAAGGCCATAACGCCGGGGACACACTGCAAGCGTGTCGTGAGCATCTCGGCTGCGTGGCGTGTCCGTTTTTATTTCGGCTCCCATGTTAACCGGTTAGAGCTTGCATACGTCGGTCCGAGCCGCGCGGAAAATACGTGCATGCTTCAAATAGAAGATAGGCCTACGCCTATTTTCACGCGACACGCGAGCGTGTTGGAAGCGTTTCCAGGCGAAATATAATAGGAAAAGATGTGTATATGCCATTTTGACACGAATACACATTAATAAAAATGACATTTTCATGTTTGAAAGTCTGTACATAAATGCAGATATAGGCCGAATTGTAATAATAAAAAACAATATAATTATCGATTTTGAAATATTAAACCAGTCAATACAGAACGAAATATTCTGTAGCCTTTTGCCGTCAATACCATGGATATGGTATGGGCCGGCTATACTGCCGGCGTTGTCTTTGCTGTATCAATCGGCAATATATTTATATTTAACATGAAGTATAGGGCTTCCCTGTACATTAATATCAGCAGACGCCCCACGGATGACACGCAACATAAACGCCACGCTTACAAGAAACGCGCGCGGCTGCTGCTGGCGCGGACTCTGAACTTATGCTCTGAACACTGTGCGAGCCATGGCTGCATTTCCCGATAACGTTGTCTCTTAGCGCGCTACGAAGACTCTAAAGGTATAACTTAACTGAAGGTATACCATTTCTAGGTGTGTTCCTCGAACTATACCTTAGGAGGTTGCTTAAGGTATACCTTCTTAAGTGCGACGTAAGCGGGTGCTGTTCGTGGCGGCGGTGATGAATTGGCTTCTATCAATGGCTCAAGAATCGATTATTTACTCTATGCAGGGGCTGTTTCACTGTGTTATGCGAAAAATTATGTTCTTTATAAAAGAAACACTTCAGAAATAGTTGAACTTTCATTTATCATACAAAATTGCACCTAAATTTTACATAATTCTGAAATGAGTGCACGAACCAGGAATCTCATGCTCAACCACCATTTGAGCCATTCTCATGAGCATCACGCGTCATTTAAATTATTACAATATATTTTCCATAGTGTCTTGATTTAATCCACAACCAGGGATGATTGACCATGCAGCAGCTGCATCACATTATTGTGTAAATAACTAATTTATATTATTAGATGGCCTACTCAATAAAAACGCAACACGCAAAACATATAATCAGCTGCTACTATGGCGGAGAAAAAATAAAGAAGAGAAGAGCCGCCAGCAGCTGATTTTAGTAGCTGAGCTCCGTCCAGTTTGTCTCGACAAAGTTGATCCAACAAGATCTAAAAGCTGCTGAATTTGCTGTCGTGGTAGGCGAAATTTATTTTTAATAGCAGCTTCTGACATGGTAGCCAGGGACTAAAGTTTTCACATATGAAATAGTGCACATACACTAAATGGCTCCGCGGACAGCGCCGTCTTTGATTTAGCACAATTATATTCGCTGCCTCGCTGCCAAAGTTTGACTAAACTCCCCTCCACAATCATTCCCTTTAAATAGGCTCCTAAGCCTTTCCTGTCTAATGGTTTGCCAGCTGATGTACCTTTGGATAATATCATTAAAAAGCTAACAACCACTATAGTGTTTGTAATGAAATTTTATGACAAAGAAATTTATGAAATTTCGTATAACAATTTTAATCCTTGCATAAAAAAAAAAAAAAAAACTATTCAACTAGCCTAATTGAACACTGGGTGTATATTACAACTTCGGAATTATATTCGGATAGACTGACATATAAAGAAGCTTTTTGCACAGTGGTGGCCACTAGTGGAATTAACTTTTAATAGTGATAAGGTATAGCTAAGAGTGGTCCAGACCAACCTTACGAAAGTATGACTTAAAGAAGGTATTCTTAACTAAGTTCGTTTCGGGAAACACATATTAACGTTAAGGGATACCTTAAGTATAACTTAAGAATGACGTAGAGTTAAGAAGGTTTCGGGAAATGCAGCCCATATCTTGACAGTCGCGTTAGCTATGGTCTCCTGTTGTTTCCACCAGCAGAACATATGCAATATGCAAACAAATATTTAGCTCATTGGAGGTTTCGATTTTTTTCTTGACTGATACACACAAACACACATTCACATAATAGCCTACATTTCAGAAGCGTGCTCGTCGGGCTTTCGCAGCGGCAAAGGGCTTTGATTGCGTCCTCGAGTTTAACTTTTTCAGCTAGTTCGTGCTCAATTGCAATTAGTAGTCCAATTGCTAGTCCATTGAGTCTGTCTTGTGTCATTGTACGTCGGAGATAATTTTTAATCAGTTTAAGCTTTGAGAAACTGAGCTCACAGTGACGGGGAGAGTGAGAAGCACTCTCAATGCTATAAAAACATTGGGAAAAATCAACACAATCTCATGGTCATGCGTATAAATACTTAGAGTGTAAAATATTTTTTGCGTGCATATGATACGCACTTTATGCGTATGTATAATACGCCATAACCCTAATAATACGGTTCATATAATACGCCATAAAGTGCGTATCATATGCACGCGAAAAACCACGTAGCCTACCATATGCATGCCAAAACTCATTTTGGCGTATACATTCCACGAGATTGAAAACTATTTATAGGCTATGCATTTTCGTGAGATCGGGCTCAGAAAAATTTATTCCATCCCTTTTTCATAGATGAATTTAAGCGCATCCAGTGGTTTAGATCCAGCAACCAGGCGTCTACCCAAAGCAGTCAGCTCTTCAAACTATTTATGCCTATCAACATCCCGTGAGTCTCCATGAGTCAGGGCCTTTTCCAGTCTTAAGCAATCCTGAAGAACTATTGTTGGCTATTCTCCTTTTCTTTGAGAGATGTGATGTCATATAAAAACCCAAATACGCGCCCATGGTCTCGAAGCAGCGGAAAGCGCTCTTCCACGGAACGGATGGCCAGTCGAGCGTATTTTGCACGCATATACTAATCGATGCCGCTCTAAGTGAGGTGGGGGCGCGGCCGGGCGGAAATTTTTATTTTTAAATTTATACTAATGGAGTGGGAAAAAATGTTGTTGATATAAGTGCCATAATTGTAACCTACCTAATGTAAAACTAACAAATACATATTTTTTTTAATTCTCTCTCTCGCTTACAGTTACACTCTCTCTCTCTCTTGCCGCCCTGGCTGAGCCGCCGCCCTAGGCGGCTGCCTAGTTCGCCTATAGGCACGCGCCGGCCCTGCCCACAGCATGATGCTGCCACCACCATGCTTCACTGTAGGGATGGCCTTGGCCAGGTGATGAGCAATGCCTGGTTTCCTCCAGACATGATGCTTGCCATTCAGGCCAAAGAGTTCAATTTTTGTTTCATCAGACCAGATATTTCTCATGGTCTGAGAGTCCTTCAGGCAAACTCCAGGTGGTCTGCCATGTGCCTTTCACTGAGGTGTGGCTTCCGTCTGGCCACTCTACCATAAAGGCCTGATTGGTGGAGTGCTGCAGAGATGGCTGTTCTTCTGGAAGGTTCTCCTCTCTCCACAGAGAAATGCTGGAGCTCTGTCAGAGTGACCATCTGTGCCTCGATACAATCCTGTCTTGGAGGTCTACAGACAATTCTTTGGACTTCATGGGCTCTGACATGCACCATTAACTGTGGGACCTTATATAGACAGGTGTGTGCCTCTCCAAATCATGTCCAATTAACTACATTTACCACAGGTGGACTCCAATCAAGTTGTAGAAACATCTCAAGAATGATCAGTGGAAACAGGATGCACTTAAGCTCAATTTAGAGTGTCATGGCAAAAGCTGTGATATATATATATATATTTTTGTCATTATGGGGTATTGTTTGTTGTATTGAGGAAAAAATAAATAAATTTAATCCATTTTCAAGTAAGGCTGTAACATAACAAAATGTAGAAAAAGTGAAACGCTGTGAATACTTTTCGGATGCACTATATTATGGTCCCTTGAGGGCTCTATATATGCTCTACTGTTCAGAGGTTTAGACTCGGGAAGATTTGATTTAAAAGGAATTAATACTTTTATTCAGCAGGGATGTATGAAATTGATCAAAAAGTGGCAGAAAAGACATTTATAATGGTACAAAAGCTTTCTATTTCAAATGAATGCTGTTCTTTTGAACTTTCTATTCATCAATGAATCCAGAAAAGGATGTCATGGTTTCTACAAAAAAATATGAAGCAGCACAATTGTTTTTTTCAAGATTGATAAAAATAATAAATGCTTCTTGCGCATTATCAGCATTTTAAAAGATTTCTGAAGGATCATGTGACACTAAAGACTGGAGTAATGAAAATTCGGCTTTGATCACAGGAATAAACTACATTTTAAAATACATAAAAATAGAAAACTTCTCTTTTAAATTTCACAATGTTTTGTTTGGTAAAAACAATGAAATATGTAAGAAACCTGTTTTTATTATTATATCGGATTACATTATTATGAAGTATATTATGTAAGTGTATGTGTAAGTAAGACTGTGTGTGTTTAGAGAGAGAGAGAGAGAGTTTGGCTCTGTGCTTTGGTTTAAAGGCAGTGCTGTTTGTCAGACACACTGTATGTTGCGTAAGAAGGGCTTTTATAAATCACAATGTTGTGTGCTATTAAAGTCCAGTCATATATCATTCTATTGCTGTACTGTAGCCTTATCCTCTGGTAAACATGGACACTGTCCCACCTACCACTATGTGTGTGTGTGTGGATCTGGAGTGGAGCAGGGCATTACATAACAGTGTGGTGGAAAACAGGCGGAGACAAACTGGGTGTGCTGGGAGGGGGTTGGGACATCTATAATTAGAGAACTGCACAGAGAGAGAAAAAGAGATGAAAATATAGATGCAAAAGAGAGATAGCAGCATGCTTTGTTTGCTACATCACACAGGAGCCGATAATGTGGAGGATCTGAAAGACAGAAATTACAAAAGAATGAGGAAAAGAAGAGTTATTTAACCGGAAAGTGAAAAATTAATCATCGAGAAAAGGGATGTCAATTTACATTAATTCCCATAAATGATCAGTGTTAAAATTAGAGATCAATTCATCGATTAACTAACACAAAATAGGTGTCATTTTAAAGCTTAGGAGCTTGGCTTTACAGTGAATACCGGGAATATGACTTGACAAGTTTAGTTTGAAGTGCATAGCATGAAAAAAATAACTGCTTTACATGAAAATGTGATCTGCAAAATCATCGTACATAACTTGTCATATATCGTTCAAAGGTCTCAACAAGCAGAGTACAACAAACATACAGTTAGAGACCAAACTATACCAAGTATTTGTATAAATAGGGCCGTTGATGCATGTATAAACAGTATACACCAGTGGCGAGCTGTGACTTATTTAACCGAGTGGTGCGTCATGTCAAAAAAAAAAGTGCCTAATGCAGATATGTTGGATGGGTTTATTATAAGCGTTTGAGATGTTCACGTCTGCTCTAGATTAGAGTGTTAGCTACTCGGTTGCATGACACATAGCAACAGAGCTAAATCTATTCTTAATATGTTGGACCTATTATACATTTACCTGTTGAGATATACTGTCACAAGTACCCGTAGGAGCTGTGAATGTGATGTTTTGAGTTGAGGGAGGCACGGCCCACAAAATATTAGGCTGTATTTTTGTAATGCTGCTAGGTGTCAGTAGTGGCGCAGAAATTACATACTTCACCCACTTCACGGAATGGCGCATCGGCTTAGGACACACTAAAGACAGATACAAATATGAGTATTCTTTAAAAAAAAAAGTTGACATAATGTATGACTTTAACAAATGTAGACTATCGATTAACAACCTCAGATAGATACATTTGTCTTTAACAATTTACATGTTTTAGTAAAAAAATTATTTCCCTATGGAGAAAATTTAATAGTATGAAAATTGCTTCAGTTGTGATTTCTTTTCATTAGATTTAGCTAGTCTATTCTGTATCAAATACAATGGGATTTTCTGTGATCGAGATCTGGCAACAATAGCACATTTTTCAGCTTGGTAGAGCGATTCGTGGACAGCTTTCCCTGTGCTTTAAATCCCCCATATACAGCAAACCAATGAGAATGCAGGACAACGATACATAAAAACAGCGTAGCAAAGCTGCTCTGGATCCGCTTACCTGAAACCCTCCGTAACTAGCAGATTTGAAGAAAATGCCGTTTGGAAAATAAATAAATGACAAACAGTTACATACGGGTTAGCCTTCTAAAACCTCAATTAAGGGAATTTATAGTCATTTATAGTGTTAATACTAATCAGCACATGGCTTGGCTATGTAAGCATTCCCAGCTTATATGGACCTCACTCCCCTGGTATACACATGATGGTTTGGTGCCACATGCTGGTTTCACACAAACATAACATAAGACAATGCGCTAATCACAGAGCGACATGACACGCTGCTTGGCTAAAGCTATAGAACTTTCCATTTCGATCATGACGCAGTGTTTTCCAACGTCATTTGAAAGCTCAACCAATGTAAACTGGGTCTCGGGTGTTCACAGCTGGAGCGCGCTTGGATTGATCTCTCCGATTGACAGGTCTTGATTTACTAGAATAGGAGTGCAGAACTAAATCTGCATCTAGAAAATCATCACTCATCAACCAGCATCTTATTACTTCTTTATTCTAATACTTTTATTGTGGCGTTTCCTCAAGTAAGTAGTACTCATGTTCAGTAAAATCACTTGTTTTGAAATAAACAGCTAGCCTACCTAAGCCATTGAATGGCTTGAGGACATTAGATGTATTTGACTTGAAACTGTGCAGACCGATCATTGTATAGGCCAGTTCACACATGTTTGTGGGGTTTTGTCAGATCAGTGTGTTATCCGCTGTCGGCGTTTTGTGTGTTTTGTGTTGGTGTTGGTTGGGGTTTGTTTTCACCCGACTGAACATGTTTAATCAGCGCTTGTTTGTGTATGTCGGGGCAGTGTGAACATGACATTTGTTTTTTATAAAATTCTAAATCCAACGGCGAACTTGTTTGTTGCTGTTTGTGTGGTGTGTATTGGCCTTATGACATCAAAATCCGCCGATGTAGTTTATAACTATGGCATGTTCGCTTAAAGGGTTATTTCACCTAGAAATGATAATTCTGTCATTAATTACTTACCCTAATGTCGTTCGACACCCGTAAGACCTCTGTTCATCTTCAGAACACTAATGAAGATATTTTGTTGAAATCCGATGGCTCTAAAGACATTGTTACAAAGCCCATCTCACTACAGTGGCTCTACAATCAGCAGCGAGAATAGTGTTTGTGCGCAAAAACCCTGAAATAACATAATTTAATGTAATTTCAAAACACTGCTCCCTGAAGCTTTGGAGCTTAATAAATCAGCATGATTCATGATTCAGATTGCATGTCAAACCGCCAAACTGCTGAAATCACGTGACTTTGGCGAGCTGAACTGCTGAATCTATACACTGATTCATCACGGTTTGAAGCTTTACGAAGCAGTGTTTTGAAATCGGCCCATCACTATATAAGTGCTTATTTAGTTGTTTTGTAACGACGTCTTTAGTGCCTTTTATGGGTCTTGAGAGCGATAAAGTCATTGTTGCCAATGGAGACCATTCTGAGCCTTTGGATTTCAACAAAAACATCTTCATTTGTGTTCTGAAGATTAACAGCGGACTTATGGGTCTGGAACGGCATGAGGGTGAGTAATTAATGGCCTAATTTTCATTTTTGGGAGAACTAACCCTTTCATTTTTCCTTGTGTGTCTGCTGTATGTGTTTTGCGCATGAGCCACACGCACCTCAAAACGCACTCTAATGATGACATTGCTTAATCGACCAGCTATACGTTTTAGCGATTAAAAAGACAATTGAAGTAGATGAAAATGACAAATCACAAAATCCGCAGCCATATCACCCTATAGCTCAAGACAGGGCTGAGCCTAGTTTTTACCTGGATGGGAGACCTCCTGAATAAACCAGGTTGCTGCTGGAAGAGGTGTTAGTGAGGACAGCAGGGGGTGCTCACCCTGTGGTCTATGTGGTTCCTAACACCCCAGTATAGTGATGGGGACACTGTACTGTTACAAGCACGTCCTTTGGATGAGACCAAGGTCCCGACTCTCTGTGGTCATTAAAAATCCTAGGATGTCCTTCGGAAAAGAGTAGGGGTGTAACCCTGGCATCCTGGCCAAATTGGCCTCTATCCATCATGGCCTCATAATCATCCCCATACACTGATTGGCCTAATCACTCTGTCTCCTCTCTGCTAGTGTGTGGCGAGCGTTCTGTCGTATTATGGCTGCCGTTGCATCATCCACGTGGATGCTACACATTGGTGGTGGTTGAGGAGATTCCCCCTTCTATGTAAAGCGCTTTGTGTGTCTAGAAAAGCGTTATATGAATGTGTAACAAATTATTATTATTATTAAATGCCTGGTTTCACAGGCAGGGTTTAGATTTAGGCCTTAGTTAAATTAGGACATCTAAGTAGCTTTTATATATGTGCCTATATACTGTGGATGCTGCACACTGGTGGTGGCTGAGGAGATTCACACCCCTTCCACATATAAAGTGCTTTGAGTACCTAAAAAAGTCCTGAAACATCTTATTGTGTTTAAGTGGATCTTAAAGGCCCTAATATACTTCAAGCGAAATGGAAGAACGAACTGGTGTGACGTCATTTTGAGCAACAATTTTGAAACAGCTTGCCAAAGCGAACTTTCCGAAAAAAGTTTGCTTTGGCTAGTAAACAACTTTATTGCTACCATTGGTCCATGGTGATACTAGGTAGGTGTGACTTTGAGGCTCTGCCTTCATTGACGTGGAAATCTTCTCTGGTTCTCTTCTGTTCTGTTCAGTTCGTCAATGTCAGACTTCCACGAGTGAAAACATAGACACACTGGAAAGCCGCTTTATAGTAGAACATGAGGTTGTAATTCTGATTAAACGATACACTGACACTGGTTTTCATGTAAAGCTGCTTGCTTTTAAGCAAACTATTGTATAAATTGCTATGTAAATAAAGATGATGGGACTTTACTAGAGTGCCAAATTGCAGAGCTCCTGCAAACATAGCCACATTGCTGTGATCTGATTCTTGTTTTATTTTAAAAACAATGCTTGATGTATTCTCATTTTTTGTTGTGTTTTTAATTTGTAATTGAGAGGAAAGCGCACTGCCCCTATTTACACATTCATATAAACGCTGCTTTCAGCAGTGTGGGCGGCATCGGGATGTCTGCAAAAAATATATCACTGGTCTTATATTTCAAACTTCTTTTTACTCCTAAGAAACAGAACTTCGCCATGAGTTTATCAGGACCTTAATGGATCATAACACACTGCTGGATCTTATCCGTAACTATCCATCCATCAGCACTGAGCAAAAGGGGATTGGGGGAGGTGTCGCTCTCGGGCGAAAGTGAGGGATGGAGTGAAAATGAGGGGTTGAGTGGCAGTGACGGTTCACAGGGGGAGGGAGACAAATGAAAACACATGTCAGAGAGAGATCATGTATGAAACAGTCACTGCTCACGTGGAACTGCAAAAGTTTCAGATGTTAATGTGTGCTTTAGAAATGAATAAAAGAAAATATTGGCCAGCTAGAGGGAGGAATGTTGCTTTCTAACTCTGCCAAGGTCGGACGCGGCGGACTTTAGAGCAAGAGACAAACATGCTTCCTACACACTATATTCAAAGGCCTTCCCTGGTTGACGCAATAAGGACAGTTGGCCGACGTGTATAAGAAAATGCACAAACTAAATACAAAAATTCAGAAGAAAGGGCATTTAGATGTACCCTGGCATGCTACTTTAATAACTAGGCCAGATGACTGGTCATGCCGTGCATGCTGTTGTTTTCTCATGCTTAGTTTGATCTGAGGTCAGCCCGTGGGACTGCAGTTTTGAACCTTGTGTGCTCTTCTCACAGCAGCTTCGAAGCATTTCTGATTACTTACTTTATATCAAACAATTCTGACTTTATATCACACAATTCTGACTTTATATCTCACAATTCTGACTTTATATCTCACAATTCTGACTTTATATCTCACAATTCTGACTTTATATCACACAATTCTGACTTTATATCACACAATTCTGACTTTATATCACACAATTCTGACTTTATATCACACAATTCTGACTTTATATCACACAATTCTGACTTTATATCACACAATTCTGACTTTATATCTCAATACTGACTTTATATCACACAATTCTGACTTTATATCACACAATTCTGACTTTATATCTCACAATTCTGGCTTTATATCACACAATTCTGACTTTATATCACACAATTCTGACTTTATATCACACAATTCTGACTTTATATCTCACAATTCTGACTTTATATCTCACAATTCTGACTTTATATCTCACAATTCTGGCTTTATCTCACAATTCTGACTTTATATCTCACAATTCTGACTTTATATCACACAATTCTGACTTTATCTCACAATTCTGACTTTATATCACACAATTCTGGCTTTATCTCACAATTATGACTTTATATCTCACAATTCTGACTTTATATCTCACAATTCTGACTTTATATCACACAATTATGACTTTATATCACACAATTCTGACTTTATATCTCACAATTCTGACTTTATATCACACAATTCTGACTTTATATCACACAATTCTGACTTTATATCTCACAATTCTGACTTTATATCACACAATTATGACTTTATATCACACAATTCTGACTTTATATCTCACAATTCTGACTTTATATCTCACAATTCTGACTTTATATCACACAATTCTGACTTTATATCTCACAATTCTGAATTTATATCTCAATTCTGACTTTATATCTCACAATTCTGGCTTTATATCACACAATTCTGACTTTATATCACACAATTCTGACTTTATATCTCAATACTGACTTTATATCTCACAATTCTGGCTTTATATCACACAATTCTGACTTTATATCACACAATTCTGACTTTATATCTCAATACTGACTTTATATCTCACAATTCTGGCTTTATATCACACAATTCTGACTTTATATCACACAATTCTGACTTTATATCTCACAATTCTGACTTTATATCACACAATTCTGACTTTATATCACACAATTCTGACTTTATATCTCACAATTCTGACTTTATATCTCACAATTCTGACTTTATATCTCACAATTCTGGCTTTATCTCACAATTCTGACTTTATATCTCACAATTCTGACTATATCACACAATTCTGACTATATCTCACAATTCTGACTTTATATCTCACAATTCTGAATTTATATCTCAATTCTGACTTTATATCACACAATTCTGACTTTATATCTCACAATTCTGACTTTATATCTCACAATTCTGGCTTTATCTCACAATTCTGACTTTATCTCACAATTCTGACTTTATATCACACAATTCTGACTATATCACACAATTCTGACTATATCTCACAATTCTGACTTTATATCTCACAATTCTGACTTTATATCTCACAATTCTGAATTTATATCTCAATTCTGACTTTATATCACACAATTCTGACTATATCTCACAATTCTGACTTTATATCACACAATTCTGACTTTATATCTCACAATTCTGACTTTATATCTCACAATTCTGACTTTATATCTCACAATTCTGGCTTTATCACACAATTCTGACTTTATATCTCACAATTCTGACTTTATATCACACAATTCTGACTATATCACACAATTCTGACTTTATATCTCACAATTCTGGCTTTATCACACAATTCTGACTTTATATCACACAATTCTGACTTTATATCACACAATTCTGACTTCATATCTCACAATTCTGACTTTATATCTCACAATTCTGACTTTATATCTCACAATTCTGACTTTATATCACACAATTCTGACTTTATATCTCACAATTCTGACTTTATATCACACAATTCTGACTTTATATCTCACAATTCTGACTTTATATCTCACAATTCTGACTTTATATCTCACAATTCTGACTTTATATCTCACAATTCTGGCTTTATCTCACAATTCTGACTTTATCTCACAATTCTGACTTTATATCACACAATTCTGACTTTATATCACACAATTCTGACTTTATATCTCACAATTCTGACTTTATATCTCACAATTCTGGCTTTATCTCACAATTCTGACTTTATCTCACAATTCTGACTTTATATCACACAATTCTGACTTTATATCACACAATTCTGACTTTATCTCACAATTCTGACTTTATATCTCACAATTCTGACTATATCACACAATTCTGACTATATCTCACAATTCTGACTTTATATCTCACAATTCTGACTTTATATCTCACAATTCTGAATTTATATCTCAATTCTGACTTTATATCACACAATTCTGACTTTATATCTCACAATTCTGGCTTTATCTCACAATTCTGACTTTATCTCACAATTCTGACTTTATATCACACAATTCTGACTTTATATCACACAATTCTGACTATATCACACAATTCTGACTATATCTCACAATTCTGACTTTATATCACACAATTCTGACTTTATATCTCACAATTCTGACTTTATATCTCACAATTCTGACTATATCTCACAATTCTGACTTTATATCACACAATTCTGACTTTATATCTCACAATTCTGACTTTATATCTCACAATTCTGACTTTATATCTCACAATTCTGACTATATCACACAATTCTGACTATATCTCACAATTCTGACTTTATATCTCACAATTCTGAATTTATATCTCAATTCTGACTTTATATCACACAATTCTGACTTTATATCTCACAATTCTGGCTTTATCTCACAATTCTGACTTTATATCACACAATTCTGACTTTATATCTCACAATTCTGACTTTATATCTCACAATTCTGACTTTATATCTCACAATTCTGGCTTTATCTCACAATTCTGACTTTATATCTCACAATTCTGACTTTATATCTCACAATTCTGACTTTATATCAAACAATTCTGGCTTTATCTCACAATTCTGACTTTATATCTCACAATTCTGACTTTATATCTCACAATTCTGACTTTATATCAAACAATTCTGACTTTATATCACACAATTCTGACTTTATATCACACAATTCTGACTTTATATCACACAATTCTGACTTTATATCTCACAATTCTGACTTTATATCACACAATTCTGGCTTTATCTCACAATTCTGACTTTATATCTCACAATGCTGGCTTTATCTCACAATTCTGACTTTATATCACACAATTCTGACTTTATATCTCACAATTCTGACTTTATATCTCACAATTCTTTTGGAATAACATTTGGAACATTTGGAATAAAAAATAAATTTTAAGTTAATGCAACCAAGGAAAAAAAAAGAAATTATTAATTCATTGCTCAGCTGGATCTTCAAGTTATGTAGTCTGTTAGTTAACCTCACCTCCGAATCCGAGTCGTTCTTTCTTTTGTCAATTCACATTTAATCACGTCTGTTCCCTGGAAAGATTAGTATACCTTTTCTGTCAGTGTCTTATCTGGACCGTGACAGCCCTGTAAGCAATGCATGCAGGCACAATTCGGTTTAATTCCTGAAAACAGAATTGCTTAGTTCAGCTCTCTACTCTTCGGGCTCCAGTCATTCCTTCTCACAGCCCCATAGGCTGAGTGCAGAAGGTCCTGTACAGAACCGATGGCCTGTAGCGCATGCACGGTCAACACAAAATTAACAAATCGCTCTCTGAGACAACTCGTTGTTCCCGAGTCATATTTAAGAATAGTTCAAAAAGAACAAATTGTTCATGAACGACGCATCGCTAAAGCATAACTTAGTTTTCAAAAGAACTCAGCTGCACACAAGCTGGAAGAAGTAGAAGAAGATGACTGTAAATGATCTTTGCCGGTGTTGTAAAAACTTTTTTTACGGATACACAGACGGAGTACTTACTAACACAATCATCATTTTTGAGAGAAATAGTGAATGCATATATGAACAATCTCTCTGTTTAGGATTAGAACGAATTCAACCCAAGCGCTCTTTGGTGACGTGGATGATTACGTTGCGTTATCTGTCAGTCATCGCATAAAGCCCGCCCTGACTATTTGATTGGTCCGAACAGTTTCTGTTCAGGCATAATTACTCCACAACAGATCAAGTCCAGACCGCATTGCCCGACCTCAAATGTTGTTGGCGGGGCTAAATTTGGCTGGCATCCAAGCTAGTAATTCTGACTTTGTAATGACTATGTAAACTCGCAGTTGCAAGGAAAAAATTCAGAATTGTGAGAAAAAAAGTTGCAATTAACTTTTTTTTAAATTCCATGGCGGAGACAAACTTCCATACTCAGATGTACATCACAATATGTAAGAAAATATCTGTCTGTCTGTTTTTCTTTTTATGTGCCTTTAAACCCCACAGCCTACTTCTTTGCTATAGCTTCCAAGAAAATTCTGCAAAAGTTTAGCTTGTGTTTAGGCTGAGGGACAAATAAAAATTAAAGTCCATTTTGTCAAATAAGGGTTCTGAATCAACAGTCAGGACAACTGCACTTCTGTGTCACACAAGGGGCTGAGTGTCATCCAACAAACCACAGGAAGAATGATATGTGTGTGTGCACTGCTAACTTTAGCATACCGCTCTCAATGTTCAGTGCTTATTGTGTGTTTTTCTGCAGGCCAGATAGCTTTCCTCTGTCTGGATCGCTGCCAATTGGTGTGACATATCTGCTTCCTGAAAACAAACTCAACGAAGCAGAGACAAAAACCAAACTAATGCATGAGGCAGCGCACTGAAAGTGTGATCTACAGTAGGGTCTCCAAAAGTCTGACCACTAGTAAAAGTGCTCAGATTTTTTTATTTTTACTTTATAATAAAAATGATAATAATAAAGCATAACAATTTAAGTAAAAAGTTTATAAACTGAAACATGAATGTCATAATGTCTCAGATCATCTCTCTTTGTCTTCAATAACAGCAGCATTCTGATCACGGTCATGTTCTCCAGCATGATTTGAGATGACTCAAAGCTTCAGTGGAAGAACATCTGACCAACTGTACAGAGTCACATGATCAGTCTTATTTTTAGTGTTTTCAATTGTTTTGAATTTTTTATATTTTCTAATTTATATATATATATATTTTAAAATATACACAACCATTCAAAAGTTTGGGGTCAGTAAGTGTGTGCGTGTGTGTGTGTGTGTGTGTGTGTGTGTGTGTGTGTGTGTGTGTGTGTGTGTGTGTGTGTGTGTGTGTGTGTGTGTGTGTGTGTGTGTGTGTGTGTGTGTGTGTGTGTGTGTGTGTGTGTGTGGCCTGGTAATCCCTACGTTATGGGGACAAAGATGGCAATATCCGAAATCCTTGTCCGTGTGTGTGTGTGTGTGTGTGTGTGTGTGTGTGTGTATAATACATTTTTAGTTTTTTTTTTTCAAGTAAGGCTGCATAAAATAGATCAAAATTGACATTCACAATGTTTCAGTGCTGTTCTTTTGAACTTTTTTATCCATGAAAGAATCCTGAAAATTAAGTTTCACAGTATCCAGAAACATGAAGCAGAACAACTATTTTCAACATTGATAATAATAATAAATGTATATTGAGCATCAAATAAGCTTTTGTGACCCTGGACCACAAAACCACTCATAAGGGTACATTTTACAATTGATATTTATACATAATCTGAAAGCTGAATAAATATGCTCCCCATTAAGGTATGGTTTGTAAGGATAGGACAATATTTGGCCCAACTATTTAAAAATCTAAATATTGAGAAAATTGCCTTTAAAGTTGTCCAAATGAAGTCCTTAGCAATGTATATTACTACTAATTATAAGTTTTTGATATATTTGTGTCAGGAAATTTAATAAATGTCTTTATGGAACATAATCTTTACTTTAATGTCCTAATGATTTTTGGCATAATAATAAAAATGGATCCATGCAATGTATGGTTGGCTATTGCCACAAATATACCCGTGTGACTTATGTGTTGTGGTCCAGGGTCACATAGCAGAATGATTTCTGAAGGATCATGTAACACTGAAGACTGGAGTAATGATGCTGAACATTCAGTTTTGATCACAGGAATAAACTATATTTTAATATACATTCACATAGAAACTAGTTGGTTTAATTTGTTATAATAATCCAGAATATTACAGTTTTTTTACAGCCTTCGTGAGCAGAAGAGACTTCTTTTAAAAACATTACAAAATCATACCGACCACAAACTTTTGGAAAGTAGTGTACATTCGATTTTCAGTCACAGATAACTAATTTTCCCATAGTATGTGTTTCAAATAAACCTCCACACGTAAAACTTTCTCAAGCAATTTGAGGATAAGGACCAGCTGTATGTGTGTAAGTGTTTGTCTGCCTCTGTCATGCGGGGTGACAGTGCTTACCTTGTTTACACACACACACACACACACACACACACACACACACACACACACACACACACACACACACACACACACACACACACACACACACACACACACACATACACACACACGCACACACACACACACACACACACACACAAACGTTTGTTTTTGTGAATTGTGGGGACTCTCCATAGTAATGGTTTTCATACCCTACAAACTGTATTCTCTATCCCCCTACACTACCTCTACCCCTAAACCTACCCATCACAGGAAACTGCACAGATTACTTGCTCAAAAAAAACTCATCCCGTATGATTTATACGCATTTTGAAAAATGGGGACATGGGGAATGTGCTCATAAGTCACCGTCTCCTTGTAATACCTGTGTCATACCCATGTCATTGTACACATTTGTGTCCTGATATGACACACACACACACACACACACACTCATGCGTTGGTTATAAATAGTGAGGTGACCTACATCCACAGTTCTGTAAACAAACACCCAGAGAGAGTATGACAGTCCTCCTTACAGATAAATATTATCTGTTTACTATCTGACCACAAACACAGAAGACTCATTCACTTCATATTTATCATATTTCTTTTAATTGTTTTGCTCTTCTTTCCTGCAGCAGCGCAGGTTTAAAAAGCAGCAGTTCATTCACACTCTGACTGAACTGCCAGTGTCTATTGCTCCATAGAAAATATTGTCTATTAGTGCTGGGCAAATAATTAATCGCATCCAAAATAAAAGTTTGTGATTACTTAATATATCTGTGTGTACTGTGTATAATTATTATTTAAATACACACACACACATGCATGTATATATTTAAGAAAAATGTGTATATATATATACAGTATATACATGCAAATGTTTCAGAAATATATACTTGCATGCAAACTCCTGAGACTGAAATTTGTCCAATTTATTATAATGTAACTGAAAACTATAATTTTCATGATAGGTCAGAGATCTAGTGTAGGTAGGTCTCTCTCTCTCTCTCTCTCTCTCTCTCTCTCTCTCTCTCTCTCTCTCTCTCTCTCTCTCTCTCTCTCTCTCTCTCTCTCTCTCTCTCTCTCTCTCTCTCTCTCTCTCTCTCTCTCTCTCTCTCGGTGCTGGCATTATTCCAGCCAATAGCAACTGTTCGTCAGTAATGGAGCTGCTCTCTGGAGTGCTATCAGGCAGGGCCGGTTCTGTTTATTTCAGCTTCTATCAGTGAACATGTGCAGCCAGGCCCTGGTTAGAGGGGAGGAGAAAACACACACACAGAGAGAGCAGGCCAGCAGGGCGGAGAATGAAGCTTGTGGAGGCGTGGGAGTTATAGCTGTGCTTCTCTCTGCCTGCTCCATTCGGCATATTACACACACACACACACACACACACACACACACACACACACACACACACAAAACTTTGCACAATTAAAGACATTACACAAAAATACACCATTGCAATGTTCTCTCTATACCTGTACACTCAAAATGATATGTATGAACACAACACAAACACACACAAACTGTCCAGTTTCCCATGAAGTCCTCTGAATAAGCTTCATCCAAAATTCATGGAGTTATTGATAAGTCTAAGAGTCAGGCTGCAAACTATCCCATGCATTGCATTGATATCTGACAGAAATTACAGCACTACTAACTTTGGTGAGTTTTCATATGGCGCAATAGAACATCAGCCTATCTGATTTATTTTCATTTTTATAACGGTTCAATAGGGTTGAGTCTAAAAAAGTTTCTTTAACGACTGCATAATATTTTCATGTTTAATGGGTTGTTTTAATTATTTTGTAGTGATAAAGATAAAAATAAAGATGTTTCCACAATCCTAAATCCATAAAAGTATTCCATGATGGGATGAAGCACCTAACAGAACCCTTTGACCTCTTCTAAGAGTGAATAATACAACATAGCTTTTTGATTAGACATTTTGATGCCCACTGTTGAATTTTACATAATTCCCTGTCTTATTTGAAAATATTTATTCATTTATTTTTGGTTTGTAAAATTCTGTCATAATTTACTTTAATTCTCTTTTTTTTCCATAGAGCATACACTGTAAAAAATGATATGTTCAATAAGTTATGACAACATATGTTTTTACATTGTTTTAACTCATCAATATAAGTTAAGAAATGTTAAACTTGTTTTTATTAGTTATACAAGATGTAACTCATTTTTAAAGTCAGTTTAACATAATTTAAGTTGAAATAACTTAAACATCCAAGTCGATTCTACTGCAAAAGTTCAAAATGTGCCTTTTTTTTTAAGTGTAGAACAAATGTGAAATTTAGAACAATATTCTGGTCGCGCTTTACAAATGAAAGTGGATGAAGAAAGACTGATGCTGTTAAGCTTCAAAACAGCACTGTTGAAGTGGTCTGTACAACTTATATCTCAGTCTCTTCCTCACGCAAGGCTATCATATGTCTTCAAAAGGTTTAAATATATTGAGTTCGATGAACCACTGTTATACTGATACTTTTATGATGCTTCCTTTTTGAAACTTTAAAGCTTTAGTCCTCATTCACTTTCTTTATAAACTGTAAAAAATTATATGTTCAATAAGTTATGACAACATGTGTTTTTACATTGTTTTAACTCATCAAAATAAGTTAAGAAATGTTAAACGTTTTTTATAAGTTAAGTTTAAAGTCAGTTTAACATAATCTAAGTTGAAATAACTTAAACATCCAAGTCGATTGTACTGGAAAAGTTCTAAATTTGCATTTTTTTTTTTTTTTTTACAGTGTAATGAATAAAAAAGTAAGGCTATTCAACTATCCATATTTCTGTTCCATAGAAGGAAAAAAAAGAAACACACACTGTAAAAAATTATATGGTCAAAAAGTTATGACAACATATGTTTTTACATTGTTTTAACTCATCAAAATAAGTTAAGAAATGTTAAACTTGTTTTTATTAGTTATACAAGATGTAACTCATTTTTTAATGTCAGTTTAACATAATTTAAGTTGAAATAACTTAAACATCCAAGTCAATTCTACTGCAAAAGTTCAAAATGTGCCTTTTTTTACAGTGCATGTTTGGAATGACGTGAGGCTGATGGCAACTTCCCCTGTATATTGATAGTAATAGATGTGACTTTCACATATGAGTAAAATAGCTTATTTTAGGTAGTTTTACTTATCAAACAGAAAACTTTAACAGTGTTTACAGACTACCTCTCACCAGAGCCCTCAAAAAGAAAATCAAAAGAGCCACCACATCACAGCATTGTAACAATGGCACACACTGTAGTTGTAACAACACAAACCACAGCTAATACAACCTAGAGCAAACCAGGAGAAAAACACAAGCTGAGATGCTCTTCACTCATGATCTTTACTTCATTTCCTCAGGGTTGTGAGATTTAGATCGGAGGAATGTGACCATAGATTTGTTTCGCAGGGGAATAGCCACTGCGACCAGGCTGTTGTTAAATTGACGGTGTGTGTGTATTTACTAGCCTCTTTCACACATAGTCTGTGCTGGTAAATTACCGTTAAGAGATCATATGTGAATGGGACCTTTTCAAAAATACCAGTAAAGCACTTCTGGCAATTTCCCAGTATGAGAAGTTGTAACATTAGCAGTAAATTACCAGTATGATGCCGTGTGTGAACAAAGAACAGAATTATCGGAAACAGAACACACTTAGAAACGCTGAACACGCTGATGCAAAAAGTCTGACTAGGACCAATCATAAACGGGCCAACGGTTAACGGTAAGCTCTGCTGCTTTTAGGGTGTGTTCATACTTGTATTTCGGTTCTCTTTGTTCTCTTGGTCTGGACCAAAAAAAGGAAATGTTATACATTTTTCTGATGCCTGTAACGAACTGTGATGGGCAACATAGCAACTATGAAGAGAAAATAATGAGAAATATCATTATATGTAGGCTACGTGCATACAACGAGCGCATTTAGGCCAGCACTGCATTGTTTTGGATGTTCGGTAAGTTCCAGCAGGAAATATATATGCAATAAAGGTCGACCAATCAGTTTGTGAACATCTTATGCTTTTAGAGACTGTGTAAAAAACGGTAATGTGAACGCTAAGCTGACCAGGACTAAATGCTTTTTATTTCTTTTTGTCCGGACCAAATGAGCCAAGTGAACCTAACCACAAGTGTGAACATACCCTTATTCAAATGAACCACACTAACAGCAATCGCACCAGAGTTGGTTTTAAGCCAAGTGCACACTGTGCGATTTTGCCGACGATTTGGCCATCTGAGACAAATTTAGCAAATCCTAAAAGATTCCTCTAATCCTAAGATAAAATCTGACGTTTTTGATCGTTTGACATGTTCACCGGCAGCCGATTAATGAGCGCTGCGATCAAATTTTACCTCAGACGAAATTCTGGCAGCTAAAGATTATTTGTAGCCACTATTTTATTCCCGTGTGTAATGCAGCTCACTGTCACCGAACGTGTCATTCATCGACTCTGGACGAGTTTTCTAGCGTGCCCGCTTTAGCGCACCTTGACTATCGTTCAGTCTGACATTAATGACAGCTGAGATCTTATGGAATAGTGTGACATGGATTACATCAGGGATCATGTTCGTACAGTCTGACAAGCAACATTCGCAAAGGATTTAATAAAATCGCACAGCGTGCAGGACCCATTAATCAAACTAAACCTGCCATGTGTGAACACAGCCTAAATGTTCCTCAATGTAAACATGCCAGACAGACAGGTGACCTCTGTGCCACGTCTCGTGCTCGAGACCCTGAAGTGGTGTACTATAGTGACAGAATTAAGGGTCTTGTGATTTTAAGAGCAAAACCGTCTTCTGTGTGATCCCTTTGAGATTTTTTTTTGTTGTAAATTTGGACTGATAGTGAAACTGAAAGGCTTGTCCAGATGGAGTTTACCGGTATTTTGGTACTGATGTGTGAATGGTATCTAAAAAGACAGAAAGCCGTTGCTTGTGTAAACAGCACATTTGTGTATTTAGTGGAAAAGTCAAAAGGAGAAACTGTCAAAACTGTGAAAGGAGCTACTGTCATTGTGAACACACATTTACGGTGTCCACTTTGCAAATGACCACAGAGATGCGACAAAACTAGATCAATCCTATTATGATCGGCAAGTGTTCATGTGTAAAGGGTTCATGTGAGTTTCCGAGTATTGTTAAACTGTAAAAAATTATTTAGAAAAA
Organism: Pseudorasbora parva; assembly: GCF_024679245.1. Lineage (NCBI taxonomy): Eukaryota > Metazoa > Chordata > Actinopteri > Cypriniformes > Gobionidae > Pseudorasbora > Pseudorasbora parva. The sequence goes on from NC_090177.1 coordinate 33,772,814, forward strand.
AAGTTACCTGGTTGCCTTAAAATTTTGAGTTCATTGAAATTAAATTGTTGAGTTAATACAATGAAAATTTTTTGAGATTCAACAACCTTTATTAAAATATTATTAAAAGATTTTGTAAGCATATTGGGTAATTGTTTGTGTTTTATTTCTGATGACGCAGTGAAACATGCCAAATAGTGCTATTTTCATGATTTATCACATTTTTTATGTGGTTCAGATACCAAAATATTTTGAGTTCTATTCATTAAACAAATTTTCTTCATTGCATCAACATTGTATCAATAAACTCTTAATTAATTAACTCTTAACTTTTTAATTTCAATAAACTCTAAATTTTAAGGCAACCAGGTTACTTACTTTTTTAAGTTAAGCTAACAAAAACCAACAACATTTTTTACAGTGTAGGCATATTGTATAGTACTGCTCACTTCAAATCTAGACAGTGTTACACAGACCTGCCAATGCTGTAGACTAGAGTGATTATAGCATGTGGCTTCATTAATAACAGTTACTGGTGGGTGCAGTGTTACACACACACACACACACACACACACACGTTTGTTTTTGTGACATATGGGGACATTCTATATAGGCATAATGGTTTTTATACTGTATAAACCATATTTTCTATCCCCGTACACTAGGCATGTGCCGATATCAATTTTTCATGTTGCGATTAATTGCTGAAGTTTTATCACGGTATACGATATTATCACGATATTGAAATAAGTTGCAAAAAAAAGTGTTGCCATAGCATAACAGCTTTAAGAACTATTTTTGTAATAACAAAAATAACTGAATGTTTAAATACAATAATGCACCAAAAATATATACAGCTCTGGAAAAAAAAATTAAGAGACCACTTAACATTAAGAAACAATGAGAAATCAATGTTAAGTGGTCTCTTGATTTTTTTTCAGAGCTGTAAAAGTACAATTTTCAAACAGATTAAAGTGCAAAAGAATAAGGCTATAAAGAACAACAGGTAGGCTAACAAATAAGGTCTCATTATTTAATGCATTAACTAAGATTGAGCAATAGCTACATTTGGTACTGAAAGTATAATCATTGTTAGTTTTATCTTACGTCCATTAAAAAGTTATTTTGATTTTAATGTTATTAAACACAAACTAAGAAATTAACATTACTTAGAATGATTAATTCTTTATAAGTATTTTTCATTGTCAGTTTGGTAATAATGAATTAACATGTTAATGAAGTCGTATGTCTCAAAGTTTTACTGAACAATAACAAATAATTAGAACAGTTCTAATTATTAGGGCATGTTGTAGTCCAGATTAAAACATAAAAAAGTTTACATTTGAAAATAAATAGCCTATTAAGTCTTTAAGTATTAAGTATTTGGTGCTGTGATGAACAACATTGAGATTACAAAAAACTAATGGATGTTTTAAAAACTACACGTGTTTTCTTTTGTTTGCGGGTTTCCGGGGTAATCGCTGCATTCTGCAGTTCATCAGCGCCCTCTGCTGTCACTGAGCGGCACTTCAGCAGCGCGTCTCCTTCACTTCACGCAGAATACAGCGGTGTTGAGCTTTTATACTGTTGATGGGCAAAGTATTCTTGAGTGCATTATTAAAAAAAATATATAAATTGTTAATAAATTATTATTTACGATATTACGGTTATCAGGTTAAAGTGCCCACGATAACAATATTGTGCATATTCATTATCGTGATAAATCACATTATCGAAAATCGGCACATGTCTACCGTACACTGCCCCTTACCGGGTAATCCCTACGTTATAGGTCCACACAAATATATCCTAAATCCTTGTCCTTGTGGGGACATTTTTTGGTCCCCATGAGGAAAACATCTTATGAATCATACAGAAGGAGTTTTTTTTTTGAGAAAGTAAAAATGCAGAATTTGTTCTGTGATGGGTAGGTTTAGGGGTAGGGGCAGTGTAGGGGATAGCAGTATAAAAACCATTACACCTATGGAAAGTCCCCATAAAACATGGAAACACTGTGTGTGTGTGTGTGTGTGTGTGTGTGTGTGTGTGTGTGTGTGTGTGTGTGTGTGTGTGTGTGTGTGTGTGTGTGTGTGTGTGTGTGTGTGTGTGTGTGTGTGTGTGAATATGGTAAAGTATGAATCATACAGCTGAATGTGATAAAGAGCTTTTTCGGGAAAAGCGTGGAGAAGCGGGAAGGCAGGAAAGCAGGCGGTGTGTGAGTGTGTGAAAAACAGAGTGGGAGGGAAACATTTAGAGAAAACCATGTTGCTGCTTGAGTCTGTGATATTCTCCTGCTCACTCTCTATACCAAATCATTTTGACTGCGTGGATTCCCTTTTTGGTGCAAAAATGACTAAATGGTAATTAGAAGTTGGCTAAATCTGACAAATTTTATTCAGCATATAAATATAAAAAATGTTGCACATTATATTCAGCAATGATGCATTAAATTGGTCAAAAGTGACAGAAAAAGCATTCATTATTTTATAAAAGATTTTTATTTTGACCAAAAATGCTGTTTTGTTGTTGTTTTTACTTGGTGAAGGTTTTCACAAAAATATTAAGCAGCACAACTGTTTTCAATATTGTTAATAATATATATATTAAAAAAATGGAGCAGCAAATCATCATATTAGAATGCAAACATTTCAGAATGAATAACTATAAAAACAAATCTAGTCTAATTTAGATTAGCTAAGTAAATGTGTGTGTGATGCTTTCATTCAGTGTGTATATGTAGGTATGTTTGCAGTTCTGGTTCCGACAGTCTCAATCAAAACAATATATGTAGCAAATTATATTTGAAACCAACACACACACACACACACACACACACACACACACACACACACACACACACACACACACACACACACACACACACACACACACACACACACACACACACACACACACACACACACACACACACACAATGATAAAACCAGCAAACTGCACTCATCTATAATGTGTGTCATTTCCGTCGCCTCTAGAAGCAGCCAGTTTCTCCTCTCCTCTTTTCCAAAACTGTGCGGTTTTCTTTCCGCATAAATCTGTCTCTGTCATTTCTTTCTCTTCTCTCTAAAAACGAGGCAAAACCTTCATATTTTATTTATGTTCCTTATTCTGTCTGCTTCTAATCCACTGCTTGCTTTTCTTTTCTTTTCTTTTTACTTTTTTTTCTTTTTTGCAGCGATAGAAAGATTTTTGGAAGTTGACCCAGATAAAGGAAAAAAGTTTGACAGCCCTGCCAAGTCTCTGGGCTTGGCTTTCAGAGCGACTCCAAACCAGTTTGCTCTGGTTGGGTTGCCAAAGTGGGCGGGGGGGTAGAAGCCCAGAATATGAGGGAATACGAGGGAGTGTGAGTGGGATTTTTTTTTTTGATTATATAACACAGAGACACAGCTTAGCATTGTGTTGGTTTCTGTTCTTAGATCAGTGCTGCTGTTTTCAGGGTGGAGCGGATCAGACGGAGGGAAGAATCTCATTACCAGAACAGCTCTATAACCTATGATTCTCTAGCGTGGTTGAAAAATGACATAATTACAAATGTTGAAATAGGTAATCGACTTTTAAGGAGCAGGTCACCCAAAACATATGAACATTTCATTCATTCACTCTCCATACATTTAGCAGAATGTCCAGGCTGCACTTTTCCATACAATGAAAACAAGTGAGGACGAGGGCTGTCAGACTTAAAAAAATAATAATAAATAAAACCCCATAAAAGTGGTACATGTGCCTTTTGCATTATTGTTATTTCTATATTCCTCTGAAGTCAAACTATGTTTGTGTGATGAACAGACTAACATTTTTCACTGATAATCTTCATTCAGATATGGACAGGCATGTTGCATCATGTTTCACACAATTGGTTCCATACAGTGTTATATGTATTATTTATGTACTAATATATGTAGTTGTCATGATTCCTGTCTTGTGTTCCCCTGGTCTTGCGTGGACTTTTGTGTTATTTCATGTTTTGCGCTATGTTTTGTACTCCTTTGTAGTTTTTTCTTGTTGATTAGTTCTTTGATTGTTCCCAGGTGTGTCTTGTTTGCCAATTACCCCTCGTGTATTTAAAGGGATAGTTCACTTTGAAATTAAATTTTGATATGTTTTAGCTTACCTCATGGGCATCCGAGATGTAGGAGTATTTGTTTCCCCAGTAGTTTCAATTTTGATCATTTTAGGTCAAACCGTTCTTGTCTGTGCCTCACATAATGCAGGTCTATGGTCACCACCTCAAAGAGCATACACAGAGAAGTCCAAATTAAACAATCCCCCATCGTAAGTACACACTGATGGCCTAAGACACGAAACCAGCGGTTTGTGTGAGAAAACGAACAGTATTTATATCATTTTTACCTCTTGTACACCACTACGTCCGACTGATCCGAGGGCGCGCGTGTGTGTTTCCTGTTGTGACATTCGCGTGTTCTGGCTTTGGTCTGCGCAAGCGCGGAAAGCACCGGAAGTGGATCTCTCGTGCGTGTACGGCTCTCATTGTTTGAATTATTGTCCAGCCCTAGGCTATAGGCTTATATATTTAAAAATGTTAGTAAATGGACTTCCATAAACCCAGTATTGGTCTGGGTTTAAACATTCTGACATTCAAAGTGAAGCATTCACGTGACTCGAAAAAAAGTGAGGCTGTGTTTGTCGTTGATCACGTGTTTCTCTGAAAACAACACAGGCTCCGGAATGGAGCTTCATGTGAAATAGCGCTGCGTAATCAGTACATTCTTTGAAGATTCAGTGTCATATGTAATATCACTAGGATTCCAGCTCTTCATTGTTTTTGAATTAACCCATGCAACAAAGATTCGACCAAACATGGACCCAGCAGTGAGGATTATGCGTCTCCATCAAGGAGATTGCTGCCTAGAGCACTATCTGATGGACTTTATCCAACTGGCTCATTTGGCCAAAAGGGAGGTGATCCCTCTCATTAATTTTTTCGGGGGGATATCTGAGCTGAGCCATTCAGCTCAATTATGCCGTTGCACAATCCTTATTGGACTTCAGATATTTCCTCCATGCTTTCCTCCACACGTGTGTGTGTGTGTGTGTGTGTGTGTGTGTGTGTGTGTGTGTGGACCGTACACATTTCTCCAGCTCCTTTCCTCTCCTTCAGCTCCTCCCGAGCCGGCACCTTCCACTCGGGAGCTCTGTTGGTTCCAACGTAATCATGTCCTGTCCAACTCCCTACCTGTCCTGCTATGGCCACAGAGGCCTGTCTTGACACGGCACCAGAAGCTAACCCTAACCTTTCTGTGCCCTTTGTTATAGTTCCCCCTGCCCCGCCATGGTGGTCTCCAGTTCCACCTGGAGATCTGCTACTTAAAGGCTGTCTTGATTCCTGTCTTGTGTTCCCCTGGTCTTGTGCGGACTTTTATGTTATTTCCTGTTTTGCCATCTTGAGTTTGTGGGCTGTACAAACAGCTCCTCTCGAGGCTGCACTGCCCACTCATGAACTCTCTGTTCACTCTTACACAATAATAGAGGTCATCATTTAACTTTCTGCCTGTCCCTATAAGACCACAGAGGTTGCTCTTGAACTCTCACCCTGTCTCCATACGACCACAGAGGTTGCCCTTGAACTTAATGTCTGTCCTGTTATGACCATGGAGGTCTCCCTTAAACTCCCAGCATGTCCTGCTATGGCCACAGAGGCCATTACTGAACTTTCTGCCTGTCTTTACACAGCACCAGAAGCCAACCCTAACCTTTCTGTGCCCTTTGTTACAGTTCCGCCTGCCCTGCCATAGTGGTCTTCTGATCTGCCCTGGTGGACCTCTGCTCTACCGTAGTGGTCACCAGTCCCACCTGCTCCCCCTCGGTGGCCATCAGCTAGGCCTTGGTTGTCTTCAGCCCCACCAGCTCTGCCGTGGGGGTTTTCAGTACTATCTGCTCTGCTGTGGTGGTCTTCTGCTCCACCGTGGGGATCTTTAGTCCTGTCTGCTCTGCCGTGGGGATCCTCAATCTCATGGTAAAAATGGACTGCATTTATATAGCGCTTTCAACAGACCCATGGCCACCAAAGCACTTTTACATATTGCCACACATTCACCCATTCACTCTCTCATTCATACACCGATGGCGGTGTCAGGCATGCAAGCTCCATCCAGCTCGTCAGGAGCAGCTCGGGTTTGGTGTCTTGCTCATGGACACCTCGACATTTGGTCAGGTGGAACCGAGGATGGAACCACCAACCTGCCTGTTTATAGGCCACCTACATAAACTACTGAGCCCATGTCTGCTCTGCTATGATAGTCTTCTTTTCTGATGTGGGGATCCTCAGTCTTATCTGTGGTCGTCTTCTACTCCTCCGTGGGGATCCTCAGTCTTATCTGCTCCATCGTGATGGTCTCCAGCCCCACTGAGAGTGTATTCAGCCCCGTCAGCTTCACTCTGGCGACCCGCTCTGCCTGCTCCACCCTGGCCACCTGCTCTGCCTGCTCCACCCTGGCCACCTGCTCTGCCTGCTCCACCCTGGCCACCTGCTCTGCCTGCTCCACCCTGGCCACCTGCTCTGCCTGCTCTGCCTGCTCCACCCTGGCCACCTGCTCTGCTGGCTACGCCCTGGTTCTCTGACCCTCTTCAGTCTCCTGTTTCATCACACTGGCCCTCTATCCCTCCCTCCGTTCCACCTCCCTCCTGGACTTATGTGTCTGTTTGTTGAGGAGCGTCTGGAATCTGCTACTTTAAGGGGGGGCTATCATGATTCCTCTCTTGTGTTCCACATTTCCAGTTTTGCGACATTTTTTGTAGTCCTTTGCAGTTTTTCTTGTTGATTAGTTCTTTGATTGTTCCCAGGTGTGTTTTTTTGCCAATTACCCCTTGGGTATTTAAACCCCAATATATCTTGACAATGATGTAATGTTTGATGCAGTCCTTCTGTTGGTTGCTTGGTTCCCTGGTTCTCTCTTCTACATGTTGGATTTGTTATTATGTTTGATTTATTATTAAACTCACTGCATTTGAATCCAGCTCTCCTTTGTTTTTGAATTCACCCTATATAACAAAAGTATATCTGATTAGCTTTTACTTTTATATTTTTATTAGGGGTGACCCCGAATAGTCGAAGATTCGATGCATCGATATGCGGAGCCTGATTCGACCACCGATCTCACGGTCGAATCTTTGCGGGTGTTATGAAACGAGGATCATACCATTTTGGCAATATGGGGGTGCCCAATATTTTAAAGACGTGTCGCGGCGCTGAGCTGAGCTGAGCATCGGTGTGCGACCCCTTTAAGGGCGCTGAGCTTCGCACCGCACTTTTAAAATTAGAACACGTTCAATGAGTGTACACACACCGCCGGCAGCATTCAGCGCCTGTCCGCGGCCACTCAGGAAGTTGTTTAAAATCCTGTCGCACCACAGAGCGCTTTCATGCAGCTCATCTGTCAGTCAATTCAAAATTGAGCTCGCGTGTATATAATGTGCGCGTCAGGTGGCGGTGTGAGTGAGATCCTGAGGCACGGGGCTGAGCTTCGCGTACGTCTTCACCCGCTTTAGGCACAATCGGCTTCAGAACGTGCATGTAAACGCACTCAAGGTGTTCTTTTCCTCTCTAGACAGGTATTTTTTTAGGTTTATTTATCAAAATGTTCTTTTATATATTTGTGCGATGTTCTGTATTTCGATCGCGGCTTTAACATGTTATGAGAAAACGGTTTATTAATGTTTATCCACCACATTACCTTTTAGGCTATTTAAACCTAAATAAGAAAGCCATTGTCAGTTCGTCTGTCAGTTGGCAGGCAGTTTTGGTCGCTTTATTAAAAGTTGTTGCTGTGTGCAATGTGTAAAGGAAAATAAAAATAGTTTTACCCTTCTGACAGTATCATGCCCCTCCCAACCCATTCACACACAAACACAGATGATTCGACTATCAGTCGACCATAGAGAGATTCGACAATTCTGATTCGAATGTCTAAATCCTTAGTCGAGGACAGCCCTAATATTTATTATATATATTATCATATATTTATATTATATTGATTGCCAGTGATAACCAAATCACATCCAAAAACAGCTAGATTTTACTGGTATTGGTATCAGCTTCTGACATTTTGGTACAGTGAAAACCCTAGTTTTCAATTAGCTAATAATAACAACCCAGTTCCAAACTGACCGTAATTAACGTGAAATCTGTCATGACAGTTTTAACAAGCTACATTTAATTATACTTAAATGTACAATTTAATTGAGATGAATAAATTAAAATTAAATAAATTAAATAAAAACAGTCTATTTCATTTTTGACGACTGATCCCTTTGTACAAGTAAAATTGTTGCCAATTGACAAGAGATGAATTTATAATACCATATGTATACCTAACATGTTTAAAATTGTGCACATGTACAGTAATCTTGTATAAACATTTTTAATTTGCATAAATATTGAAATGTAATGTCTGCTAACACTCACTCCCTCTCCTTACTCACTCTGTTCTTCTACATTCCCTCATTTTTCCCCTCTTTTACTTCAGTCTAATATAACAGCCATCAATCATGTGCGTAGTGTATAAATACACAGCTCATAGTTGAATCTCACCTGTGAGCAAGATACTAAACAGTTAACAGAGCATTTCATTCAACGGCACACTAAATCCTGGTGTTGATTTACAAACACGAGTAAACTCTCTCCCACACACACGCTGAATAAATACCATTGATAATGGAGTTGTGCTGTGTGGGCATACACCAGAGGCTGAGCGTTAGTGTTTATTACTGCGCTGGAATTTTCCATTACCCGTGATGAGTTCAACGCAGTAGGGAGCTGCGATACGGCCGAGAGAAGTGGGAAGAGAGAAAACGGCCGCTTAGGCAGAGAGCGAGAGAGCGATGCCGGGCTGGGCAGCCCGCCTGACAGATGTGTGTTGTGTTATGTTGGTGTGAGAGTACGCTAAACATCTGGGTCTGCTTGACGTAATTGGTTTTAGTTGATCCAGGTCTTTTAAAACCTCTTTTCTCTTGCTCTTTTAACAGGAGGCCTTCTGGTCATGCTGATAAAGAAGTGATGGCTGCCACCGTCCTGACCACACTGTCCACCAGCCCGTTGGTGCTCAACCCTTCCTCCAGTGCCTCAGGTTAAACTCCGCTCTGACCCCCGGTCTACTGTCTAGCGCTGTTCAACGCCTGTTAACTGATAGATCCCAGAGCGTCTAGGTTGAGTGGTGGCTTGTCAAACAAGCTCTAAATCTCCATAAGTGCCCTAAAGGACTCCTGCTTTCTCCATTTTTATTTTGTATTTTATAAAAAATGGTTTTAATGAAGTGTGTGATTTCTGTGCTACTAAACCGAATTGCAAAAAATGGTTTCTTGGTCTTCTAATGGTCTTCTAATGTAACCAGTCTGTTTAATTTCAAACAGATAATCCTGCCCCAAACTCACACCATTGGTTGAGCCAGCGTTGCTAAAAAATACTATGCCGAAACAAATGTTTTGAATGATACCGCCACAGTTTAGACTTTTTGAGGGAATTAAATGGCTGACTTACACCACCACTCAAAGGTTTGGGATCGGTTAATACTTTTATTTAATTAAAGATAAAATATAAAAATTATAATTTATAATATATATTTAAATTATATTAATGTATACGGTATATTAACCAGCACACTTTTCGGGGTGGTAACAATACAAAATGTTTCTGGGGGATCAAATCATACCGCAATGATTTCTGAAGGATAATGTCAGACTGAAGACTGGAGTAATGATGCTGAAAATTTAGCTTTGCATCACAGGAATAAATTACATTTTAGGAATTGTGTATAAAGCAAGATTTCTTTGCACCAAGAATTGTCATAATTTAGCTTTACACTAGACTGGGTAAACCCAGCCTGATCTGCCGGCGATTTGATTTCCCCCGGCAACTCAGTCTGGAAACCTGTACATTTATTTCCACTGCTTCTGTTACACTTTTGCGGGAACCAATCACAGACTGGCTTATCCACCTGATGCGCTATTGGAGGGTATAACACGTTGGCAGATAGAGAAACAATGGGTCGTTGCCCATTGATCATGCCTCTTGTGCAGTAGAAAATACAGAAGCAGACTCCCCAGACCAATGTTTAATCTTAAATTGAGCTTGGTCTGGTGATAGCCAGACAAGTTCCCTTTCGAGAGAGGTTCCTCGTATTACGTATGGGAAAAACTCCTTTTCTCGAGAATGTGAAGCAAAACTTTTAATAAAGGTATCTATGTAAAGCGCAGTGAGCTGCACGGCCATAGCCCAGCGCGAGGAGCGCTCTGATTGGCCGGGCTGCGGCAACTGCAGGAACCTATGGTGAGGCGGCTGAGAGGAACGAACCAATGGGGGGCGTTCCAGAAGCCCGCCGAAAAAGGTGCTTATATTTGCATACAGGAGGCTATATAAGACCCTAATTCGCCATAGGTGTCAGATTTTATCTCCTTCAGCGATACCTTCGCTGGTCTCCGGAAGAAGCACCGCCGTTGAAAAGGCACCAGCGGAACCTGCAGCTGAGGACGACGGACTCCCTCTCCGCCTTCTCTGCCGTTCCAGCTACGCCATCCGGCGTTATATATCCTTTAAACTGTGTCTATGTTGAGTGTTATATGTGTTTGTGTGTGTGTGTTGCCGCTGCAACGCCACTTCTAGAGCTTACAGGCTTGTTCTACTCGAGGACTCTCTCGTTCCGCCGCGTCGTTAAGCGCCGCGGAAAGACGGAGCTCTTCTCACTCTCCCTCTGCTCTCGTCCCGTCGCGCTGAATAGCGCCGCGGAAAGAGAGAATGTTAGAGGACATGAGCACACTCAAGCCGAAGCTCTCTTCACTCTGCCGCCGCCGCGGCTCTTCTTCCGCCGCTGCCACAGAGTTGTTCCCACTCTTCTCTCATTCCGTCGCGCTACAGCCGCGGACAGAGAATACTAGAGTGAATAGGCGAACTCGAGCCGAAGCTCTCGTCACTAATACCGTCGCGCTGAGGAGGCGCCGCGGACAGATGGAGTTTTTCCTCAGTCTTCCTCTTCTCTCGTCCTGTCGCTCTATCGCCGCGGACAGAGAATACTAGAGTGAATAAACAAACTCGAGCCGAAGCTCTCGCCGTGCTAGAAGCGCCGCGGACAGAGTTTTACCTCACGCTTCCAATTCTCTCGTCCTGTCGCTCTATCGCCGCGGACAGAGAATACTAGAGTGAATAAACAAACTCGAGCCGAAGCTCTCGCCGTACTAGAAGCGCCGCGGACAGAGTTTTACCTCACGCTTCCAATTCTCTCGTCCTGTCGCTCTATCGCCGCGGACGGAGAATACTAGAGTGAATAAACAAACTCGAGCCGAAGCTCTCGCCGTGCTAGAAGCGCCGCGGACAGAGTTTTACCTCACGCTTCCAATTCTCTCGTCCTGTCGCTCTATCGCCGCGGACAGAGAATACTAGAGTGAATAAACAAACTCGAGCCGAAGCTCTCGCCGTGCTAGAAGCGCCGCGGACAGAGTTTTACCTCACGCTTCCAATTCTCTCGTCCTGTCGCTCTATCGCCGCGGACAGAGAATACTAGAGTGAATAAACAAACTCGAGCCGAAGCTCTCGCCGTGCTAGAAGCGCCGCGGACAGAGTTTTACCTCACGCTTCCAATTCTCTCGTCCTGTCGCTCTATCGCCGCGGACAGAGAATACTAGAGTGAATAAACAAACTCGAGCCGAAGCTCTCGCCGTGCTAGAAGTGCCGCGGACAGAGTTTTACCTCACGCTTCCAATTCTCTCGTCCTGTCGCTCTATCGCCGCGGACAGAGAATACTAGAGTGAATAAACAAACTCGAGCCGAAGCTCTCGCCGTGCTAGAAGCGCCGCGGACAGAGTTTTACCTCACGCTTCCAATTCTCTCGTCCTGTCGCTCTATCGCCGCGGACAGAGAATACTAGAGTGAATAAACAAACTCGAGCCGAAGCTCTCGCCGTGCTAGAAGCGCCGCGGACAGAGTTTTACCTCACGCTTCCAATTCTCTCGTCCTGTCGCTCTATCGCCGCGGACAGAGAATACTAGAGTGAATAAACAAACTCGAGCCGAAGCTCTCGCCGTGCTAGAAGCGCCGCGGACAGAGTTTTACCTCACGCTTCCAACTCTCTCGTCCTGTCGCTCTATCGCCGCGGACAGAGAATACTAGAGTGAATAAACAAACTCGAGCCGAAGCTCTCGCCGTGCTCATTCTACCGCCGCCGTGCTGAAGCGCTGCGGACAGAGAATACTAGAGTAAGTCAGACGAGCGAGCTCGGGCTGTTGGGTATGTCAAGAACAATGTCGCTGCAGCGCGCGCTTACTGCCAAGGAAGTTGTAATGGCTGCCTTGTCATGATAGCGCGCGCCCCTTCCACAGCGCGTTGCTGACTAGAGCGCGGCTTACGTCATAGCACGCGCTCACTGTCAGAGCATAAGGGCGTCGGAAAATGGCTGCCAAGCTAAGCCCTTTTTTCACTCTATCACTTCCAGTCCCCTTTATTCAGGCGGCTGGAAAGGTTTTTACACTGTAGACAAAGTGTCCACTACACAGTGTGCACCCCTACATAAGCACTGTTAATTCAGCCTCACAAAATCACAAATAAATCCCGCCGCGGCCGGATTACACCATATAAAGTCAACTAGCCTTATTGCAGTCAACTAGCCTGTGGTCAAACACGCTTGTCTGCATGAGCGCTTTCAGTCTAGACTAGAGCATAACGGCATTGTGGAATGGCTCACATACCACCCGCACTTCCTTACATTCTCCCAGTTCCCTTAAGTTAAGTGACTGGAGATGAAATATTGCAGTCAACTAGCCTGTGTTAAACACGCTCGTCTGCACACTATGCTGTGTGCGTTTACCCCTGTGGATTTGCTCACTGGTTTGCACCGTGGGTATTCTACGTAGGTTGTGCGCCACTGCACATTGTTTACACTACACACAAAAGAGCTTTCTATGTAGGAAATGTGCCCACTTTACAGTCTGCACTCCTGCACCCAAGCACTTTTCACAAAGTTCACTCTCGCACACACAATATAAATGTGAGGCGTGCGCCCACTGCAAAGCCTGCACCGCCAAAACTAACACTATCCCCACAGTGTTACAAGCAGTGTTACAGCACAAGCAACCCGGCTAACAGGCCCCTATTACTAAGCGGCCAGCCCCCGAATCTAATTCAACCCCTGGCTTTACGAGCCCAGGCCTGGCAGGCCATTCCTGGTATATAATATTGGGTGTTGAACATATAAAACGAGGTTCTCGCTACAGTTTTGCTCGCAGACCCCGCGATTCAAGCCGTGGTCGAGCCCTCTGTAAGAAGCAGTGTCAGTCACGTGCTTCTCGCTGAGGCATTGAGACTGTTAAAGGAGAGAGCGGCGAAAACAGTACACCCGACGCTAGCGAGTCAGGTTTTTACTGTCGCTAATTCCTCATGCCGAAAATGGGTGGCGGTCTCAGGCCCATTTTCCAGGCATCTGAACAAAGCACTTATGACACGCTCGTTTCAAGGTGCTGACGGTGAAACAAATCCTCGCGCACATTCGCCCCGGGGATTGGGTTTTCTCAATAGATCTGAAAAACGCATACTTCACGTTACGATAACCCCCCACCCCCACTACAGGCCATTCTTGAGATTCGCCTTCGAGGGGCAGGCTTATCAGTACAGTCATTGTCATAGACTCAAGACTTACGGCATAAGAACCGTGCATGGCTAAGCATCTCCTTTTATGGGCAGAGCACAATCTGAGCTCCCTAAGGGCGGCTTACGTGCCAGGTATTCTGAATCAGGGTCTGGACATGTTATCCAGAGGACCCATGTCCCCAGGGGGATGGTCCCTTTACCCGCAAACAATTCAGCTCGCACAGCACACGCTGCCCAATATTTTTTCTGCAAACGCAGGGATGCCCTGGCCCATGTTGGCCCAGACTCCCTCTATATGTTCCCTCCGATCGCGATCCAGCTGCAGCCTGTGCTTTTTAATAGCCCCACTTTGGAAGAACCGTACATGGTTCTCCAAACTGTTTCAGCTGTCAGACACAGCCCCATGCCTATTCTGCCAATGAAAGGGAAGGTCTGGCATCCCAATCCCGAGCTGTGGGCCCTCCACGTATGGCCCATCAACGGTATCCGGGAACCTCTCTGACAAGTTATGAACACTATTTCGGAAGCTAGAGCCCCTGCTATCTGGCAGCTCTGCTTTGAAGTGGTCAGTGGTTTTCTAACCAATGTGCTACGCGAAACATCGACGCACACTCATGCGAACTGGCGGAACCGCTCGCTTTCTCCAAGAGCTAATGGATGCGGGTCGTCCCCCCTCCATACTCGGGGTGTGTGTCTCCGCCATAGCAGCTAGCCACGCTCCGATCGCGGCACATTCACTAGGGAAAAGTGATCTTATTGTGTGTTTTCTTAAAGGGGCCAGGAGATTCAGCCCGCCTTGCCCCTACCTCGGTCCCTATTTGGGACCTCGCCATGGTTTTGGAGGCCGTGAAGGGTTCCCCCTCCTAACCACTTCAGAACACGAGCTTGAAGCACATATCACTCAAAACCGTTTTTCTGCTGGCGGTGGCCTCGGTTAACCGAGTGGGTGGCTTACCTGCACTCTCCGTGAGCCCTTCCTGTCTTGAGTTTGGGTCCAGCAACTTCAAGGTTGTGCTCAAACCGAGGCATGGTTTTATGCTGAAAGTGCTATCAACCCCTTCAGTATGCAGGTCTTTGCACTGCTTAACCCGCGTCTCAGAGAGAATAAGACGCAAACCTATTCTGCCCAGTCAGAGCATTGAGATTGTATCTAGAGCGCTCCGCCCCCTTCAGGCAGTCGGATCAGCTCTTCATTGCTTCGGTGGCCGCACTAAAGTTTGTGCTGTCATGAAACAGTCTCTCACACTGGATAGTGGATGCAGTCCCACTAGCATATAGGTCCAGGACCTAACCTGTCCTACAGGCATTTAAGCCCACTCCTCTAGAGGCATGGCCTCATCTTGGGCTTGGTCGTGTGACATTTCTTTGGAAGATATCTGTGCGGCGGCAGGCTGGGCCTCTCCGTCCACTTTTATCAGATTCTACAAGTTGGAGGTTCCAGCTCTACAAGCAGGGCTCTCTCCATCTAGGCTCTATCTTGACCCTGGCAAACAGATTGCCTTACATTTTGGCCTGTACACATTAGTCCTTAAGCACTATTCATTCATCATAAGATCCGACTATGTCCGATCAGCTGTTCAAACGAACCGACTCTTCCGGTTCTTCATTCCCCTTATAAGCCGCCTCTGTCGGTGTCTCGGGGGTTTATAACATGTGCTTTGGGTATACTGGGTCAGTCAGCACACACGGCGCTTTACATTGTGTTCCCATACGTAATACGAGGAACCTCTCTCGAAAGGGAACGTACTCGGTTACTTTCGTAACCTCGGTTCCCTGAGAGAGAGGAACGAGTATTACGTTCCGTGCCGTGTTTATGCTTCTCAGGTATCGCTTCAGTCGATCTTAAAACCTGACACCTATGGCGAATTAGGGTCTTATATAGCCTCCTGTATGCAAATATAAGCACCTTTTTCGGCGGGCTTCTGGAACGCCCCCCATTGGTTCGTTCCTCTCAGCCGCCTCACCATAGGTTCCTGCAGTTGCCGCAGCCCGGCCAATCAGAGCGCTCCTCGCGCTGGGCTATGGCCGTGCAGCTCACTGCGCTTTACATAGATACCTTTATTAAAAGTTTTGCTTCACATTCTCGAGAAAAGGAGTTTTTCCCATACGTAATACTCGTTCCTCTCTCTCAGGGAACCGAGGTTACGAAAGTAACCGAGTACGTTTTACACTACTCTTTACAGTTAAACAGGCTGTTTTCCATACTTTACCTTTAAGACTTCTGGGTGTAAATAACTTGGCTAATCTCAGCATAGTTCACACTATTGTTCATTAGTACATTAGTTCATTAGACTAGCTGAGCAGTCATTGTAAATGTGACTACAAAATTACGCCTTAGCCACAAATATTTCTAAATGGGCTGTTTTTGCAGATTAGCTTCACAAAATAGTCTGTGTAGACACAAGTTATGCATAAATACAGTAGGTCTACATGGTCATTGGATATTTCAAAAGAGCAAGAAAAATCCTGTTTTCTATTTTATGTCCCCTTTAGCATGATGAAAGGAAACCCAGACTGGCATTTGAATGGGTTTGTGCAGTGACTGGTCCTTCCTTAAGCTCAGGGCTTCCAAAACCAAAAGAATGCTTACAGTTTTTCAGAAGAAAAGACAATAGACATTGTTCAGCAATAGTGCTTGAGCTCTTGCATTGATGTTTTGAATCAAAAACTTTTTTGTCCTTGAATGAAAATGACACCCTCATGTCGTTCCAAACCCATATGACACCAAACAAGATGTTTTGAGTAATTTAGCGGTTGCTATCTTACTCAAATATAGCTTGAGGTTGCTGGAGCGAATCAGTCCGATTCTTGAAAGAATCATTTTTGTGAACTGGATCAACTGAATTGAACAGAACTATTCCTTAGCCAACGATTGTTCTTTAAGAGCAGGATTTTTAATGTTAACTGGACTGTGGTGAAAGCGTTCTTGTATTGCATTTGTTCTGACCTTTTCAGAGATTGTAGAACTAAATGAAAAGTGAGAGTATTCTTAAGCTGTGTCACAAAACAACTAGTGACTCCACAGTATCTCACATTTGTGTCTTGGAAAGAGCAGGCTGCTTTAATGGATCCCCTGAACTTTTTCCGTGTAGGATTTCCCTGTTGTTTGTTGCTTCAGTTATTGAGTAACTCAAATCATCAGCTCTCATCTTAGCTTAGGGTGTATTCACACCAGGAAAGTCTGCTAGATCACTTGCTTTGGTCCGGACCAAATACAATGTAGATGTTTTTTGGTTTGGTGTGGTTCATTTTCACACTGGCCTTTTTGCAAGTGAACCAAAATCTGTAAGCAAAACCACATGTGCTAAGGTCATCCATTCATTGGACAGAAATGATCAAGCAGGGAAAAACAGGAAGTGCACAAAAAGGCTAATCAGGGAGATCTTTTGTAATGCAATTTTTATTCTTTAATGAAACTTTAATGAAACGAAGAAATTATAACTTTATTTGGTGTTAACGCAAAAATGAATAAACTTATGAGAGTCATATGACACAATGTCATCTATACCAGGGGTTCTCAACTGGTGTATTTATATATATATATATATATATATATATATATATATATATATATATATATATATATATATATATATATATATATATATATATATACACACACTGACGAGGTTCAGCGATTTAAAAAAAAAAAGAGTAGGATTTGGTTTCATAAACTGAAAATAAAGATTTCGAAAATCAGATCACTACATTCATATTCTGAATACTAATCCTTTTCCTGGATGATTTATGAAAATGTGAATGTGCAGCAAAATAAGGCTTTGAAATGACACTGGACGTTAATACAGTAAATTGTTTTTCTCGTGTTCATAATTGTATGTCATATTTCAATGTCACTTTGATATAGATGCTTTCGGATGATAGTACACATCCTGGAATATTATTATATCTCATTACTCTTGCCTAGAGGACAGTTTAAGAAGTGGCAAAGCTTTCCTTACTCTCTATTACTATTTAATCTAGGACATTGGCCTTGGGAATGGATTTTATGTGTTTTTCATTTTGAATTGCCATTTTTTAATATATTTAATGCAAACACATTGCCCATTTGGGAAATTAAAGACTTGCTGTACTGTATCATGGTAAATGCACAAATAAAAGACAAGAGTCATTTCCCTCCCCACCAGAAAAAAAGGGTATGCCGGTAGCTTAGTATATTCTCATGTAGCCTAATGACTAACAGCATAAGGCCTCCCCAAGGCAGCTTGTTCGTGCGAAGAACTGTCTCTAAGGGCTAGATTTACTAAATACAGCTAAATATCGTGCAAGCGCAATTCCACAAAAGCGCAGGTGGGAGTGGAGAGTTCTGCATATGATCTACTGCTTAAAGAACACAGATGTAGCCAGATCATTTCCACAATGACCAACGCAATCTACCAAGAGCAGCGCAAATTAGTACCTGGTTTAAGACATGTTGCCGTATTTTGCTGCCGTACCATGGGTGGAGCAGCGCAATGATATTTTGAGGTACTGCGTAATATCATTGCACCACTGCACCAATGGTACGGCAGCAAATTATGCAGGAGTGAGAGTATAGTTCCTAGCCATATCGGAGAAAATCGCAAGTTTTAATTTTTCCGTCGGTCTTAGTACACAATGTAACTATCAGTGATGCCAGTAACACGTTACTTAGTAACGCGTTACTCTAATCGGACTACTTTTTATCAGTAACGAGTAATCTAATGTGTTACTATTTCTAAACCAGTAATCAGATTAAAGTAATTTATCCAAGTCACTGTGAGTTACTATTTTAGTCATTTTCCTAAGTAAAAGATAAAAATAAATGTATTTTTGCTTTCTTCTTGCGTCTCGGGTAGAGTATTTTTTCAGGAAATATTTTATAATTTCAATTTAAAATGTCAGGAGATACATTGTTGACATTACTGTTAAAAATGCACTTCCAATAAAGTGAGTGCTGACAAAAAAAGGTTGTCATTTCTATGTTGAGGCTGCAGGGGTTTTGTCAGCAACAGTGTTAATTTTGACAGCAAATTCAGATTTAGTCTTAGTCTTAGTCTTTTGAATAACACACCATTTAGTTTTAGTCCCATTTTAGTCATCGTAAATCTTTTAGTCTTAGTCTAGTTTTAGTCGACTAAATATCATAAGAGTTTTAGTCTTAGTCTCACGGGTCGGTTTGTATAACGTTTTAGGTTCACGGTTTCAGTACGGTTCGGTATTTGCTATGTTCACAGAATAAAGGACTATTAAAAATAAAGAAGATAAGAGCAAATAACTTAAATACAAGCAGTAGCATAAATAAATTCTATTAAGCAAAGATACTGATAAAATGAACAATGCATTTCCTGTTTTTCAGGTAGGTCTAACGTTAGTTTTAGGTAGAGAAATAGAATAAATAATCAAATGTAAAATAACTACTTATTTAACTGTTTAAATGAAAGATTAATCCTTATTAAACTTACACAAGCTATTCAATCAAGAGCAGTGAGTCCTCATATTTTCTTTGACATTAAAGGTTGCTGCCCCTTTAAGACAGGGGTATGCGTCATCTTTCTCGACTGTATAAAGTTCACTTAAGGCATATTCAGACTATATCTGCTTGGATACTTAACAAGATGGACATGTTGACATACGTTTTGTATGAGTTTGTCCGTTCAAGCGCAAGACTTGAACGATAACTGAATATTTGCGCGCTGTGGGACGCGTGCGCGCTCTCGGATGACAGATCTTCACACAGCGCGTGCGCGCTCTCATTCGCGTCTTCTGGCGAATATACCCGTCCCGGGTGAGGACGGCGAAATGACTGGACAAACGGCAGCACTCGCATGCATTGAACACAGTTTACAAAGAGAAACCATTTTGCCAGTTTTTATTTTATTATCGTTGTTGTTGTAGCCTATCACTGAGGAGCCAGCACGTGTATCCATCGACAGAAACATACATAAAGCATTATTTTCAAGTTACAACCCATATCAAAGATGCGTCATCATCAGATGTAAGATGGATCGCGGTGCAAGTGCGTTTTACACGGCACCCCGGTTGGGAAACGCTGGTCTAATCAATACAGGTCAGACGTGGTTTTCTTTAGCTTCTATTTTATTCCAAGCAGGGCTCTACGCTAACTTTTTTCTTGAGGAGCACTTGTGCTCCTAATTTAAAAAAATTAGGAGCACAGTCAAAAATTTAGGAGCACATTCTAATCCATCAAACACATTCCAATTATAACTTTCCCATTACAGGACGATATTTGTCCTTTAATGTCCAGGGTCCTTTTTACCATTATAAGAGCAATGTTTTCTAATCTTATTAAATGTATGCATCATCTGTCAATTTCTTAAATTCAACATAATTCTGACATAATATTATCATTAACTTCTGAGAGTACAGCACAAATACACACAAAAAGCAGAACTGGACTTCATACTATCAAACACCTATGCATTTAATGCATGAGTTAATGTTGTATGAATGTTTTACATATACGTTTTTGAATTTAGAAATATGTACAAATTAAACTTTAAAAGTTTAATATTTTAAATAAAAAAAAGTCCATGCAAAGTATAAATATGAAAATAAAAACCGCCAGTAGGTGGCGGCAAGTCATTCAGTCAATAGTTCAAAACACAGATTCATTTGAATCGAATCGCTTGGAGATGTGAATCAGTTCTGGTGAGGCTTTGATTTTCACAAATAGACAATGTTGTGGCTAAAACGTTGTTACTTAATATCAACTTGTCTATTAGATTTTTGTACGAGATCAGTATCACACATGCAATCATGCCAATACTCGGAGCTATAGCAAGCTGTAACTTTTGGCGCTCTGGCGCTTCATAAACAGAACCGCATGCGTCTCGCGGGAGAACATTGCAGCCGGATCTACTTCTCTCTGTTTGTGGTGAGTCACGCAGATATTGTGCTAATCCGCAGCGGGAATAATTTATTTTGTGTGTAACGTTACAGTGATTCAGAATAAGACAAAAACCCGGTTTGGAAAAAATCTTCATGATATACTCGCTCATTATATACATTTAGTATTTTTTTTTAAACAGCATGTGTGATAAAGATTAACTCAAGGGCTTTTTAAATGTATTATTAATACATTATTGTTTGATGGCATTTATGCCCCAAGCATCCGCTAATTTCTGGGCTTGTTTATGATAATCCAAACGTGGTATTTCCAGTTAATTTTGATTTGGCTGATAAACAGCGCGAAGCGTCTGGTAAAGTGCGCATGGCTGCGTCGTCAGACTCGTCACACATGTTTCACTTCAATCGTTGTAAACAATCGTTGTTTGAAGTGTAGTCCGTCGCACACGTTTTTGCACTTCTTCTGCTGAGTGCTGACTGAAGGCATGAAAAGCAGTTGATTGCAGTAGGAAACATAGCCTAACAGTTTCTCAGTGTTGATTCAGTCAGTGTTGTAGTTTTTATTCCGATTGTACACATCCATTCATGAGAATCGATTGGGTCACTCGCACAGGTGCGCCTAAATATTTTTTCACAGTCGCACGCAGTAATTATTAGCAGGGTTGCCAGGTTTTCGCAACAAAACCAGCCCAATGGCCAATCAAAAATAGCCCAAAAGTAGCCCAATGGCCAATCCAACTAGCCCAAAACTAGCCCAATACCAAAAAAATCTAAATATAACACTCCAATACACATTTTATGGTAGTGTTATGCACTACACACCAGTAATACTAAAATATAATTGTATAAGTAAGTAACTGTATAAGTAATTATAAACAGTCTATTTTCATAAATAAAATCATCTTACCTTAAGATTGACAGCTGATGAACGTAATGATGAGCTGATTAGCTTAAAAACGTAATGGATGCAGGCGGGAAAATGCAGAATTACAACTCCAGTGGAAGTAAACCACAAACTTGTGAAATTCATTTCAAATTAAAAATAATGTAAAATAAACATTGCAATATTCCTCATTAAATGTTAATTTACAGAAAATTCTTCTGTGTATGACATTTATTTTTTAAATTATTATTTACCACCAACAACCCTGGAGAGCACGCATTCGGTTACCATAGAAACGAAAACAGCCGGTGCAGCCGCAGCACACACACACACACACACACACACACACATTAGCGAACAAGCCCAGCAGTGCCACTGTACCTCACAAAGTGTGCGCTCATCAGCACAGTTATGCTGATATGATATTGCTTATGTCATCATCCTAGAATCCTTGTTATCATTGGTGGAATATGAATTGTCTAAAGTAAAATATTTATTTCAACACAACCATTTCAGCTAAATATAACTGATGCAATATGTTAAACCTTTAACCCGCGGAATAAAAAATCAACCCGCGGCAAGTGGTTAAAAGTAGCCCAATTCCGCGGGAAAACCGCGGACTTGGCAACACTGATTATTAGGCGTAAATGCGCCCAAAATGGGCGTTATGTAGAGCCCTGCCAAGTTTAGCAGCTAGCGGAAACACGGTGGTTTATCTGATAAAATAAACTTGGCGTGCGTGCTTTGGCATGTAACTCATGTGCCTCTGACATTTCTGTTCTGTCTTTTCTGTGTAACTGCTGCTGCGTTTGTTTAGCTGTTGCGCTTGCATTTGCCGCGGCTTTTTTAAATGGCTCTCGGCTGCTTCTGCATAGATCAACCTACCCTCAAAGATTCGCTCTGATTGGATTTCTACGTTTCTACCCAACACGGCCCACAAAAAGAGTATTTATGATTGGATCTCTTCTCCATTCGTCCCTCCCATATATTTTTGTCTCATTTTTATTCGTTGACTAAAGTGCCAGTTATATTTCGTCACGTTCTTCGTCATCATATCTGACTTTTTATTTAGTTTTTATTTAGTTTTCGTCCGTGAAAAAGGTTAGTTGACGAATATTTTTCGTCATAGTCTTCGTCAACGAAATTAACACTGGTCAGCAACTACTGAATGTAACTAATAAAGTAAATAGTAATCTTACTTAGTTACTTTTAAAACCAAGTAATCTGTAAAGTAACTAAGTTACTTTTTAAAGAGTGAATGGTAATCAGTAATCTGATTATTTTTTCAGAGTAACTGTGCCAACACTGGTAATTATACACATTACAACATGTAAATAGGAAAATGTTGGTGTTATTTTGTCCCAGTAGGCTAGATGGAGCCGTTTACCTCCAGTCTTTGTGCTAAGCTAGGCTAGCGGTGGGTGCGTCAGACAGAGTTATAGCACGCACAGAGTTGAGAATGATATTTATTGACTTATATAACTCTGGGGGATACGGTGAATAAGCCCCAAAAAGTCGGCGTGTTCCTTTAAATAGGGTGGTAAATACTGGCACAAATACCAGTAAATTGACAAGTGCAAACCTTGGTAAATCACCATGCGTGATTCATTTAAATACTCTTCTCCCATAAATTTTGTGTCTAAAAGGGAAACTCCTACAAATGCATATAATGTCAGCCATAAAAATAACCCTGTCCACACCTTTTCATCGCTAATTTTCACTGACGCCAAAAGAGGGTTTGCACTGGCGCAAGCTGTTAGTAAATCTGGCCCTTAGAAAGGAAGAGCCTGTCTGACGGACTTGCAAAGTGACCAACCACAGTTTGGGTTTATGTGAAATGGATTATTACCACAATATAATATTGATGTGTGGAGAACTATATCAAACAATGATGCATCAGTCTTCATGTAGGACTAAAACTGTACACGCTTAAAAATGTATTGCCATTGGAATGAAGAACGTTTAACATCCATGGAACCTTTCAAATGCACAAAAGGTCCTTTATAGTAGAAAACGGTTCTTAAGATTATTCAAATGTTCTTCACACGAAGAAAAAATTGTTTGGTGAAAGGTTCTTTGGGGAACCAATAGTGGTTCTTCTATGGCATCCCTGTAAAAACCTCTTTTTAGAGCCTTTATTTTTAGGAGTGTTGGCCACCTAGATGACAATTATTTCCTGTCGCCATTGTGCCCTTGAGCCAAACACTTAACCCTTAAATCATGCTACTCCAGAGAGACTGT
Source organism: Pseudorasbora parva (assembly GCF_024679245.1). Classification (NCBI taxonomy): domain Eukaryota; kingdom Metazoa; phylum Chordata; class Actinopteri; order Cypriniformes; family Gobionidae; genus Pseudorasbora; species Pseudorasbora parva. The sequence continues at coordinate 33,796,369 of NC_090177.1, forward strand.
TCCTGTAATTAGTGTACTTTAAGCCACTTTGAATGAAAAACATTTGCTAAACTGCAAGTGCACTCATGCTGGAAGAGCCCAAAACATAATCCTAAGAGGTCAAGTGTCATGAAATGCCACTGATTTGCCCTTTTGGGATCATTCAAGGTCAGCACAGCGTGTACTGTTGCTCAAAGGTTGTGTGAGATGTCTTTAAGCTTAGAGATTTAGTTTGTTCAGGGTCATAATTGCTTAACATCAGCTGCATTGGTTTACTTGGATATTTCTTTAGAATTGTGTTAACAGCTCTTATTTTTTTGTCTAATTATTTTAGAAGTATAGTCATGCTGCTGATATTGAGCATAGTGATGAGCAATTGTGATTTATCGGAAACCAAAGTTAAAATGAAAATTAAAACTTAAAATGGTTTATTAATTGATAAAATAATTCATCTGGATAGAAGCATTTAATTAGCACATAAGGAAGTTTCAACTTTTTAATGATACAGTTATAAAGTAAATCAATTATTATTTCGTCCTTCCAAAACTGTTTTTTATTTTCTGCAGAATATTTTCAGTTGCCTAAATTTCGGTGCATCACTAATTGAACATTTAGATTTTTCTTCGATGTTGAGTTTTTGGATCAATAAAATATGGATGAACTTGTTAACATCGGTCAATGATCATTTATTAATCTAGGTGATGTTAAAGTTACACTGTGTAACTATTGGCCCTCTAGCCATTAAAAAAAAAAAACATGCATTTTGCAGAAGAACATTGTTTTGGTTGTGCTTCAGCTCTGAGTAACTGTGTGGATGAATATGACCCTTCACAATAGATAATACTTCACAATGAACTCTGTTAGAGAGAAACATATGGCAATTTGTCTGTTCAATAAAACACCATCTCCTTGTTACTTTTGCAACATTTCAAATCCCTCAGTTCTCACAATCTCCAGAAAAGCCAAGCCAATGTTGATTCTGGTTGATTCACATTCTCTTTTTGCCAGCAGACTCACCTCTGTTCAGGACTGGAGTCTTTTTAAGTGGATGATTCCCTGGAGGTTGAAGATTTAGCATGACCATATCAACTTTTCTCACTCGTTGTGACAGCTCACCTCTTTTCTCTATTTATGGATACAACGAGAGTGGCGTTTGTGTTCATTAGTGTGCACAAGGTCATGTGTTGCAATTTACAAAGCATTTCTTTGACTAAAATGCCACAGGCAACAAAACAAGGTGTAAAACAAATTTATATCATGCATTATTGAAATAACACAATGGCTTTAGTGTGCCTCTGTTATTTTATCTTGATCCAGTGTTGCGTGCTATCTTTTTCTTTATCTTCTTTGTTGTTGTTGTAAGTTCTTATCAACTTGGTGTGACTAAACAAAGGTATAACATATCTCCTCTCCAGTCTCCACCACTCAGCTGGTGTGTGGTGGGCCTTCTGGCACATTGGTGGTGGTTGAGGAGATTCCCCCTTCTATATGTAAAGGCCCAATTAAATTGTAAACTATATTCACAAACAAATCAATACTATTCCCATGGGTCTAATGCCAAATTGCCTGCATTCTGTGAGAGAAAGGATATCTTGGCATATATGGCACACTCACTTTAACAGAAATTGGCCTAGCCTTCAAATAAAACGATGGATACTTATACAGGTTTGGATTGCTTTAGAAAGATACTAGCCTTATTTTAAAGAAGACCTATCATGTTCCTTTACATGTTCAACTTTGTGTAATGTTGCTGTTTGAGCATGAAAATGGTCTGGAAAGTTACAAAGCATAAAGTCACTCACTCCAAAGGGAGTTATTCTCTATATCAGTAACACTGTTTCTGAACACTTTGAAACGCCTTGATTGAGTTTTCTTCCAGGAATGTAAATAATTCCCGCCCAAGCCTACATGTATACAGGTGCTGGTAATATAATTAGAATATCATGGAAAAGTGTATTTATTTCAGTAATTCCATTAAAAAAGTGAAACTTGTATATTATATTTATTCATTACACATACTGAATTATTTCAAATGTTTTTTTGTTTTTTTTAATTTTGATGATTATTACTAACAACTATGGAAAATCCCAAATTCAGTATCTCAGAAAATTAGAATATTACTTCAGACCAATACAAAGAAAGGATTTTTAAAAATCTTGGCCAATTGAAAAGTATGAACATGAAAAGTATGAGCATGTACAGCACTCAATACTTAGTTGTGGCTCCTTTTGCCTGAATTATTGCAGTAATGCGGCGTGGCATGGGATCAGTCTGTGGCACTGCTCAGGTGTTATGAGAGCCCAGGTTGCTCTGATAGTGGCCTTCAGCTCTTCTGCATTGTTGGGTCCTGCATATCGCATCTTCTTCACAACATCCCATAGATTTCCTGTGGGGTTAAGGTCAGGTGAGTTTGCTGGCCAATACAGGGATACCAGGGTCCTTAAACCAGGTACTGGTTGCTTTAGCACTGTGTGCAGCTGCCAAGTCCTGTTGGAAAATGAAATCTGCATCTCCATAAAGTTGGTCAGCAGCAGGAAGCATGAAGTGCTCTAAAACTTCCTGGTATACGGCTGCGTTGACCTTGGACCTCGGAAAACACAGGGGACCAACACCAGTAGATGGGATGGCACCCCAAACTGACTGTAGAAACTTTACATTGGACCTCAAGCAACATGGATTGTGTGCCTCTCCTCTCTTCCTCCAGACTCTGAGACCCTGATTTCCAAAGGGAATGCAAAATTGACTTTAATCAGAGAACATAACTTTGGACCACTAAGCAGTCCTTTTTGTCTTTAGCCCAGGTGAGAGGCTTCTGGCGCTGTCTGTTGTTCAAAAGTGGCTTGACACAAGGAATGTGACAGCTGAAACCCATGACTTGCATACGCATCTGTGTGTAGTGGTTCTTAAAGCACTGACTCCAGCTGCAGTCCACTCTTTGTGAATCTCCCCCACATTTTTGAATGGGTTTTGTTTCACAATCTTCTCCAGGGTGCGGTTATCCCTATTGCTTGTACACTTTTTTCTACCACATCTTTCCCTTCTTTTTACCTCTCTTTGAATGTGCTAGGACGCAGAGCTCTGTAAACAGCCAGCCTCTTTTGCAATGACCTTTTGTGTCTTGCGCTCCTTTTAAAAGTTGTCAATGGTCGTCTTTAGGAGAACTGTCAAGTCAGCAGTTTCCCCATGATTGTGTAGCCTACAGAACTGGACTGAGAGATCATTTAAAGGCCTTTGCAGGTGTTTTGAGTTAATTAGCTGATTAGAGTGTGATGTTGAATATCACATACACAATACTCACATATTTTCCTTAGTTGTCAGTTATAATCATCAAAATTAAAAGAAATAAACATTTGAAATATATCAGTCTGTGTGTAATGAATTAATAATTAATTTAGCACTTTGGGATTGTTTTTAACTATGAAAAGGGCTTTACAAATGGAATATATTATTATTATTATTATTATTATTATTATTATTATTATTATTAATATAATATACAAGTTTAACTTTTTGAATGGAATTACTGAAATAAATAAACTTTTTGATATTGAATATTCTAATTATATAACCAGCACCTGTACTGTAAATAAAGGAGTGAGGCCTGGTTGAGTTAGTAGTGTGTTGAAACTTGTGGTTATGGTAAGGGGTGTGACATTTCTAAAACCCGCTAGAAACTAAACACAACGTTACTGCCAGATTTGGAAGAGAGGTGCTGCAACAGTGCAAAATATGTGAAAAATGTGTTTTTTGAACATTTAAGCCTGAAAACGTATTTTTGGTGGTTTGTTTTATTTTTTGCTTTCAATCTGTTGATGTGTTTGCTGCTGACTTCTAATTGAATCCTGCAGTGTGTTGGACTCTGGGAATAGGTAACAGTGCATACTGCTAATAGGCCAACAGGTCAGTCAAACTGTCAAAGCTCTTTTCCTGCTTTTAAAATTGCTGTGTTTTTTTCTTCAGGTGTAGATCTGGCTAGTAAGGGCTGGAAGGAGATCCTGTCTGCCAGCTACAGCAGCTCCACCAGTGGGAACTGGAGCTGGGACGCCAGTGACCAATCGGTGCCCTCCACGCCGTCCCCGCCCCTCTCCAACGATGCCGGCAAGAGCTTCCTGCTTTCCTCCCAGAGTGATGACAACAATGAGGAAACCGAGAGTACACACTTCCTCTTTGAGGATCCCATCCCCCGGAAACGAAAGGTAGGGGTCAGGTCATACGAGTGAACTTGTGTGGTTTATCAGACATCAGTAACAATGTGGAGTTCTGCAGTAGTTTTCGTGGAAAAAGATGGCAGTGAATTTACCTTCAGTAATTTTAAGACCTCCATTAAACACATCGGCTTGACTCTTGCACAACGAGTCTTGTCACCCTCATGATGGAGTGTTTTCCTTCTCTCTTTCATTCTCTCCTTTTCGTCCCCTCTTCTATTCAGTTTTTTTGAAGTGTGGAATCACTCCAGAACGTGAATGTGGTTTCAATGTCAGGAAGCCATTAGCCTTTCTGCCTGCCTACCTTCTTTTTTGTAGAGGCCGATGATGTGTGTGTGTGCTTGTGTGTCTGTGTGTTTTTGTGTGTGTATGAGGGGGGGTTTCCGTTACAGATCCACTCGGGCTTATCCTTTCACAGCGCTACACACATCTTAACACAAGTTTTTCCACACAATTCCCGAGTGCACACTCTTGTATACATGGATCCTGTCATGCCTAAAACGCCTCTTTCTGAAGAAAAGGAGAAAAGCATGTTTTTTTTTTTCTTTTCTTTCCTTTTTTTTCTACACAATATTTCTCAATTCTGATGCAATATGTGCAATCCCAGATATTGGATGCAGAAATTAATTGGGCATAAACACGACAGAAAAACTTTCCTTAAGCGTTAGATGACATTTTAAAGTAATGTTCTGTTTTTTACAGTAATGTTATGTGAATTAGTGATAAGTATTAACTTATCTTTAAAAGAAGTGTAGAAACAAAAATCACATTTGCAGCAAGACACTTGCTATGGAAATGAATAGAGCAAAACACTGCACTGGAATAAATGTTTAAAAGTAATATCTTTTAAACACCATATCTGTGCAAAGTCGTACTCTCAAAGTCTAATCTTTCAATTCCTGTCATTACCATGTGAAGTTTGTAAACCAAGTAACTTTGCAAAATATGCCACGTTATCAGCAAAATCCAGTTACAAGAATTACATCATAAAGGTTACATAAAAAAGCTTATCCACGGTAGATAAACAGATGATTTTACAGCTCTACAACCCAGCACAACTTTACTTTTGACTTAATTTTTTTGTGTGTAAAGGACACAATTCTGTTGTGAAAGCCTGTGGACTTCCATTATAACCTTATCAAAAAATCCTAAAGGATGTGTACTGCATTGCTGATAGAATTTCTTTCATAACTTTGATCTTAAAAGACTTAAAAAATACTTATTGGGACCCTACTAAGACCCTACAAAACTTTTTTTTTAAGTTATATTTTGTCAGCTTAGTGTCTTTTTTTTATTTCAAAAGAATTCGTAGGGGATTGAAGAAGGCAGGGGTCTCAAACTCGTGGCCCCCTACTTGACATCAAATCTTAGTGTTAGTGCAGCCCGTGCATTGTTCTGAAAAGCACATTTTTGCTGAGTTGTTTGCTACCTCACTTTGTGTGTGTGTGTGTGTGTTATTGGTTGACACCATGTGATTGACAGAAACAGAATTTGGGGCTGATCCGTGCTGATCGGACAGTCGAAACGAATGTGGTCTAACAGTGCTCAGATGGCCAATCAAATCAAAGTAGGCGGGGTTCATGCACAGTCTTCCCACACACACACTCAGATGAGCATGTCAATCTATTGCTTAATGCCATTGTGGAAAGAGACTATTCTTTCCAGTGAAATAAAAAAATAAAAATGCACTCACACAAATGCACACAAAATGCAACGTTTCCATGCTCTTAATCATTGATGAACATCTTTGCTTTTAATGAAGAAGAAAAAACTATATGGGAGCGGATTACAACTTTTGACAGTTTACTATAATTCTACCACTGGGGAACTCAAATATTAATAGCGGATCTACGTATTCAAAAACTCATGTGAAGAATCTCTGGACTAATAATATATGTGACGCAAATTAATACAAATATTGTTTGCAAATAGTCCCAAAAAGATTATTCCCCAACTAGAATTTTGTTCACTGTTCTGTTTGACCTGGTAACGGCCTTGCTTTGAGTTAGTCTATTATTTGAAATAAAATTTAAATCGTTCATAATTTCATTATTACATAACGATTTAATTTCTATAAGCTTTATTTTTATTTTTTATTGAGTAGGCAAGAAACCTATGTTCATGAAGAACCATTCATGTTCAGAAGGAAAGTTCAAATTCGGAAGACCAGTTCATGTTCAGAAGAAACATTCATGTTAAAGAACCCTTAACAATAAAGACTGAGAAGATTGGATAGGTTGTGCTCTTTTTTTTATTTGATGCGGCCCAGCCTGACCCAGAGTCTACCTCCACCGGCCCCCAGGTAAATTGAGTTTGAGACCCCTGCCTTAGGGGATCCCATTAGGATGGTTTCAGATTATTTTAGAAACCCCATTAGCCATCCTTTACACAACTAGAAATTTTGTCAAATTGTCGAATACAGGAATCAAAGAATAGATAGTAGAGTTGTTTATTTCACGCTGGTGCGCATTACATAATATTTAATATGGGTTCAGCTCATTTTTGGCTAGAGTGTAATTCTCCTGTGTGTGTGTACAGAGACAGATGGATGTGTCCCGTACTGCTTGTGCTTGTCTTAGGCAACAGCGCTGGCTACCTCTTCTATTATTTCAGCTCACCAGAGGCCTCCCTGCATGCATATATGTCCTGCCATAGCCAATAAAAACCACTGTGAATGAAGGAGACGAGAGAGAAAAAAGTTCCTTGAGCCGAACCTAGCCAAATGTTGAGCAGATGGGTGAAGTGTAACATAAGAGGACTGGCGGTTCATTCATAAAGACAGATGGAAACGTACATTTCCCAGCCCTTTCTCCGTCGGTTTTGGTTGTCCCATCATCTCTGACGAGGCTTCGACAGGGAATGTTTCATAGGCTTTTGTGAGAACAGGCGAGAGTATTTGTTGTTTTTGTGTGTTTGAGAGCAGACACACAACCCCTCATTGACTCTGATGAGGGTAGTAAACAGGTCCGGACATGTTAAATGTTTCAGAGTTAATGTGATCATTTTTCTCACAAATTAAGTTCCCGGTGTGGTTTATCAGAAGAAATAATGATAAATATAAATATAATGACAATATAATCTTGGCTCACTGTTTGTTCTGGAGTGCCTTTCATTCACACCGTTCTCAGTGTCAACTATGGGAATATGACACAGTAAATAACGTAGTATATTAGTGTTATATTAGTAGTATATATATATAGTGTTAGCACACTTTCCACAATATTAACATTCAACTAAAAAATTAACTATTGGTAAATAAATTGAGAATATTTGCCTCCAATAAATATATCTATATGTTTGGACTGCTGCAGTACATTTTTAAATAAAATCAACTCGGATGTTTAAGTAATTTCAACTTAAATTACTTAACTTATTTTGATGCGTTTAAGCTATGTTAAAACATATGTTGTCATTAATTATTGATCATATATACGGTATATATATATATATATATATATATATATATATATATATATATATATATATATATATATATATAATTTTTTTTTTTTTTTTTTTTTTTTTTTTACCGTATAGCAATACATGTATTTATAATTGTATATATTTATCAATAAATGTCAGCAGATGTCAACAGATCTGCATATCAGAATGATTTCTTAGGACTGGAGTAATGATGTTGAAATACAGCTGTGACATCACAGGAATACATTACATTTTATTTAATTATGTCATTTTACTCAGTTCTTGGCACTTGTCGAGTGTCAACTTAGGATATTGGATATATTATATAAGTATAAATCGCAGCAAAGTGTGTGAGAGTGATTCATCGTTTGGATCACCCACAGAAACACAGGTATCAAGTATGTTAGATAAACACATGCGATTTAGAGCAAGAGGAAAAATCTAAATACACTTGAGCACTGGTGAACGTGACAGAACAGCAAAGCACAGGAGGTGTGAATCTCCCACACATGACACGCTGATGCCGTCACCTGGCAGTGTCACTGTTGTTTTGAAGTGCTGTAATAGTTGTTTCACTGCAGCAGTGAAGAGCCCTCGTGCCTTTGGGGCAGCAGTGGGCTGAAGGGAATTTCTGCTGCACATACACATGAGGCTTATGCAATCAGACCTATGAATCACTGCAGATAGCGGCCTTGACTGCAAATAGAGCAGATCTCTTTTTAAAGATGCACTTATTAATTATTATTCTCTCATTATTCATTTTTTAAAGCAGGTTTTATGTTTATAGCTCTAAGTCAGAGCTGTATTGATATTCCTTAGGCATTCGTCAAACATTCAAACTTTGTTTTTTAGCCTTAGGTGGGCTGTCTATTTTGTTTTTTTATAAGCATTATACTTTTTGAGAAATGTAAGATTCAAGTTTGAAATCTCCCATCGGCTTGATAAAATAGAACACTCAAAACAATGATGTCATTGTGAAATTTGCATGTGGATTCGTGATTGGCTGTCTTTACAGTCCAGAAACTTTGGCTTCCCTAAACTTTAGCATCACTTGTATCTCTCCTTCATACAATGTAAATTGTATGCTTGTTTGTTCCAGAACTCCATGAAGGTGATGTTTAAGTGTCTGTGGAAGAACTGTGAAAAAGTCCTCAGCACCTCCTCAGGGATCCAGCGGCACATCCGCACCGTCCACCTCGGGTAAGCGTCAGTCAGAAAGAAAAGAAAAAAATACACCTGGAATAGATGAACATGTTTGTTCTGCAGTTTGAACATTTACACAAGCAATTTGTCTGCCCACACTAGACGTGACTCGACTACAAGACGTGACAAAGTCAATCAAAAATCACAGCCAATCAGAAGAGCATGTGGGCTGAGTCTCTCTGCAAGCGCACTGCACTCACAACGAATTCATAAATATTACACCAATTTAAAGGGATAATTCGCCAAATATTTTTACTTTTGTCATCACTTACTCACCCTTAAAAGTTGTTCCAAACCTGTACGAGTTTCTACTGTTGAACACAAAAAAAAAATTTCCAAGCATGTTGGCAATCAAACAGTGGCCACTGACTTCCATAGTAGGAAAAGAATACTATGGAAGTCCATCATTTGATTACCAACATGCTTCAAAATGTATTTTTTGGGGTTCAACAGTAGAAAGAAACTCGTGCAGGTTTGGAAAAACTTCAGGTAAGTGATGACAAAAGTTTAATTTTTGGATGAACTATCCCTTTATTATTATAAATACATACTGAGTTACTGAAACAATCTTTGTCATAGAATATACTTGTTTGTTCAACGTTCTTGTTTCCTTTTATTTTCAAAATTTCAGGTCAATTATCCATTGTCGCTTTCAGTACAGCTATAAAGTGCACATAAAAAATCACATTAAATTAGTTTAGTATTTAAAAGGCCCATGATCAGTACCTGAGATCATCACTGTCATACTCTGTATGTTGTTGTTCCAGCCGTGACGTCTGTCGCGACTGGTCAGGACACAGTGTTAAAAGTCTTATACACAGAAACGCGGGGACATATTGTGATGTTAAAGCTTTTGAGGCTGCGTTTGTCTGTCAGTCTCTAAGGATGGGTTGGCTCAGGGTGCTCTTCCCTTTCTGAGCTCCATAACAGGAGGAAGAGAGGGAGCCACATTCTGATGGAAGTAGTAAGAGTGTTTTTATAGCCTCTTGTTGCTACCTAACCATCCCATGTAAATCAAGCCCAAGTTATGAGGTTGGCACTGCTGCCCCCTGCCGGCTGCCTGCTGTCACGCGCACAAGAGCACTGAGCCTGCAATCGGAGGCTGGCCTAATTTGTAGTATTGTGTGTTTTCAGGCGGAATGGAGATTCTGACTACAGTGATGGCGAGGAGGATTTCTACTACTCAGAAATCGAGGTGAACATGGACACTCTTTCAGAGGGGCTGTCCAACCTCACGCCCACCTCTCCTACTACGTCCGGGCCGGCCCCTGTCTTCCCCGTCCTGACTTGTGATGTGTCTCGATCTGAGCCCACCCACGTGATCCACACCCCACTCAGCCAGTCAGCACCGTCGGCGCTGTGTCACATCCGCACTGATCACGCTTACCAGGTACCATCGCTCTTCCCTGCGTCTAGACATCTTATTGAACACACAGTCACTTCTATCTGTGGTGTGAGCATGTCATATTACGGGTTTGAGGCTTAGCGATGAAGTCTTCATGCACACTCGCCTACGGTTCATTTGTCAATCTGTATTTGCTTTGAGAACATCATATTCTTTCAGATCCCCCCACAAGGCTATTTTAGTTATTAATTAAACTCAAATCTCTCACCATCAGTGTCAGAGTCAATAAAGCTTTATTATTATAACTATAAACTATATATTCACATCATAAACTAAAATATATTACACTTTGCACCTCATTTTGTATTATTTTCAAGACAACTAATTCAGGGTTTCCGCTGGCCTTAAAATGTCTTAAACTGGATCAGAAAGTCTTAAATTCAATATCTTGGCATTAAATTAGGGTCCTATGATTTCTGTGACGCAAATGTGGACGGAATTGCAGAATCCAATCATAAAAACGGAATTAGCTGTATAACGCAGAATGTCACAGAATTTGTCAAATTTTGGATGAATAAATCAAAAATAGGTCAGATCACTTAAAGAGACAGTTCCCAAAATTTTAATTCTGCTATCATTTGCCATACTAACCCTAATGTCATCATATAAAGTGAGCGAGTCTCTTCAGAAAATGTGGAATAAACCACTCGATTCGTATAGATTAGTTGCTTAGACTGTCAGTGGAGATACAGAAATATTTCCAATTTCCTTAAAAATATCTTAATTTTTGATCCAAATATGAATGAAAGTCAGTTTAAAAATGTAATTTAGCCATTAAAGCAGAAAATTCCAGAACAATTTAAACAGAATAAACTATAAAACAAAACAATAGGGCTCTAAATGCGATTGTAAAATTGAATTGCATGCACTGCAAGACAAAATTGTTCTTCCGTTGTTTTCCAGTACAAACCAACATCCTTAGATCAAGATATATTTAATGACATGCAAAATTAAAAAGAATTCTTGTTTTCTGAGAAATTTTACTAAATTATGGGAGCTTAAAACAGGAACAAATATCTGTCATTAGGTATGAAAATTACTTACATTTGAATGAAGTTGACTTTTATGAACACACTGACAGATTTTTTTCCTTGTTTTAATTATAAAATCACTTTCACAAGATCATAAGATTTCCCAAGATTTCTTATCTCAAACTTTACGTTATTTTCTGTAAAAATGGGCATCTGTTGAAAATTGTATTTTCAAACTTTGAAGTGTCACTTTACTAATATAACTCATTGTGTGCTTAGGCATTTACATTTAGAGAACTTATTGACCTATTGTTCCCTTCAATTTTCTTTATTTTTTCTTATAATGTCTTAAATTTACCTTCATAAAACCTACAGAAACCTTGTAATTAGAGTTCCCGAATAGTATCATTAGCATGTGTCTTAAAGGGACAGTTCACCCATAAATTCTTACTCATGTCTTTCCAAATCCATATATCTTCTGTTTGTCTTTGGAGAACAAATGAAGAGATCGTTTTCTTCTCATTTCTGTCCATTAATTAAATATGAGATAATATTAAAAATATCTTCATTTGTGTTTCAAAGATAAATAAGTCTTTCGGGTTTAGAATGGCATTTAGGGTGAGTAAAAGGTTTTTGACTGAACTATATCTTTAACATTTATTTTTTTTAACTGTAATTTTCATTATTCTCTGGGATTCTTATTAGATTCTCACAATGGTAACACATTAATGGTTCTGCATTACGAATAATTGTAATGGTACTAAAAATGAGCTTAATTTTCTTAAACTTAAACCATAATATCCTTTTTTTCTATTTCAAATATAACTTTTACCTAAACGTCATTGAACTATTTGCCACTATTTGCTAATCAGTAAGAACATCTTAAAGGGTTAGTTGACCCAAAAAGGAAATTGATGTCATTATTGACTCCCTAATGTCGTTCCTCACCCGTTAGACCTCCGTTCATCTTCAGAACACAGTTTAAGATATTTTATATTTAGTCTGAGAGCGTATCTGAGTGTATGCACACTATACTGTCCATGTCCAGAAAGGGAATAAAAACATCATCAGTGTAGTCCATATGTGACATCAGTTAGTTAGTTAGAATCTCTTGAAGCATCGGAAATACATTTTGGTCCAAAAATAACAAAAACTACGACTTTATTCAGCATAGTTTTCTCTTTCCTGGTTTGTTTTCAATCCTCAAATAAAGATTCAAACGGTCATGAATCAGTGATTCAATGTCACGTAATTTCAGCAGTTTGGCAGTTTGACACACAATCCGAATCATGAATCAATCCGCTGATTTATGACCATTTGAATCTTTATTTGAGGACTGAAAAAAAAAACACGGAAGAGAAGACAATGCTGAATTAAGTCGTAGTTTTTGTTATTTTTGGACCAAAATGTATTTCCGATGCTTCAAGAGATTCTAACTAACTAACTGATGTCCCATATGGACTACTCTGATGATGTTTTTATTCCCTTTCTGGACATGGACAGTATAGTGTGCATACACTTAGATACGCTGTCAGACTAAATATAAAATATCTTAAACTGTGTTCCGGAGATGAACGGAGGTCTAACGGGTGAGGAACGACATTAGGGGGAGTCATTAATGATATTAATTTCATTTTTGGGTCAACTAACCCTTTAATCCAATATATATTATTGCCAGTGCATTAATGTTGTTTTAAGGATGTTTAGAAAGTTTACAAAGAACAAGGTTTTTTTGCTGTGCAACTACACTCGCTAGTGTCTGGCATCTCTTTGCAGGAATTTCTTAAGATATTTTGTCCCAAATGGGATGAATGACCTTTCTGCAGAGATTTATATATCTGACCTTTGCTTGCCCACCAGATTGAGGGCTCTGTTAAATATCAAAGCCAGACTACTGCATACACATGTGTCTGTTTAATTGCTGGATTTTATTGATGTATTTCTATGGGTTAGTGCGATGAGGTCAGCAAAGGCCATGATTTCAGGACCAGGTTTGGATAGGAGTATGAGTCTCGATTCTAATGGCTTGTCATGATCGAGTCTTTGAGGCAGCTCTTCTTGGCTATCGCTGGGTTGTGGTTGTGCTCAGCAGTGTTTTCTCTTCCTCTCTCCGCTGGCTTTGCTAATACCGCCTCTTACACACACTATGTTTTTCAGGCTACAACCCCTGTCAGCATTCCCAGCATGCCCTCTGAACCGCCTCACAGTGAGGATAGGATTAGTGTATCCTGGCAGTCGCCCCCTGTCATATATAAAGGTCTACTGGTGAGATGGCTACTTTCTTTCTCTCTTCCTTATTTTCTCACAATCTCTCTCTCTCTCTGTTAGAGACGCAGTCAACAGCGTTTGTCACTGAGCTCATTAAACGTTGAAAGGGCAGTGATCCTGTAAGCTTGGTTGAGTCTCATTTGTCTTTCTCTGTCTCTTGGGGTCTTTCAGAAGTTGCACTTGCATGTCTTTTGGTTTCCTGTCTCTGATGCTTTTGCAAAACACAGAAAGTAGCTTCCAAACCCCTGTTAGAGGCTGATAACTGCAGAAATCTACATACCCGGAAAAAAAGAAGAAAAAAGTTGCTGTTTGGATTTAAATTGGCAAATGCTTCAGAGTCAATCAACGGATCATTATTGCAGTGATTATTATGTTTCTAGCATGTTATATGTTTGGCTTTAGCTCTTCTAACCCTCATTGATGGAGTGTGTAGATTTTCATTTCTTAAACAGCCATCTATGAAGACACATCATGACCATATTCCAGGAGGACAATGTCAAGATTCATCAGCTCAGACTGTGAAAGAATGAAGAATCATTTTCACTCACAATCTTGACCAAAAATGTATGCACATCTTGATGGAAATGAATGCTGTGATGTTATTTCCAATCAAGAGGTGCATACATTTTTGATCAAGATCTTGTATTGACAATTAGTTTAGTTTATTTGTTTATTTTCGAACATGAGAGAAAGAAAAATACAATAATGTTCAGACATTATTAAAAGAAACAAGTAAAGGTGAAAGAGAAAAAAATAAAAAATAAAAAAATAATAAATACAAAAAATAAAAATAAATTCATTCTACCTCATGAACGAAAAAGGAGTAGGAAGAAGTAAAACTTATATACTCCTACCCCTTTAATTATTATTTTTCTTTAAATAACATGCATATGCCTACGCCTACTCATACACATATATACATCTACACATATACATACTCATGTACACATTTGTATATATACATACATACGCCCATATATACAGTCTTGTTCAAAATAATAGCAGTACAATGTGACTAACCAGAATAATCAAGGTTTTTAGTATATTTTTTATTGCTACGTGGCAAACAAGTTACCAGTAGGTTCAGTAGATTCTCAGAAAACAAATGAGACCCAGCATTCATGATATGCACGCTCTTAAGGCTGTGCAATTGGGCAATTAGTTGAATTAGTTGAAAGGGGTGTGTTAAAAAAAAATAGCAGTGTGGCATTCAATCACTGAGGTCATCAATTTTGTGAAGAAACAGGTGTGAATCAGGTGGCCCCTATTTAAGGATGAAGCCAACACTTGTTGAACATGCATTTGAAAGCTGAGGAAAATGGGTCGTTCAAGACATTGTTCAGAAGAACAGCGTACTTTGATTAAAAAGTTGATTAGAGAGGGGAAAACCTATAAAGAGGTGCAAAAAATGATAGGCTGTTCAGCTAAAATGATCTCCAATGCCTTAAAATGGAGAGCAAAACCAGAGAGACGTGGAAGAAAACGGAAGACAACCATCAAAATGGATAGAAGAATAACCAGAATGGGAAAGGCTCAGCCAATGATCACCTCCAGGATGATCAAAGACAGTCTGGAGTTACCTGTAAGTACTGTGACAGTTAGAAGCAGCTGTGTGAAGCTAATCTATTTTCAAAAATCCCCCGCAAAGTCCCTCTGTTAAAAAAAGGCATGTGCAGAAGAGGTTACAATTTGCCAAAGAACACATCAACTGGCCTAAAGAGAAATGGAGGAACATTTTGTGGACTGATGAGAGTAAAATTGTTCTTTTTGGGTCCAAGGGCCACAGGCAGTTTGTGAGACGACCCCCAAACTCTGAATTCAAGCCACAGTACACAGTGAAGACAGTGAAGCATGGAGGTGCAAGCATCATGATATGGGCATGTTTCTCCTACTATGGTGTTGGGCCTATTTATCGCATACCAGGGATCATGGATCAGTTTGCATATGTTAAAATACTTGAAGAGGTCATGTTGCCCAATGCTGAAGAGGACATGCCCTTGAAACGGTTGTTTCAACAAGACAATGGCCCAAAACACACTAGTAAACGGGCAAAGTCTTTCCAAACCAACAAAATTAATGTTATGGAGTGGCCAGCCCAATCTCCAGACCTTAATCCAATTGAGAAATTGTGGGGTGATATCAAAAATGCTGTTTCTGAAGCAAAACCAAGAAATGTGAATGAATTGTGGAATGTTGTTAAAGAATCATGGAGTGGAATAACAGCTGAGAGGTGCCACAAGTTGGTTGACTCCATGCCACACAGATGTCAAGCAGTTTTAAAAAACTGTGGTCATACAACTAAATATTAGTTTAGTGATTCACAGGATTGCTAAATCCCAGAAAAAAAAAATGTTTGTACAAAATAGTTTTGAGTTTGTACAGTCAAAGGTAGACACTGCTATTTTTTTGAACACACCCATTTCAACTAATTGCCCAATTGCACAGCCTTAAGAGCGTGCATATCATGAATGCTGGGTCTTGTTTGTTTTCTGACAATCTACTGAACCTACTGGTAACTTGTTTGCCACGTAGCAATAAAAAATATACTAAAAACCTTGATTATTCTGGTTAGTCACATTGTACTGCTATTATTTTGAACAAGACTGTATCTATACCCCTATATCCACCGACACATACACATACCTCCAAATGCCATATACATACATGCATAAATTCAAAATAACCACTAACAAATATTATAACTCTTAACAAAGGAGTACTCCCATTTTCCTATAGTACTTCTTGATACTTCTTAAGAATCTTTTCTCTATACATTTTTTTTAAAGAGGAATATGTTGGAGCATTGCTTTAAATTTTCATCTATTTTATTCCACAATTTAACTCCACATATTGATAAACAAAGTCTTTTCCTTGTTGTTCTGAATATATTAATCTTAAAGTTTCCACATCCCCTTAAGTTGTACCCTCCCTCTCTCTCAAAAAAAATATCTTTTGTATATTCCCAGGCAATAGTCTATTTCTTACTTTAAACATGAATACAGCAATTTGATATTCAATTTGGTCATAATATTTTAATAATCTCGGGTTCCTGCACAACGGGGTAAACAATGCAAGGGTCCTGCACTCTGTAAAGTCTCCTCCAGCACAATGAATTTAAGGTCTGGACTCAGTGGAGCCAATTCATGAGTGAAAATGATTCTTCATTCTTTCACAGTCTGAGCTGATGAATCTTGGCATTGTCCTCCTGGAATATGGCCATGATGTGTCTTCATAGATGGCTGTTTAAGAAATGAAAAGCTACACACACTCCATCAATTAGGTTTAGAATAATCACTGCAATAATAATCCAGTCACAGCGTTAAATCCAAACAGCGACTTTTTTGGCTGGGCAGTGTATTACCTGTCAAAAAGAAAGGTTATGAGTTAGTTATGAAAATATATCGTCATCAAGGATGTGCCGTAATGGAACAACAATTTGATCTGTGATGGCTAAGAAAGCATTACTATTACTATTGCTTTGCCTTAGAAACTAGCCATGAAAAGTAACCATATAGAATCAGCCAGAACATCCTAGCAACCACCTAGACCCTGTAGAAACTGCATAACAACACCCTAGCAACCATCCACAATACCCTAAAATTGTTTTTTTTCTATAATATAATACATAATGGCACAAATTCAGAAGTCAAAACACTCAAGGTTGAGTAAAACAACAACAATTAGTTTTATAACCAGGCATTAAATAATTTTCTGTGTATATGTTTTACTGTTTGGGATCAGTATTTATTTTTATTTTTTTAAGAAATGTATACTTGTAGATTCAGTGACAATTATAATGCTACAACCCATTACTATTTCAAAGAAATGCTGTTCTTTTGAACTAGCAAAGAATCCTAGAAAAAAAATTATCACAGTTTCGATAAAAATACTTTCTTGATTAATACAAAATGTTTCTTGAGCATCAAATCATATCAGAATGATTTCTGAAGGATCATGTGACGCTGAAGACTGGAGTAATAATGCTGAAAATACAGCTTTGCATCATAGCAATAAATCATTTTAAAATATAATAATGAAATTTGCAATATTACTGTTTTTACTGTATTTATTAATCAAATACATGCAGACATGATGAGCATGAGAGACTTCTTTCATAAACATTTAAAAAACCCATAAAATGATATTCTGTTCCGGCAATCCATTTTTTTTACTGTACTATATGGTAGGGGGCACTATTACACATCTTCTGAAAGAGTACTGAATCTCCTGATCAAAACACAGCATTGCTTTTTTTTTTGCCGAGCATAAGAGACTTCTTTTAGAAACATTCAGAAATCTTACCAACCCCAAACTTGTGAACGGTAGAAGTGTCAGCTGAGATGTAAGCATGTCTTCACTTCACCTTTGTTTAGTCAGATCAGCTTTAACATGAAATGCCTTTGCAGGGCCCGATGACTCAAATCCGCACTGTAAGCATCGGTGAGAAGAGACAACCAGTTAACCACACCACTGTCAGCAAAACAAACACCAACAACACCTCCGCTTCCAAAGCCACCACTGGAACAAGGTAACCCGTCTGCCAGGCTCATGGCTGCATGATGATTGCAAAGCCTTGCATCACAACTAACCGAAAAACCATGTGAAATATTTCCCCAGGAAGCCGCGTGGCGAAGCCAAGAAGTGCCGAAAGGTGTACGGCATGGAGAAGAGGGACCTGTGGTGCACAGCGTGCCGTTGGAAGAAGGCCTGCCAGCGCTTCACTGACTGAGCTTGATCCTACTTCAGAATGTGCTTTTATTGCGCCTGTTCCATGGACTGAGCACCGATATCTCCTGCACACACTCGCAGGGGACTTGATGAGCACAGATGGGGTCCGTCTGAGGCATGTGGCCTTTTTGTCACTAATTCCTCCAGGTCACAAGGGGGTGCTCTTTTCCTACTGCTTCCGTAGTGGAACCACAAGACTTTTATTCAGAAAAAAAAACCTGATAAAAAGCAAAAAAAGAGGAAAATACTTTGGAAAAAAAAAGCTTACTGGCTTTTGCTGCATTGCATATTAAGGCAAAAACAAGTTACTTTTTCATAAGTAATCCAGAAACTAAACATTCAAAGCAGATTTTTCAGGCAGTTTATTTTACTTTCGTGTTTCGCGTGTGTTCTGTGGGACACGGCTAACGATTTTTCACGATTTTAAGTGTGGCAGACTTTATACATAACTGTTAAAAACTCTGTAAGCTATTTGACTGGGTATTGAGTATTTTAAACATTTAACACAGAGAAACTCAAATTCATTTATGGACGTCATTTAAGCTTTCTGGACTCGACGCTTTGTTTTGCCTACAAGCACTTTTTAACGGCCGTTAGTTTTCTATTTCGATAAAGCAGAGTGCAGTTTAGCTTTGGAACTGGGGCGTTCACATACACGGTGAGCATTTCGGCAAATAGTCAAGAACTGTTTCGTCACATATTGCTAAAGTAATACCTCTAAACAAGAATGAGCCTTACAGAGAGAGAGCTCTGTGTACTTCAGCGGCATAAAGTTGTAGTGCAGGAATGTAAAATGGCCTCTCTCTGCGCTAACCCACCCAAACTATTCTGTCCCTCACAGATCAACTGCCTCTTTATAAGCTATGAGGTTTATTCCTGTCAGTCCACAGTATTAATTCAATGGCGGGCACTTTAATCCTCCACACTTCAGAATCAACCGTCACCCCAGCAGGACATCCCAGTCTAATGTGATCCACAAATCAAGTGTTTTCCACACAAACACGCCTTCCTGCTTATCGCGGAGTTTTTGTGGCAAATTCAGGCCACATTGTGTTTTCTAAGGAATTATTTGCTTCTCGTTCAGCTTATGGATATTATTCACGTTAAGGAAACGCTTGCTTTCCTATCTTATGGAGGTGATCATGTGACGTCTTCATGTAAACAGACCCTCTCAATGTGAGCAGCTGTTACACTGCCAAAAATTATTTGCATTGTATTTTTGTCTTATTTTCCATTACAAATATCTAAAACCCCTTAAATCAAGATGCATTTACTTAAGAATGGAAATTACTCAATGTTAAAGAGATCACACTTAAATGAAAATTGTGTCATTAATTACTCACCCTCATGTCGTTCCAAGACTTTCGTTCATGTTCAGAACACAGATGACGATCTAAGTGATGAAATCTGAGAGCTCTCTGACCCTCTATTGACAGTTACACAACTACCACTTTGATGCTTCAAAAGGTTTTTTAAAGAGATCGTGTGTATTAAGTGGTTTAGCCCAAATCTTCGTAGTTGGAGCGGTCAGAAAGGTCTCAGATTTCATCAAAATTATTCAATCAATAAGGTCTTATGGGTTTGTAACGACATGAGGGTGAGGAATGAATGACAGAATTTTCATATTGGGGTGAACTATCACTTTAAAGACAAGTTCAAATCAAAAAAGATAACTATATTAGCATCCACTCCGGCGGACAACATCGTTCTGTTTATTTAAGCGCGTGCTTGTCTGCCGCTTTAAATGCTCGAGCTCGTTAAAGCAGGATCAATTCTGATTGGCTGTCAATGTTTTTATCATTCATCAGCTGGAAAAAAAAACTTTCTGAAAGTGATCCCATCGATATCGTTTCTCTGTGCCTGTATCATTATCGGTGTGGTGTGAATACCTCTGCTATTCTCTGCTAATACATCTCTATATCTAATATTGAGAACGATTTTTAGAACTATATCTTTATCATCGTCCTCAGTGGGAACGGGGCTTAAATCATGGCTTCTGGAAAATATATTTAAAACAAGAATCAATATTCTTGCGTTACCCCATTTGTTATAAGCCTCAACTCACTTGATAAGTAACAATGCACTCTTGCATTTTTGTTTTTTTCAGAAAACAAGATGATTCAATCATGTTGCCTCTCAAGTAAATCTGTCTTGATTTAAGAATGTTTCGATATATTAATACTGGAAAACAAAAATACCCTTTTTTTTTGCAGTGAACCCATTAAAACACTGATAATCATTGGACATGTGAATGTGATCCGTATCATTAAAGGGATAGTTCCCCCCAAAATTAATATTTTGTCATCATTTAGTGACCCTCATCTCGGTCTAAGCCTGTATGACTTTTGCGAAACATCACATAGGACCTCATTGACTTTCACTGAATGGACAAAAATATCTTCTTTTGTGTTCCACTGAAGAAAACTTTTATGGAACGACAAATCCCTTGGAGGGTAATAGTTCACGTAAACATTTTTCAATTTTGGGGTGAATTATTCCTTTGAAAAAATACTCTAATCCCAACCTAAACTTCATCTATTAACATTTTGTGTCAAACCATTTGACACATTATTTTTTAGGGTTAGTTCACCCAAAAATGAAAATTAGCCCATAATGTACTCACCCTCAAGCAATCCTAGGTGTATATTATATTTCTTCTTTCAGATGAACAATCAGTTATATTAAAAAATGTCCTGGCTCTTTCAAGCTTTATAATGGCAGTGAATGGGAGCCCAAAAAAGTGCATCCATCCATTATAAAAGTAATCCACACGGCTCCGGGGGGGTTAATAAAGTGGTTTGTGAAAAAAAATCCATATTTAACACATCACTTAGCTTCAGAAGGCCTTTATTAACCCCCGAGAGCCATATGGATTACTTTTATAATGGATGGATGCACTTTTTGGGCTCCTATTCACTGCCATTATAAAGCTTGAAAGAGCCAGGACATTTTTTTTTAATATAACTGATTGTAATCATATCCAATATAGATATTTTTCTTACACAAATGCACCACTTCGCTTCAGAAGGCCTTTATTAACCCCCCGGAGCTGTGTGGAGCAGTTATATGATGGATAGATGCACTTTTATGAACTTCATAAATGGCCCAAAAGTTACTGCCATTATAAAGCTTGGAAGAACCAGAACATTTTTTAATATAGCTCAGATTGTATTCGTCTGAAAGAATAAAGTCATAAACACCCAGGTCGGCTTGAGGCTGAGTAAATCATGGGCTAATTTTCATTTTTTGGGTGAACTATCCCCTTAAATCTCATTTAAACTTTTATCAGACCAAACAGAACTGGTAATCAAAATGTAGCGGCTCAAAGAAATAACTGGGCAAGTGCCTAATTGTCAAATGACCGAATCTATCAAAGTATATTCTCCAATCACCGCTTAGAGCAGCTTTGTCAGAAAGGAAAGAGCGTTCCTCTCATGATCGTAACCTTCACTAAGTGCCAATGAGAAGAACAAGAGGGAAAAATTTGTATTGCACTAACTTGTACTGCACAAAACGTATATTTTTATGTACCGTTTTTATACGCAGAAAATTGAAGTTTTTAAAAAGCAAAACCGCCGTGCTTCTCTTCATCGGGTCAGGGACGGGGTCTTTTCTCTGACCTCGCAGCTATAAGCTTACGTGGCGGTACTTTACGGCCTCGCAGAGCATGACGGTGCGTCTGACTGCAGGCTTCGCTGACTAGCCTTCAGGCTCGTTTCTAGGGAACGTCACTGTCTTGATTTATAATAAAATCCCGTCTCATGTTAAACATGGATTTTCTTCATAGGAAAACGCGGGACGATTTGGATTTTAGGCATCAAAAATCAGTCGGTCAGACAGTGACGCGTTATAACGTTCATCAATTTCATGGCTTCTTTGCCAAGACTTTGATAATATAATAGAAAAAACCATATGAGTGAAAATGCCTTTTTGTTTTAAAGTAATGAATATATCATTGTATATGTTGGGCTGAGGGAAAAAGGGGAAAAAAGAAGCATCAATGAATGTAAAATCTACAAAATGAAACGCTTGTGATCTGAGTTTGTTTTATCAGCTGTCTCACACGAATACCTTTCTGTCTTTTCTTTCATATCAAGTAGTTAGAACCACTCAGTGTTTTTTTTCTTCCTTCGTTTTCATGTTCAGATGGCACTTGCATTGATGCGTTTTTATTGTTGTGTGTGTAGATCATGGTGTATGTATGTATCATTGTGAGGCAGGAGGGACTTTGCTATGTGGATCATTGCGTCATCCGGCCCTGCACATTCCGATAGATGACTTCATGTTAGTTCGTCTGAGCCTTCGTCTGTCTATTCCCTGTTCTTCTAACTTCATTGAATGCCTGTTGCTTCTTCAGCCAGGATATTAAGCTAAACATCAAAGAACATGTTTAAAAGCTCCACTTACTCTCTTTGTAACTTTCGAAACGTTTCAGTGTTCAAAAAGCATCGTCACAATAATCCCACTATTCAATACAGCTTTAACATGCATCATACGATTGTCTCTTCCAGAACTCTTCCTGCCTTGTTTAACCGTTGAAGTCTTGTCGTTGTGTCAAGCCCTTTCCCTTTTCCATTGATCATTGTTTGAGATTTGATGCATGTCTTGTATCATCAGTGTACTATCTTGCTTTATTGGAACCATTATTGTTTTTCAGAAGTTGACAGTGACTTGTCCAGAGTTGAGTGAATGAACGAGAGGATGGAGGTTTTTCTGGTGTTGACTTCGGTTGGTTGGTGATGAGTGTGATTTCTTGTGGCTGTAATGTGGAGATTGAAATAAACATGGATTTCAGAATGATGTTTGATTGGAATTCGATTTTGTCCTTTATTTGTGGTTTGTGCGTCTCCAGTAAATGCTCCTAGAGCATCTTAACCAATTAAAATTACATAATGTTTCCACAGTTACTGCACCCTACTGTTCAAAAGTGTGGTTGGAACTTGGTAATGTGTTTGAAAGAAGTCTCACGCTAACCAAGGATGTGTTTGTTTAATGAAACAGTAAAAAGAGTCATATTATTATGATTTAAAATAACAGTTTTCTGTATTAATATATTATTTTTATACTGTAATGTACTCCTGTGATGCAAAGCATTGTTACCTCAGCCTTCAATGTCACATGATCCTTCATAAATCATTCTAATATGCTGCCCATGAAACATTTCTGATTATTATAAATGTTAAAAACAGTCGTGATGCAATTTAGCTTTAACCGAGATCATAATCATTATCATCAACTACTTACTTATTGTTTGACCATGGATGTTGGTTACAATGGAAATGTTACCAGTGTGGTTTAATAACATCAGTTACCAATTTATGTAAATGAAAAAAAAAGTTTAAAAATCTTTTTTAAATCTTTCCAATTTTATAAAACTGACTACTAACACCCTTCAACAGATTAATCCTTGATTGAGGAAATAAACATGTACAAGAAATCAGCGGTTCAGTCATTACTGCATCTTTAGGGAACCTTCAACACACTAAATCTTTGCTAAAACAGATGTCAGACAGAAAGGAATCACATGGGATGAATTCCCCTGTGGTCAGTCGTATGTCATTCTCCTCCGGTCCAGTGGGTGGTGCTGTAGTTCAGAGCAGCAGTGGGTTATCAAGAACAGCTACTCCAGCAGCCACGCCCCCATCAGCGTGCTCCGAGCTCTTGGTCCTCAGCAGGTGACCCACACATTCATTAAACACCATGTCTTTGCCTTTCCTGTGTGTGAAAAGATGCCGTGATTGACTGTGACAGTGAATTTGTGAAGTAAAGAGGTTTTGTTGAAGCACTGATCCCACCTCACATACGCTCCGAACGCGCCCAGTTCACTCAGGCAGGGGTTCGGCCTCAGAGGAGCTCCGGGCCTGAGCAGGTAGTTCTGGACCGGGACGGGCTGGATCTTGTCCATCAGAATGTAGGCCGTCCTCTCGCTGGTGTTCTTCAGGTTCTCCAGCACCTCACAGATCTCACTTCCGTAAATGTTGTTGCCTGCGACATAGGAAACTTTTGAGCAAGTGTTTGAAGATAGATAGATAGATAGATGGATAGATAGATAGATAGATAGATAGATAGATAGATAGATAGATAGATAGATAGATAGATAGATAGATAGATAGATAGATAGATAGATAGATAGATAGATAGATAGAATCAGTACACAATACATGACTTGAGAATTCTCACCTCCTCCCTCCCTCTGAGGTTTCAGCACATACTGATCAGGATTGGCCAAAGCCATTGCTACCGTTTTATCACCTTCTTCTCCCTGTACAAAAAGATAGGTAGACCATTTAAAATCGGTTCATAAGATTTTTTTATTATTATTAAATATCGTTGAGTAGTCAACAGTGGTACTCAATCCTGCTTTTGACGTTCAAAAGTTTAGTTCCTACCGAGGTAATCATACAATAATAATGAGTAGAACACCTGAAATAAACATTTATGTCATTTCTGTGCCATTATTTGGTCCACTATCAGCTGATACATTGGTTCTCATTCACTTATAGTGGCCCTTAGACGCCATTTAGAATTTAACGCAGATGAAAACATGGCTGGTACAATTTCACAACTTGCAACTTTAAAACCGTTTCACGCCGTTATTTGTCTACAGAAATCTGTATATTGTTACACAAACTAGTACAGCCCATTAAACACAATGTTTAATCCCTCACAGCCTAATCTTCGCTAATATGGCGCTACCCTGACTAATGTCTGTTGCGTGAACTATTCATATATTCACGAGAAACCTTCCCAAAAATCTGTCCAATTCACAAAAAATTTGGTCTTAACCTCATGTTAAAGATCCCTGTGGTGAAAATCATGTTATTAAAGGGATAATTCACTTTATAATTAAATTTTGATATGTTTTAGCTTACCTCATGGGCATCCGAGATGTAGGAGTATTTGATTCCCCAGTAGTTTCAATTTTGATCATTTTAGGTCAAACCGTTCTTGTCTGTGCCTCACATAATGCAGGTCTATGGTCACCACCTCAAAGAGCATACACAGAGAAGTCCAAATTAAACAATCCCCCATCGTAAGTACACACTGATGGCCTAAGACACGAAACCAGCGGTTTGTGTGAGAAAACGAACAGTAACGAACAGCCATCAGTGTGTACTTACGATGGGGGATTGTTTAATTTGGACTTCTCTGTGTATGCTCTTTGAGGTGGTGACCATAGACCTGCATTATGTGAGGCACAGACAAGAACGGTTTGACCTAAAATGATCAAAATTGAAACTACTGGGGAAACAAATACTCCTACATCTCGGATGCCCATGAGGTAAGCTAAAACATATCGAAATTTTATTTCAAAGTGAACTATCCCTTTAATGTTGTTTGCATGTCTATGTGGTGTTTTTAATATGCGTTCAGATTCATCAGTCAACACCACTTCTGAGTATTTTCTCCTTTAAACTGCAGTGAAAAAAAGACAAATATGCAATTGCTGGTGTTTCTTACATCACAAAATACTTTGCCTGAACTATATGCCTTTCACAACTGACGATCTATGATGTTCAAAGCGTTTCTAAGGATGCTGATTTCTAGAAGGCAGCCGTCTTACTCTGAGATGGCGAACTGTGATTGGTTGTATTACATGTCAGTCAAACTTGGGCGGTCCTTGACCAATGAAAGACCAACCCTCTGCCGTCAGTCTGGTGTGTATAACATTAGCAACACGTTATTAACAGTATGATAATATATTGAAGCAAAAGGCTAATCATATTAACTAGTTATGTGTCTGACGTTGTACAGAGCGATTCATAAAACGCATTACCACTCTGATACGTCGACTTGTAGACGAGCCTGTATAAAATACACACTTCCACTTTAATCAGTTTCTGGTTCAGACCAAGCCTGCAGTCTCCCTCTCATTTACTGAAGCTTTCGCGCCCCGATCGCCCCCCGGTGACCGGTCCCAGTATAGCCGCCCCTCTGTGTTTTCTAATGGACGCGAGACAAACTAAATAATAAAATTACACTTCAAAAAATTTCCCCCAAAGTTAGTTTATGTCACTGAAGGCAGTTATCATCACGATGATTTCATTTCAGGTGTTCGTTTTAAAAATAAGTTTAGTTTGAGTTAGTTATTTGATGC
Source organism: Pseudorasbora parva (assembly GCF_024679245.1). Taxonomy (NCBI): domain Eukaryota; kingdom Metazoa; phylum Chordata; class Actinopteri; order Cypriniformes; family Gobionidae; genus Pseudorasbora; species Pseudorasbora parva. Next base: position 33,822,649 of record NC_090177.1, read on the forward strand.
TATAAAAACGGGGGTGTGACGTCATGATTGACAGCTGAGACTGACGGCCTCTATGAGTGAAGTTGTCACTCAGGCACTAACGGACTTTTTTCGAAATTTTTGGGAGCAGATTGGTGCTTTAGCTTTAATTTCTACATTTCCATAACTGTTAATTTCACACCAACATAATTAATTGTTCTGCATCTGCGAGAGTGTGGGCGGGCTTTTGATATCGCGACTGTACTTCCTGCTCTACTTCCTGCGCTCTACTGCGCAACTCCAGTCCCGAAATCGCTACTGCGCAGACTCGGTCCCAAGATGTCAGCGCCGTGCACCCCCGCCTGAAAGCTTCAAATATGGCAAGCGGAAACGGATGATGTCGAGTCGTCCATATTTTTTTACGGTCTATGGTTCAGACACACATGTACATATATAGCTGAATTAAACCAGTATTTCCACTTGCCATTGTACAGCGTTTACTACAGTAAAGTTGACAGAGAGTGGATCTATAGTCTTTATCTCTGAGCTGGTGTTGTGTGTGTGGAGGCGGGAGTAATTTGCATATTCATGGTTCAGCTTATGCTAAATGAAGCAAGGGTGTAGAGTTACATTCAAGCATGTATTATTTATGTACACAGGAAAATCATTTAATACGTACTTTTGGTGATCAAAGTTGAGTTTTAAGGGGTAAAATGATTGACTACAGGTCCCTAAAGTTAGTAATTCACACAAACACACCCAAACCATCTCCATATAAGGAGGGCTTTCTGCATGCCCTTTACTTTAAACTTGTTGTTCCTATATTCTTTTGTAAATTGGGAATAAATTTAGTATGAAAGTAAATGAAGCGATTCCTGTGTAAAAACAGATTTGCAATCATTCCATAAATCTCTATACTGTACTGTCACGATAATGAAATTTCGGTAACACTTTGATATAGGGAACACATATTCACTATTAACTACGACTTTTGCTTCAATAAACTCCTATTTTACTGCTTAATAATAGTTAGTAAGGTAGTTTTTGTAGCATTTAAGTTAGGTATTGGGTTGGATTAAGAGATGTAGAATAAGGCATTAATATGTGCTTTATAAGTACTATTATCCTATTAATATGCAAGCTAATAAGCAACTAGTTAATAGTTAATAACTGAACCTTAACGGGGGGGGGGGTGAAATGCTGTTTCATGCATACTGAGCTTTTTACACTGTTAAAGACTTGGATTCCCATCCTAAACATAGACAAAGTTTCAAAAACTAAGTTGGACGTTTGATGGAGTATTTCTGTGTCAAAAATACTCCTTCCGGTTTCTCACAAGTTTCGGAGAGTTTTTTTCGAGTATGGCTCGACTTGACGTTAATAAGAGCGGAAGGTCCTTGTATGGGCCGTACGGGCTCTTCTCCTGGTAGGGCTCCTTCTCCTCGCGCGTGACTAGAGCGAGAGAGGAAATGCACGCCCATACACTCCGCCGCGCTCCACTTTATTCCTATCTGTGACATCAAATGTCTGTGCTGTTGGCTACCGTCACGTGAGTAAACATCAGTAAACGACACAATCGCGTGCTTCGTCATTCAAATGCGCTAATGTTACTCCATTGTTTGTATAATGTAACACTAGTCTGACGTGCAAAACCGTTTTGCTTGCTACTGCTAAGGTTTAGTCGCATACAATAGTCCATAAACCGAATCATGTCCTCATAAACTGCGAGTAAACACACACAAATGTTGACAGGACACTAAATACAGTACATACCACAGAGACGGACGTCCTGCTGTTGCCGTTTCTCCTGTTCAATTTATTTCAGCCTCAGATTTGATTTTGGATCATATAGCTATTAGCTGAGATAGCCATGGGGTTCCTCCACGCTTGAGGACGTCATCGCTTTGCGCACTCGTCATTCTTTAGCTCCGCCCACACGATACGCCTCCAGGTGCTCGGTTTTTTCCAGAAAGACTCGGTACAGCCCATATTTCTTTTATAAATATAATAAAACTAAAGACTTTTCGGAGATATGAAGGATGCAATACTACTCTATAGGTATCAAGATTGACTTGAGATTGACTGAAATTGAGTGTTTCACCCCCCCTTTAAAATAAAGTGTTAATGAAATTTCTAACTTCGATACGAAGCCCTGAAAAATATTGATAGTCACTCTCTACTGAGAGTGCTCTGTTGATTCTACTGTTTTGTATAGAGTTTTGTTGAAGTGCTTCATTAGAGCTGGATCTAATCATACGGTCTGTCTACTCAAGCAGGATTCAGCACCCCACGTCAACAGTGTTGTTCCTCTACCATGTCCAGGGTGTACAGGCCAGCGAAAGTGGCCCGAATCTGTGCAACTGCTTCAGGTTCGTCAGGGAAGAAGCGCTCCAGAACCCCAGGCCGGGCCAATTCCTGCTGCACCTTCTTAGTTCCAGCGAGATGAGTACTGATGTCGGGACACTTCACCGCCAGAGAGCGCTCCATCAGCAGACGGGCCTCCCAGCTCTGAAACATACGTCAGACATACTGACATACACAAAAAATACATTTCTGAGAAGAGGAAAATAAAGCCACGTCCTCACCTGCTCTGATGTGTAGTTTTGGGGCATGTATCCGTTACGGAAGTAAACAATGGCAACTTCACGGCCATCTCTGCAGGGATTGAATAATTAAACCTTTATTGACATGGTATTGTAGGGTTGTGACTATATTTTAATCAGTGTTGTAGTTTTGCAATTGGAAGTCACTTCATATGACAGGAAGTCACATCACTTCCTGATGGCTGAGCGAACTGCGCAGGCTCAGACTGAGCTTGACGACGTAGATGTGACGTGAGCAACCTTGCTCAGACAGTTGTAGGTCTTCTAGTAGTTGTGGAAAGTGAAATCTGAATCACGTTGTTTAAATGTTGTCCCATTGCTTTTGGCTCACTATCGGCTTCTCCCCATTCTTCTCCCCTGACTTTATTTTTCCACGTCCCCCCGACTGTCTGATAGACAGTAAAAGATTGCCTGTGAGTGTCTCCTCCTGTCTATACGGTAATTTCTCTACTGTGCGACAGTCGTGTTGGTTATGACGCAATCGTTAGCCTATTTTTACAAAAACAGCTTCTATGGGGCGATAGTGTAAGATACAAGGTAACGGAGCCTTTTATACATTGTCGTGTTTCTTTAGAAATAAACAATGGACAAATGGAGTCTTTAAACCCCTCAGCTATTCACTCTCAAAGTGACTCAAAAATGAATGGGAGTCAATGGGATGCTAACAGCAGGTGATGGCTTGGTTAGCAATGGCCGCCCCTATGGCTGGAACGCTTTCCGAGTGCTAGATTACCCCCTTGATGTTAATCTGTCGCTTGATGGCGACTCTATTCTTACCCGTGAAATCACAAAACAAAATGCAGTGTCCCTGCTCTTAATATACAATAATTGAACATCTTTGATTTTAATGAAGGAAAAAAACTATATGAGAGCGGATTAGGACCGGGAACCTTTGACACGGCTTACAAAAATTCGACCACCAGACCACCAAGGAATTCAAATGTTATCAGCGGATCTATGTAACAATTCACTAACGGGAAAAATCTCGAGACTAACAATATATTTGACGCAAATTAATGCAAATATTATTTACAAATAGTCCCACAATGATTGTTTCCCAACCAGAATTGGACCTAGAATTTCGCTCACTGTTCTGTTCATAAAAATAAAACAAATGCTCCCCCCTCCCAATGCTCAAGACATGCTTACGGCCTTGCTGTGAAGTATTCTACAATGCTAATGCTAATGCGTTGCACATATGAGAAGTGTGAGATATTGAATCACAATCACTCACACAAAGAGTCTCTTGCTCTGATCCAGAGATCCAGTTCTGCAAACATCTTCAAACTGTCTTCTTATTACAGGAATGTTTCTGTACATATAAAACAACGGTACATCACTTTTGTCCCTATAAAAGTTCTTGGGCACAGGAAAAAGTAACGGAGGTTCTTTACTTCACAAACACCATTAGCATTCATTTTTATTATTAAAGGGTTAGTTGACCCAAAAATGAAATTGATGTCATTATTGACTCCCTAATGTTGACTGAAAACAAACGCTGAAGAGAAGACAATGCTGAATAAAGTCGTAGTTTTTGTTATTTTTCACATATGGACTACTCTGATGATGTTTTTATTCCCTTTCTGGACATGGACAGTATAGTGTGCATACACTCAGATACACTCTCGGACTAAATATAAAATATCTTAAACTGTGTTCTGAAGATGAACGGAGGTCTAACGGGTGTGGAGCGACAGGGTGAGTCATTAATGACATCATTTTCATTTTTGGGTGAACTAACCCTTTAATAACAGGTTTGTGTTGCTTGGCAACAGAATTATATACACATGACAGATACTCAGCACTTACTAATGTAATAACAGTAATGTAGATATATAGTAGTTAACTTATGTCAAATCTGACTACATACTGTACCTTTTCCACAGCTCATTCTCTACATATCGATGGTCATAAATATTCCTCTGAACTTCCTCAACCAGAAACATAACCACTGCCCTGTAAGGGACGACATAAGACATGAAGAAATGATCACTTTATCACTTCCATTACAGAGTAAACAATGATAAACCAGCAGTGAGTGAAACACTCATTTATACATTCCAGTTTGATACAACCTTTCAAAAGTTTGGGGTCTGTAAGATTTATAAAAAAAAAAAAAAAAACAAAAAAAAAAAAATTATATATATATATATATATATATATATATATATATATATATATATATATATATATATATATATATATATAAAAAAGTATATTATATAAATATATAATATTTTTATATTATGTATGTATATAATGTATATATATAAACGTTTGTTAGGCAATAATGTTTTTTTATGCCATTAAAGACATGATAGTAATCAGAAATGTTTTTTGAGCATCAGATCATTATTTTATAATCTGTTTTTGTCATATTGTTTGTAATTTGCATGTTCCGCTCATTTTTAAAAACAATGATACAATTAAAAATCTATACTGTAATTATAAAAGTACATTTCAAAAGTATTAAATTACTCATATCCTGAAATAATCATACCAACCTGTTCAGTAAATGTAAAAATTTTGTCTTCAATTTAGTTTAGTTTTTTTTTTTATTAATGGGGGCAACAACAAAAAAAATCCATTTTTTTTATTTAAAAGCCATTGCAACCATATCAAGATATATATTGAATAGCGTAAAAATTGTGACAATATCAAGATATATTATATATATCGCCCAGCCCTACTCTGAAGACTGGAGTAATGATGCTGAAAATTCAGCTTTGCTCATAGAAATAAATAATATTACATTTCATTTTAAAATAGATTACAATAGAAACAGCTATTTTGAATTGTAATAATATTTTACAATATTACTGTTTTTACTGTATTTAAGATAAATGCAGCTTTGGTGAACATAAGAGAATTCATTCAACATTGGAAAGAAAAAAAGAAGAAAAAAAAATCTCACCGACCCCAAACTCTCTGTTTGTCCAACAAAAGGTAAAATGTTTAACACACCTCTCAGACCCATAGAGCTCCCAGGCCTTGGCCAAAGCTCTCGCCAGACCTGCTGCTGGGTTGTTGTCGAGAACACGATTACACTCCTCTGGCAGGTTTGCGACCTTCAGAATGTGTCTTACAGGATTGAGAAACAGTTTATCACAGCACTGACGGCATCATTTAGTAAACCAGTGCATCATTTTAAAGGTGCCCTAGAATGATTTGAAACAATATTTTAAATTGTTCTCTGATATCTACATAGAGGGTATGCGACTTATTTAAGCAGCTATATCACCCTGTAGCTCAAGACTGGTTTCCCACTGAAGCCAAGCAGGGCTGAGCCTGGTCAGTACCTGGATGGGAGACCAACTGGGAAAACCAGGTAGCTGCTGGTAGAGGTGTTAGTGAGGCCAGCAGGGGGTGCTCACCCTGTGGTCTGTGTGGGTCCTAACACCCCAGTATAGTGATGGGGACACTGTACTGTCAAAAAGCACCGTCCTTCAGATGAGACGTTAAACCGACCCCGACTCGCTGTGGTCGTTAAAAATCCCAAAATTTGCCCATTGGCCCCTGTCCATCATGGCCTCCTAATAATCCCCATATAATGATTGGCTTAATCACTCTGTCTTCTCTCCACCAATCAGCTGGTGTGGTGGGCGTTTTGGCGCAATATGGCTGCCGTCGCATCATCCAGGTGGTGCTGCACACTGGTGATGGTTGAGGAGATTCCCCCCTTCTATATGTAAAGCGATTTGGGTGTCTAGAAAAAGCGCTATATAAATGAAATGAATTATTATTAAGGTAAAAAATTGTCCAGATACAGTTTTACAGGTCCATTTACAACCCTAGAAATTGCCCCTAGGATGTAATGCTCTGTTCTTGCCTTATTTGGAACGGTCATGAATATTAATGCAGAGTTCTGCTCTGATTGGCTGTTTCACTGCACGGCTCAATGACAGCTAACACATTTACACCATCCGTCATGACAATGATTTTACAATGATAGCTTCTCAACTTTGAATCACGAACTGAATTTGGTAGCGTGTAAATATGTTGTTTACAGTAACGTCACAGTTTGACAGTAGAGTACTGATTTAAAAGTCGATTTATTTAGCCAAACAAAGTAATGTAGAAGCCACTCAAAATAGTCAGTGTCATGTTTACTACTCATCCGCTGCAAAATAATCCTACTTCAGTTCTCAAAAATGTATATTTATTTAACAAATTGACTAGAAGCCTTCAATCGTTTCAGCTTAGATGGTAAAGAATGTAACGTTAACTACAATGATCGACTGAGCGATCTGTAAGCAACTAAACAGTAGTAGTAAATATAGTTAGCTTCTGAATTATGTGTTAATGATGAAATTTAGGCTCATTTAGATTTCAATCCGTCAAAAGGGATCGACATAATTATCTACTGTTGTATTTTATGACAACACTGGCAGGAAATAACATTAACCTTTCATTTGACAAATTGTTATGTGTGCTACTTGGAGTTTCCAATACTAGCATCTTGCGTTAGATCTAGACAACAGAGGGGATATTATCGTAATGTTGTCTAACTAAGAAACTTTCAATTTAATCCGAAATGGGTTCGACAGTCAAGAAGTGGATAAAATCACTACTTACTGTTTGCAGGAATATGGTTGGAATCGACCTTTTCTTCAGTTTTAGATGCTGAGCGAATCCTGCTTGATATTGCCCCAGATTAGAAAAACTCTCCGTGGTGAAATGGGCCGAGCAAATGAACAACTTTGAATAACATTGTTGCAGTAGCCGATTGTAAATAAACATCAACCATGACTGTTGACATTTTTTATCTGTGGGAAGGCTATGAAAAGTCCTCACGTCCCCTGCACAGCCTAAGACATGACATTTGTGTCCATGATATGCCGTTTTCGCTATCCTCGCGTGACGCTCGTTTGCCTGCAGAATGCCGTTGATTTGGCTGCAGTTCTGCCTGACAATGAACATGGGCTAAAATGCAAATGTTTGGGCCGTACATATTAACGTTCCTATCGATTGCGTCACAGTTGCCGTTATGTTGAGAATTGCTTGTTTTTCACAAACAAGATTTACATATGAAGGAGGAGGCAATGGTGTTTTAGACTCACGGTATGTGATGTCCATGTATTGAACTCTTGTTATTTAACTATGGCAAGGTTAAATAAATGTTTCATTCTAGGGCACCTTTAATACAAAATCTCCTCTAGCGGAGCTAGTTTTTAGAGCTCTTTGGAGATTACATTTAGCATTTAGCTCAGACTTACCGATGGACATCTGGTGTCCGTGAAGCAAGACCACCGAAACTTGCAGCAATAGTGTTGATTTCAATCTGCTTTAGAGACATCCCACCGTCTGGTCTATGGTCCAACATGTAATCCGAGCGATTCAGGCCCAGTGCTATTGACTTAGGGAACACACGTACATAAAGAACATATACAATTATAGTATTAATATTACATTTATACAAAGTCAGCTCTATTACATGTATAAAAGAACATGAACAGTGAAGTACATAAAAACATATTTTTTTAATTCTACAAACCACTGGTAAATCATTATACCTGGGGTAGATGTTCCTGTTGAACTTGTTTGTAAATGCTGAAAAGTCTGGCTGTAAAATTGTCGACTTTGATAGTGCTGGTGAAGAAAGAATAAATAAATACACACATATACAAACATATACACACACATACACACACACACACAATAGTTTCATACCTGGCCAGAGTTTCTTCTAGAAAGGTGGGATCCTGGCTCACCCGGTCCACCAACCGGTTAAAATGTGTCTGTACTGCCAGTGCCTGATGGAAGAGTGCTTTGGGCACAGGTGTGGGAAACAGTGTGATCGGTGCATAACTCACCACCTGTCAACAAATACACATATATTAGGCATGTTCTGCACCATCAGAGCCACTTCAGTCACTCCTGATTCTTTGAGCGAGGGGTCTCTGCTCAGTATCGACTCAACGGGGCAGAACTAACTCTCCATAATCCAGAAACAAAACACAGCCATAGGACAGACAGAATTCCAGACATGACTGTGAATTAACTGCAAACTCTGGGACAAGATGTCAGTTTCAATCCTAAATGCTCATATGAAATCATGTTTGCCTGTATTTAAGGAATAATGAGCTATCTAGGAGTCTTGGGTTAAATCTGGGTTAGGTCTACAGCGCCACCAGGGCCGTTTCATGTAGGGTTAAAGAGCCTGTCGCTGACTTTATAGTTCATTAATTTACTGTAGCTCGAAAGCAATGTGTAACTAAATATTATTTACAATATTACAAAATATTAAATATATTGAGTAACGGTCAAAAGTTTGGAAACTATTTTAATAGTCTCATGCCCATCAAGCCTGCATTTATTTGAGCAAAAATACAGATGAAAAAACTAATATTGTGGAATATTATTACAATTTTAAATAAAATACATTTTATATATATATATATATATATATATATATATATATATATATATATATATATATATATATATATATATATATATATATAATTTTCAGCATCATTACTCCAGTCTTCTCTTCAGAGTCACATGAAGTTATTGCTGCTTAATATTTTTTTTATAACCTGTGATACATTGTTTCAGATATCTTTAATGAATAAAAAAACAAACAAAACAAAAAACATTTATTTTAAAAAGAAATCTTTTGTAACATGTGTATGTTACATATACGTATACCGTTCAAAAGTTAGGGGTCAGTATTTTTTTTTTTTTTTTTTAAAGAAATTAATACTTTTATCCAGCAAGGATGTGTTAAATTGATAAAAATGATAGTAAATATTTATATCGTTTTAAAAGATGTCTGTCTTATTTCTGAAGGATTATGTGACACTGAAGACTGAAGGCTGAATGGCTGATTAAAATTGAGTTTTGCATTACATAAAAAAAATCATTTTAAATTGTAAAAATATTTCACAATTTTACTGTTTTCTTTCTATATTTTTAATCAAATAAATGTATGCTTGGTGAGCATAACACTTTTTTTTTAAACATTAAAAATAGTATTTTTTTGTATACTTTTGACCAGTACTGAAATACATTGTACAATTATAATTATATATTAAATATCTAAATAAATATTATACATACACATAATATAACAATTGTAATTTGTAAATGTGATTTTGCAGCTTAAATGACATTTCTTCCAGACACATTAAACACTGTTGCTCTTACTTCTGGAGAGTTTGGTGTTTCTTTGGTCCGCATCAATACCCCATGTAAAAGTGCTGTGTCTTTTGCGATCTCTTCTATATTTTTGATCAGGTCTTCATCTTTCAGGACATCCTCCCGTTTGACAGACATAGCAGAAAATCTAAAATTGAAATGAAACATAATGTAACCTAGTCATCATGACATTTGCTTCATGCATGCCACAGATTTTTACAAGGGAGATACAGACTTTCAGCTAGCTGTTTTTATTTTATTTTAAAGATTATATCATGAAAATATATTGTAAAAAATATTTACGTTAAATGTTAACATTATTAAACTTCCATTACAAGGTCTTTGTACAGTTGAGAAAAGGGAAGTGACTTTACGGTATGTTAATTAGGACTTAAAGAGACTCGCAGATAAAGGATTGAGACTGTGCACATACAACACGTTTTGTGAATGATCAGATCACTGCACTCATCATGACACGGCAAAACTGCACTCACCTAACTTTACAGACAGACAGCACACTATAAATGTCAACACTAGCTCTTGTAGCTGTTAGTTATGGCATACCTGATGCTCGCGTACTCTGTTTGGTGACTCTTGTGGCACTGCAGGTCCTTGTTTACAGTGGGTCTGTATAATATTTAGGTTCAGTTCACCTTTTGGCGATAAGACTGGCAGTCATATGAAGTAGTTCCAGCAGGCGTGCTAACTGTGGTGCTGTTCGTATCAATGGCTCGTACACTAACAGTAGCCAAGCCAATCAGTGAACAGAACGCTGATGACGCCACTATCCACGTGCGCGCGCGCGCAGCACTGTCTTTGACTTCATATTACACAGAACAGTTGGTCAGTATTTTCTTTTTGAACGTACTGTAAAAAAAGGCACTGGACACCAAAAACCAGGATAGTCTGCTCACCCTAGCTTAAATAATTAGAACTCAGTCTCTGATATTATTAGGGCTGCAACCATTGACGAAATCGATAATGAAAACATCAAAACAACGAATCGCACGGAAGCTCCGTTAAGTAACATCGACTTACAGAACTGACCAACGCATTTCTGTGTTGCGAGGTTGAATAAGTGATGAGCGATTTTGAAACACTGCTTCATGAAGCTTTAAAGCCTACAGGTCATTCAAATCAAATGGTCTGAGTATTAGTTGCATTTACACACGATTGACCAGCTGATGGCGTGTAGTGTCTCGGGCGCTTTGTGAATCGCTTTGAATCGGTGTCAGTAGTATATACCTGCACAACCGGAGGCGGCAGTTTCAGGACCCCAGTTTCAGGACCGCAATTCTAGGACCCTTTTTTGTGACAGCGCCACCTACAGAACTGGATGATATAACGGTGTGCTGCAGTTTCAGGACCTCAGTTCTACGACCCAGGTGGTTTAGTTAGTAGCCTACATAGATATTTCATCTCAGGAGTATATTTTATGTGATTTTTTTTTAATTCAAAATGCATCAGAGGTTAATTACAAAGTGTGTAATACCTGCTTTGATGCACAATTTAAAATTAAAACAAATTAATTTACAAAAAATATAAATGAAAAATGTATATCAATCTTTAAAAAAAAGTTGAGTACCTTAAATCTTAATTTCTTTAATTATACTCTATATTGATTAACCTCCTTAAGTCAGATATTTTAAGGTTGTAGAGAGGCAAGACAAGACTCAAGAATGATTGAAGAATATATATTTGTCATTTTTGCAATAACAACACCCCCAAAAAGACCCCTTTTTTCGTCAGTTGCTGCACAGACGGAATGGATATATCCGATTGAACACTTGTGCACTGTTGGAGTTGTAGAAAAAGAAATGCAAACCAAATATTTATGTTACTGATGTCTAATTCCAAACTATTGTAAACATTTCCTATACACCTTACTTAGCTAAATGGATGACGACTAACAGTCATTATACTAATCTGGTGAACATGGTAATTTTGATAAATGAGCCATGACACAAAATTAACTGTAGATAAAAAATAATAATAAAAAACTGCACAAGTTATAAAAACCAGCAAGTGTTACAGAGATGAATACAAATATATATTGTTATAATACCCTTCTATTTTGAAGCACTCCATCAGAAGAAGACACCACCACTTTCTAATGAGAGGCATGTCCATCTGAAAGACGTGTGACATTGACAGATACTATATTAGCATATACTTTGCAAAAAACAAAAAACAGAAACAACAACAACAACAAAAAAACACTGAGACTTTATCCCGCAGTCATTTCCACAGTGATGGCGTGGCAATCCCTAAAAGCAAAAAAAAGGTAACATACATGTCAAAAGCCATTGCCATCTCGGTTACATTATGAAATCGACATGATATGCAGAATGGAATATAATAATATTTGTTTGGAGTAGCTAAATATGCATTTATTAATCACTGCAATATTATGCCCAGTCTTTTCAGTCTAGCTGCAAGGATAACAAAAAAACATTTGTGCAAGATTCATACAGATTTTTTTTTTTTTTTAAATAAAGAATTCATTTTAATAGTTTTAATCCTTCACAGCAAAAATATATCAGTACAGGCTATAAGAACGTAGCCAAAGTATAAATGGCTGAACTTGTCAAACATTATGCATCATTTAGACAGGCTAATATTGTAGTGCAACCAGGCAGTCAGCGCAGTTATGTAATAATATTTTATTCTTAACTATGGTAAAACAATGAGTATTTAGCAAGTTTGCCCACTAATACAGTAGCCTAAGCTACAGGTAATAATACGCACCCTTACACCAACATGCTTTTGTTATCTTTTTAAGTTTAATTAATGTGCTGGCAGCTGGCAAGATGTATTATAGTCATTAAAAATCACAAAGGATTTAATAAATGTCAGCCACACCACGATCAAGAACATCAAAGTAGCCTAGTTAATAAAATTAGCACACAAATTCCTAATTTGTCTGAATTAATTATTAATTCATAGTTAGCAGCTCTCACTTTGGCTATTTTGTTTCGTTTAAACGTTATAAAATAAAACTTGATTGAATATCGGTACTCACAGTCTGATCGGTGTCCATCGTCCATCTTAAATTAGTGTTTTGGTGATTCGGTGGTAGGTGGTGCTGTCACAAAAAACTAGGGTCCTAGAACTGCGGTCTTAGAACTAGGGTCCTGAAACTGCAGCCTCCGGTTGTGCAGGAATACCCTTCTCGTTTCATCTGCTGCTGTGGGATAATAGGCAAGCACTAAAGCTGCAGTATGTAACAATGTTCAGTAAAATATCCAAAAACCACTAGGCTAGTGTTATATATTTTGTTCATTTGGGTTCTTACAATAACCTAAATGTTTCCAACTATTTGTAAATCGCTATTTTAACCAATGAATGAGGGAGTCGCCTGTCAATTGCGTCATATCTGCGTTACACTCGGTTTCCGGTTTTATTCTGCAGAAGCGCTTTACAGCAGTGTGAACAAGAGTCACAGCAGCTGCTGAGCGAACGCACAGAGTAACGTCATAACATAATTTTAAACACACTTAAATGTATCTAATATAATAAACAAAGCTGTTATCTCATACTCATGACTGGAAAAGAAGAAATGTCACCGGAGACTGTGGCATCATAAAAGTGTGGCTGCTCACAAGATGTGCATCCGTTCATCTCATTTACAATCGCTCCAGCAGCCTTGCTTAGGTCCCACAACACTCGGTCCTGCTCTGGTTTACACAGTAATGTTAATAATCGCATTCATGAACATGATTTCTGCCCGAGTCCTGTGAAGTAAAGACACATGTCCCAAAATTCTGTTCTCAAACTCGCTGTCATCAAAATACACCTTTGTTTTGAATAGGCGCCCTCTAGCAGACGGAAAAGTTACATAGTGTAGTTTTTGTTATTTTTGGACCAAAATGTATTTTCGATGCTTCAAGAGATTCTAACTAACTAACTAATGTCCCATATGGACTACTTTGATGATGTTTTTATTCCCTTTCTACTAGACATGGACAGTATAGTGTGCACACACTTTCATAGGCTACTCTCTCTGACTAAATATAACATTTCTTAAAGGGGGGGGGGGGTGAAACACTCAGTTTCAGTCAATCTCATGTCAATCTTTGACAAAATCGCTCATTTCTATGTTTCATAAAGACTCACTCTAAGCGAGTTTCAGTTAATATGTAACAGAAGCAGAGCTTAGACAAACAAGTGCAATGGAAATCATTTTATTAATGAAAATAAAAGTGCAATGTGTTAATACACAGATTATTATACAATAAGATCTCGTATAAATTCAGTTTTATATGTTCTTTAATTCTCAAAAAGCGGTTTACTTTGGCATGACACAAAATCAACCTGTTGTCCAGAACTTACAAGCATGTAAAGCATTTGAATGTATTGTAGGATCCAAAAATCCAATCTGAGATTAAAACCTGAAAATTAGCAATGGTTTTAGGATTTCTATTATTTTTTATTTATTTATTTAGTTATTTTTGGTCAACAATCAAAATTCCAGTTGCAATCATTTTACACAAAATAGCACTAGTCATATGGGTACATACATACAATACTGCATATGCATGCACACATACATAACCATAAAATAAATACATTTTTATTAAATTACATTTTTTTTTTTTTTTTAAACAAAATAAAAAATAAAATAAAGTTTACACTCTTATTGACCAAAGGTGTAGGCTGAAGCTAAAGCTTATTATGCCTACCCTTAACTCCACACAAGCTGCACTAATTGACATTAATTTAATACATCAAATATAAGATATTCTCAATGTGTGTTTGGAAGAACATACATCGTTATTATTATATTTTTCATATTTATTATTATTATTATTACTATTATTATTATTACCATTATCATTTCCATTACCACTACCGTCAGTCATCATTGCCATCATCATTTGTTATATTTTTTCATAACTAGTCCTTTATAAATTATTTTAAACTGTATTAATGAATTAGCCTTTTTTAATTCATCAGGGAAGCTATTCCACACCTGAACACCTTTATTTGATGGGCAGTTTCTTCTTAAATTGGTTCTACAATATGGTATATCAAACACATATGTCCCTCTAAGAGCATAATTACTGTCTCTCAAATTAAACATAGCTTGCAAGGACTGTGGGAGTAAGTGTTGCCTTGCCTTAAACACCAATATAGTAGTATACAAATCTACCATATCATAGAATTTTAATGTTTTCAGCTCAGTAAACAAAGAATTTGTTGGGGTATTATATGGAGAATGTGTGATTATTCTTATGGCTTTTTTTTGTAATAGAAAAACTGGAGTAGTTCTAGATGTATATGTATTTCCCCAGATTTCTATTCCATATGTTAAATATGGAGTGATGAGAGTACTGTACAATATATATAATGCACTTTTATTCAAAATATATTGCAATTTATATAAAATTGCAATTGTTTTTGATATTTTCTTTTGAACATTTTGTATATGATATGTCCATGCCATTTTATGATCTATAATCACTCCTAAAAACTTAATGTAATTAACTCTTTCTAATATATTATTATCAATTTTAAGTTTAATATCATTTTCTATAATTTTATTACTAAATACCATGAATTTTGTTTTAGTATATTACATCAAATAAGTAAAATACTGTACTCTTTTTTTTTTAAGATCACAAATAAATTAAGTACATTTTTGTGCAGATGGTCAGATGTTCTCCCAGATGAACTGATGTAGTCATTCAATCAAAGGTTAAAAAAAACAAGACTTTCTGAAATTCAAGTTAATCTTTCATATTGCAACTTTGGCTGTAAAGTGGAGCCATGTAGCTTTAATGTAGCCTAGAAATCTAGACGGACCCTAGCAGCAGCAAATTTAATCTGCCCGCAAGTGTCGTCTAGGAACTCTCAATGAGATTTATCCGTGCCCAACTGTCCAGATTGTGAGGAATACAGCTCAGAAGGGTATTGAGAGTTCCTAGACACTTGCGGGCAGATTAAATTTGCTGCCGCTAGGGTGCGTCTAGATTTCTAGGCTACTTCTGAGCTGTATTCCTCACAATCTGGACGGGCCAATCACATCATGTATAGAGTCGGCGGGCGGGGCCATAATGACGACGGCCGAGTTGCGTTTGCGTGCTTCTAGTAAACACAGAAACTGGCGAATGGCGGCGGTCTTTCGAATCAGCTTTGACTGCAATTCTGGAAGACTTGGAGTTAAGCTTTTCTCTGAGAAAAGAACAAAGAGCGGCACTGAAGTCATTCTTAAAAAGGGAAGATGTGTTCGTAGTTTAGCCGACCGGATACGGCGAATGTTTAATCTGTCAGCGAGCTCTGCTTCACCGTCGTTGCTCTGGTTGGTGTAGCGCTATCCTATCGCGTGCAGAGGGAGTTTGAAAGACAACCGTTTATCCCGCCCCTCGGACTGAGCCCTGTCTATGGTGAGTTTCCAGACCAAACATCTTGATGTGGGTCTGGCTTGTCAGGCTAGCTTTAATGTATAGCCATATAGAAAACTGATGCTGATTTAGAAGCTGATTACACCATTTGTATAATATTTTTCAGCATTATATATCCTGAATCACTTTTAAAAAACTGCAGTACAGTTCTTGCTAATAACACAGTGGTGCAAAAAAAGTTTGTTGCTGTGTATGTATGTATGTATGTTTGTGCTTCAGGACATGAATGCACGCACACTACCACGAATGACCGCCCTGCATATGGGGCAGTGGCGCAGACTGGTTGCGCAGTCCGTGCAGACGACCAGATGGCCACAGGGGATGAAGACCATGGAGACGAGTTTGTCCATGCAGACCTTGCAGGTCCTCTCTTCCTGAAGCTGTCTCAACTGTTCCTCTGGACTCAGATCTGATTGCACTGAAAAACACAAATAAACTGGCATTTCAGCTCAATCTGGGTCTATTAAGATGATTGACTGTATTATCTGTTCCATCCCAGAGGCTACTAGATAGAGAGAAGAAGAAAATACACACACACACACACACACACACACACGATTTAAGTGCAATGAGAGTGTGTTAATATGGACCTTTCTCCCTGACTGAGACTTGCGTTCTTGACGTTCTTGGACTCTCCACAGTCTCTGAGGGAACAAACCATTCACACGTTAGGAATGGCACATATAATTTTATACATATTTTTTAATGAACAACACATGGCTATCAATATCCATTACTGTGCGAAAGTCTTAGGCACATTAGTATTTTCACCCACAAAAAAATGGTTTTAAACCCCCTGGTACTGGTCACGTACTGTTTTTTTTTCTCCAATGAAATGATTATACAATATTTTAGTTATATTTTGTACTTTAAGGATATTTTATGGTACTAAATTATATTTATACTGCAGTTTGTGACGAGGTTGACGAGCGAGAGACGTGGGAGGAGCGAGCGAGACCAGTGCGTGATTGAGAATGAGCCTACAAGGCACACCGGTCTTGAGTCCTCTCATGAGGGAGCTCGGAGGCATAAGAACGAGTGACACCAATGAAGAAGGAGAGAGGACCAGGTCTGGCCTTTATGTTGCGTTTTGATAACATTTTATTACGTGTGTGCAGGCAGTCTTCCATGAGGGGCTGCCCACGCTACTTTCGTTTTGTTTATTTATTTCTTAAAGTCTTTTATATGTTGCCGCCTCCTTATTCCCATATCTACGAACTGTGTTTCTGTGTTATAATCCATTTATTCAGTTTTTGAGCATGGACCTGAAAAAGAAATTTCCAACTTAAACTGTCATAAACATTGAATGCTTTCAGCACAGACTGAAGTTTGATCTATTTTCAAAGACGACACTTGGCAGATTATTGCTGAAGTGAAAAAAGTTTTAAAAAGTGAACCTGAAAAAATAATTTCCAAAAACATAACTCTAAAACTGTGAGAAAAACTATAAATATAAACCAGCTGGTTTCCAAATTTGAAGTCGATATCTAAAAAATATCTAATAGCTCTATCTAATTAGCTCTTAGTAAGAACTTGTTTACGGGCATGGTTGTACCTAAAGTCCAGGGCCGGCGTTTGCTATAGGCGAGCTAGGCAGTTGCCTAGGGCGACAATTGTGTTAGGGGCGCAAGCGCGCTCTAGTGCCGCCCATTACTTCCCATTAAGCATAGAATCGGAACAAGCGAAATACAACATAATGTTTATTAAACATGATCATCATAGGGCGCCCCCTCAGCCACACGTTTAATTACTTATCAACCTGATTATTAGATTGAATTGATGGTGATTATTGATTATTAGTTCATTTGGTCAGGCAAGTGCTCATCTTGCGCGTTCATCAAAAATGAGGCGTCTAAACCCGCGGATGCACAGGGACGGAAAAAGAGAAAAAAAGAAAGGAAGAAAATGGAAAGAAAGCCCAGTATAGAGGTTAGTCTTCTTATCTCAGCCAATAAGTTGTCAAACAAAATAAAATTACTTAGTATCAATCTTATCAACTAATATTTATTTTATAAATATTATTAATATTGTCACTATCACTTGCTAGTTTTCTACATATTACTATACGTATTGCAAACATAACTTCAGTGACAATAATCTACAATAACCTACATGGATGTCATTTAAATATCAAAAGTCCAGTTCGTTATGAATATGGATAACGTATACATGTTATTTATGAAAAGTACAAACGCTCTCTACGTGGGCGTCGGAAGGAAATAAATACGGCCTCTCGTTTTTTTGTTGTTTTTTTTTTTACTGGAGCAGCCTAACGATAGATGCCATATTATTTACATTAAACACAAATATGCTGTGTTCACCAAGTTTTTTTCAATGGCTGTAGTGTAGTGGTAAGATGCATGGCATCAAGATTTGATGCAGATCGATCAGAGGTTCGATCCTGCCTTTTGCCACACTCGCTCTATTCCCTTTTCCCATCACATATCAGATCGGAAAGGCATTTATTTTCAATAAAAAGTGAGAAAATGTTTAAAAAGTGGAAATAAAGCGTTGAACGTGTTTAATAATAAGTGCTTCTCGGTTAGGGGTAGGCCTAGGAAAACAGACATGTGCTGAATTAGAGACGATAAAAGTGAGTGGAGTGGGGAGGGGTGGGGGGCGCAAAACTCCATCTCGCCTAGGGCAACCAAAGAGCTAGAGCCGGCCCTGCTAAAGTCTCTTATTGAGTCATGGGTGATTTGGGTGTAACGTGCAATAAACCAATCAGAGTGTAATCTCCTATTCCTTTTAAAAGCTTTTAAATGCCGGATTCACTATTTACAAGCGGAATTTGTGAGCAGAAAGACTGAACGCTTCTCCAGAGAGGAATCCTTTTATTTTTTATATTTAAATGTAGTTTGTGTGCTGCTGCGCGTCCCTGTGTGTGTAATAAGCAGTGGATATGTATTGTGCACCCTATAGGTGCATTTTACTGGCGTGCCTTTTATATAACACAAAAAATACTGCGCTAGTGACTTTAGCCCAGGTTTTTGTTGGTCAGTGGCGCAGTCGTTTTCAGTTCCTCAAAATACCAACTTGCCCACAATGCGCCTGAATACGCCTGGTTTTAAGACCAGCACGCCCACGTGTGAACAGATGGGTGCGAGTGCATTAACTATTTAAACAACGTGGCGTTGGACATAGTCATGTCATGGCTAAAACTAGCAAAAACCACTTGCGTTGCACCTGGTTGTCACGGGAGGGTGTATGATAGGGCCCAGCAAGTGCAAAAACCTTTACCAAGTTTTGTTCCATTCTGAAGAAGTAACAAATTCTTAAAAATATAAAAAACTAAACGTAACATTTCCCAGAGGGTTAAGACCATTATTTATATCAAAATAGGAAATATCAGTTTTCATTTTCAAACATTCGTTTTTTCCATTAATTGTAATAATGGTAACACTTTACAATAAGGTTCATTAGTTAACTATATTAGTTAACATAATAATGAACTGCACTTCTACAGCATTTATTAATCTTTGTTAATGTTAATTTAATTTCAACATTTACTATACATTATTAAAATCTAAAAATTGTATTTGTTAACATTAGTTAATGCACTGCGAACCAATATGAACAAACTATTAATTTAATTAAGTTAATTGAATAAATTAATAAATACAGTAACAAATGTATTGCTCATTGTTAGATCATGTCAGTTAATACATTAACTAACGTTAACTAATGAACCTTATTGTAAAGTGTTACCGTAATAATCCAGTGAGACAGCCGGTATGTTGCAGGTCGGTTTCTTCAAGCGTCTTGAAGACGTTGCCTCAGGTCTCCTGGATTCGGTCTGTCTCAGTTTTTCTGTTTCTTCATGTAAATCACAGACGGACTCGATGATGGTGAAATAAGATCACTGGATTCTTTCAATGAATGGCAAAAGGAATGTTTGGAAATGTAAACTGATATTTCCTACTGACACACTACAGCAAAAGATATAAATAACTGGCTTAAAACAATGTTTTATTTTTGTGTAAATAATAACGTGCCTATGGCTTTTGCACAGTAGCCTACTGTAGGTTACATTTAAAGTACTAGTTTACAAAAAAAAAAAATATTCTGTCATTATTTACTATAACTCTCAAGTCACTTCAAACCTTAGAAGACATTCATACTCAACATGCAACCGCAAGGTGTGGAGGAATGAAAAATAAGGAATTATTTAAAAATCCTGATGTTGTTGATGACGTCAGTTCATGTCCGAATAATCAAATGTGTCCCTCTAGCACTTGTTAACGTTGAAAAATCATTAAAAAATAAGTGCTGTGGAACATAAAAAGAACACTGGAAATAAATGACACAAGTCGCATTAAGTGTTTTGATTAAGCGTTGCGTCCCTTACCTAACAAAAATGCTCTAAGAATGTTTTGTTAACGTTCCCATTAAGATATGAATACGAAAAAACATTAAGGGAATGTCCCATGTTATCATTTTGCGAACATAATGTGAATGTTACTTTTGAATGTTCTATAAACGTTTAAAAAATGTTAGACAAACTTCTAACTGTGGGCCAGATTTACTAAATCGGGCAAATTAGTGTGAGAGCTGAATCCCATAAAAGCACAGATGGCAGCGGAAAGTTCAGCGCATGATACTGACGACGCACAAATTAATGCACATAGACACAGCCGGATCATTTTCATAATGACCAACACAATATAAACGTTAGCATCTGGTTTAAGATGTGCTTTTTGGGGGCGGTAAAAAAAATGGCGCAAACACCAGTAAATTTACGAGCGCAACGCGATTTACGAGCGCAAACATTCCCTTTGACGTCGCAATTCACTGTATGGAGAAGTGCGAGCAGATTTTTAATTTGATTTCTCCTTTTGTGATCCAAAAAAGAAAGAAGAGCCTCTGGCATTAGGCCAACACCAGGGTAAATAGTAAATAATGACTGAATTTTCTTTTTGGGATGAATTATGTCTTTAAATAATGTCTTCTTCTACAGCATCTAATGTCTTCTTCTACTTTGGGGATGAGGGTGCTCCACACCTGGTCTGGGCTCCCCCGTCTGCCTTTCCTCCTCCTCGGCCTGCAGGACGTCATTCACCAGGTCAGAGACTGAGGTGTAGTGTGAGCCGGTGAGCAGGTAGCGTGACTGCACCAGGCTCTCCACTAGTGAGCGCTGGAAGCCCATCTGCAGCACCGCCTGCACCACAGGGGACAACATGGCTGCCGCCACTGAGCTCTGCCCACCCAACACCTCTGCCAGCAGGAACACAAAAATGCCAAAGGTGTCCTTAAGTGTGTACTAACTTGCTTAATATAATAACATGTACAAAAAAGGCATTTTCTTAGTCCTTACAAGTAGAAGTATAAGAAGAGCTTGGGTGAACAATATATTATTAGGGGCTTTCGCAGTGGATGCACTTTTTCATAGTTCCTACACTGTAAAAAAATATTTAAAAAATAAGTTTCGTGGTTGCCTTAAAATTTTGAGTTCATTGAAATAAAAAATTTGAGTTAATACAATGAAAATTTTTGAGACTCAACAGCCTTTATTCAAATATTGTTATAAGATTTTGAAAGCATATTAGGTCATTTGTGTGTGTTTTATTGATGAAGCAGTGAAACAGGCCAAATTGTAAATTAACACATTTTTTATGTGGTTCAGCTACAATAATATTTTGAGTTTCTATGTAAAAAAAAAAAAACTATTTCCTTAATTTGTACACTGTAAAAAAATATTTAGCAAAAAGTTACCTGGTTGCCTTAAAATTTTGAGTTAATTGAAATTAAAATTTTGAAGTAACACAATGAACATTTTTTGAGATTTGACAACCTTTATTAAAATATTATAAAAATATTTTGTAAGCATATTGGGTAATTGTGTGTGTGTTATTTGTGATGACGCAGTGAAACATGCCAAATTGTGCTATTTTCATGATTTATCATTTTTTTTATGTGGTTCAGAAACAAAAATATTTTGAGTTTCTATTTATTAAACAAATTTCCTTCATTGTATCAACTCAAAATTTTAATTTCAATAAACTTAAAATTTTTAAGGCAACCAGGTTACTTACTTTTTTAAGTTAAACCAACAAAAACCAACAATTTTTTTTTACAGTGTACTAACTAACATTTTTAATAATAAACTCAAAATTTGAAGGCAAGGTTACTTCCTTTTTAAGTTAAACCAACAAAAAAAAATTACAGTGTAAAAGTATTGTTGTGTTCGCATGGCAGGAACTAGGAACGATTTTAGTTAGCTAGCAACTTCTTTTGGAGAACTAAATTAGCTCCTGCTTCAGAGTTGGGTCTAACCCAGCACAATAGGAAACACCAGTGATGAAAGTGTATGCTGATTGGCAGAACGCACATGAAACAGCTTTTTAAAAAGCTGTGGAAACACACAGATTATAGCCTATATATTTACTCAATGAACTAAACATGGAAAACAGTGACAGATGGACCTGTCGACCTTTACCCTAAAGAGATAACCCAATGCAACTTTAAAGGGACCAAACAAAACATTATTATGTATTTCTGCTCAATTAGCGGCATTGGACGTCAACCACATGGCAAACACTAATACTATTCCACATACTATCTTTGTATAACAGTTCTATCTAATACCGTATGAGACAGGACTTTTAAACAGATCGTAAACTAATGAAGACGGAGAATGCGAGCACTGTGTGCTCAGGCTCTGGCGTTCTCAGTGCCGACAAAATAAGTCACAACAACAAGCATGGCTTACGTCACTTCATGTATCACTTCAGAGTTCTTACTGGCGGTGCGAATGCAACCAGAAAAATTACCCTATAGTGGAACATTCAGTTCTCTGGGAACATCGTGGTGGCTAGCTCCAGAACTACCCAGTGTCAAAGCCCCTATTCACACTCTTAGAAGAAAAGGTTCAAAACATTCTTTAAAATATCTTCTTTTGTGTTCAGCAGAAGAAGAAAAAAAGAGTAAGAGTAAGAGTAAGAGTAACACTGATCATCATCAATGTTAGTTGAAGAGAAGGAACAGTTGGTGAGGAGAGAGAAGGAGAGAAGATCATTTGCCTGGGTGAAAAAACAGTTGTGAGAGCCGGAACAATAACAGCAACTCCTGAGGGACATAAAATGCATAGCAGCATAAAACACAACCTGATATTATCCTGCTTATTACGCGGCTCTTTGCCCCAAAAAAGAAATGCAAAAAATATTGATTTGAGTTGAAGTTATTTTATTGTTTTTCTGCAGAGAGACAGAACATGAACACAGCTAACATGGATTTCCAGGACAAGCAGTTAGCTATGTGTCATGGACAATAGTTATTATTCAGAAATATCTGACTACTGAATGTTGTGAATGACCAATCAGAATCAAGTATTCCAGAAAGCCGTGTAATAAACACATAACAATCGCAGACAATCCATTAAGTCAGGAGTTTTCAAACTGGGGCCTGTGGACACCCAAGCGGCCACACGGGGAGCTAAGGACTCATCGGAAAGTTTAAAGTATGAAAAACGAAATGAAAACGTGAATTGGTGTTTTTTGGCTTTTAGTGTGAATGTAAGCCTTACTGTTATCTATACTGTAAACAAATTCCCGTAAAAATAGGGCACACTATTTGAAAATGAAGGAATTTTCGGTATTTAGAGATTAGGAGGAAACTGCGGCTTTACTGAGCTCAACAGCTCCGGCTGAATTTTGACATATGAGAATTATACAAAATTTTAAAGGTTGCATTTTCAGGTCCCAAACGCCTTTGTGGTGCAAATGAATGGCCAAAACGCATTCACTTTTTTCCATTTTTGTGTGTGTATTCCATTTTGGGCATGTATGTCTAATATTTGTTTTGTTTAAACAGTATAAATGGGTCTGTACATGAAAATATACATTACTGCCATTATACTTATGTAGGAGGATCATCATATTCGATGGTCCTTATAGCATTTAAACATTTGAAAACCCCTGCACTGTTCCACCTTTAGAAGAATTCATGGCGTGACTCACCTGATGCAATGTTTCCTGCGGTTGATGACAGAGATCCACCCTTTAAAACAAAATAAAACATTTAAATCCAAAAGCAATCAGCTGTTAAATTGACCATAAACTCATGGTTAGATGCATCATGATTACTCACCACCCTCTCGTTCATGTTGAAGTAAGACTGCTGGATATTGCTCACATATTCCCTTCCTCTGGATTGAAGCAAATATTCACATCTTCGGAAGCACATGAAAGACCAGATGAATACATATGCGCATACATGCACTAAAATCAATAAAACATCATCCATTTGGTATTAAACAATATATGTTTGTAATATGCCCCTTTAGAAATAAGAGAGAAATAAAAGAGAAATAAGCCAGCACTCACTGTGGAAACCATTTGGCGTGTTCCTGCCAAGGGTCATCACCTGGTTCCCAGTTCCTCAGACCACCATCACAGAAGAAACACTTCACATTGTCACCATGACCTGGAAAAAACGATCACTTAATAGGCCAGCCATCTTCTAAACAACACTATACTGAATATATATTTAAAAGACAGAGTAAAATATTTAAATCCAATAAAACTGCATACAATCATTTTTTGTCATTTCTAATCAGTTTTAAATTCCAATTTAAAGGCACAGTATGTACATTTTTACAGCTAGGTCGCTTAGCGTAGCTTCAGACGTTGCTTCCCTTCTTCCACTCATGCGTATGTGGGGTAACCATAGACAGTAAAATAAATGGACGGAGCGATCCCAATGACTTCTACGGCGTTAAGTGATGTCAGTATAGGAGCACTCACTTCCTGATGGCTGAGCGAACTGCGCAGGCTCAGACTGAGCTTGACGACGTAGATGTGACGTAAGCCTCCTGTCTGAAAGTTGTCGGTCTTCTAGTAGTTGTGGAAAGTGAAATCTGAATCCCGTTGTTTAAATATTTTCTCCTGTTGCTTTTGGCTCACTATGGGCTTCTCCCCATTCTTCCCCCTTGACTTTATCAGACTTTATGTCTCCACGTCCCCCCGACTGTCTCATAGACAGTAAAAGATTGCCTGCGAGCGTCTCCTCAGGTCTATACGGTAATTTCTCAACTGTGCGACAGAGTCGCGTTGGTTATGACGCAATCGTTAGCCTATTTTTACAAAAACAGCTTCTGCGGGGCGATAGTGTAAGATACAAGGTAATGGAGCCTTTTATACATTGTCGTGTTTCTTTATAAATAAACAATAGACAAATGGAGTCTTTAAACGCCTCAAATGTAAAGTTATTCACTGTCAAAGTGACTCAAAAATGAATGGGAGTCAATGGGATGCTAACAGCAGGTGACGGCTTGGTTAGCAATGGCCGCCCCTATGGGTGGAACGCTTTCCGAGTGCTAGATTACCCCCTTGGGGGTAACACAGCGCTGTTTTATCATACACTGTCAGAAAAAAAGGTACACTGCTGTTGCTGGGGCGGTACCCTAAGGTACAAAACCGAAAAGGTACTAATATTTACCTTTAAAGTACTACGATGTACCTTTAAGGTACTAATATGTAACATTTAGGAGTTTAACTTTTGTACCTTAGGGTACCACCCCAGTGACAGAACTGTACCTTTTTTCTGAGAGTGTATTAGACACATCTGAGTGTGTTGGAAGTTATGTTATAACGCTACTCTGTGTGTTCACACTGCTCCTACTATGAGACACTTGTTCACACTGCAGTGAGCTAGAGTGATATTAGACATGGTAAAACACGGTACTCACCGTATATCAGGAAAACCATATTCAAACAATAACACTAACTCTTGAGCTATAACAAAGATTAGCTTTCTGTCGATGAATGATCCAAACAGTTGCTAACCTGTTTAATAAAACACATCATATATTATAGCGTCTTTGGTGTTTCCATGGTTTCTACAAAATAAAACCGGTAATTGAGGGAAACAGGTGATGTCATTGACAGGTGACACACGGACACGCTCTGTGTCCCGGTTAAAATTATTGGAACTATTTGGGATAATATAAGTACACAAGTCAACAAAATATATAACATTGTTCTATTGTTTTTTGAAAATTTGAATCCAAAAATCTTACATCTTTAATATTCTTTATTAGTAAAACATTTAAAGTGGTCAAAAAAAGTTTTGAAGATTTTTCTAGAAACAATATAATATATACATATATAATATAAGTTTTATTTTAATACACTTTATATTTCAAAGGGATAGTTCATACAAAAATCATAATTTTCTAACCTGTTCTAAAGGTATAATTTTCTAAGTTGTTCTAAACCTGCGTGAGTTTCTTTCTTCTGCTGAACGCAAAAAGAAGATATTTTGAAGAATGTAGGTAACCTAACAGTAACAAAAAAGTAAGAAAAAATACTGGAAGTCAATGGACATCGTCTTACCAACATTCTTCAGTAACACATTATTTGACAGAGTCTTTGTTACACATTACAAAGTTACTGTAGTAACTACAGATCATAATTATCATAAACTATAATGTCATAATCATATCATTACAGGCAATTAACCTTAAACCAAACCCCAATACAACTCAATAGTAAGAAGACTAGTTAATTAGGCTATTATTACACAGTAGGCTACTTAAAAGAATAATTACACTGTAACACAGACACCTTAAATTAAAGGGTTACGCTTTATTTTACAGTGTCATTGTTACAGTGTAATTATATATTTAAGTACTGAGTAATAATAATAAACTGCATGTACTTAGGGTTGTGGTAGGATTAGGATTTGTTTAGTTGCATGTTATTATATGGTAAATATATGTAGCCTAACATATATAACAAGGACACTGTAAAATAAAGTGTTACCAAATAAAGTATAACCCATTCTTCAAATAATCTTTTGTATTCAACAGAAGAAAGAAACTCACTCAGGTTTGGAACAACTTGAGGGTGAGAGTAAATTATGGCACATTTTTCATTTTTGGGTGAACTATCCCTTTAACAGAATTAATGATGTTGTTCTTTGATGAGAGCAAACAATGATTTTGCAAATTTGAATGCATATTATTTGTATAAGGAATAGGCAGCAACACTATTGCTTTCAGAAAAATGAGCGGCACGCGCTGCTGTGACTGTGGCTGCGCTCGCGGGCTCTCTCGTTCATTCCGTTCATTCACAGTGCGCATGACTGCCGTGCGCGTGACTGAAAGCGCAGAAAACAGAAGCAACTTAAGTTTTGGTCCTGGGCCTAATCGAAACCACATATAACAATTTTTATCTCAGTTTCATTTCACAAACACACACACACACACACACACACACACACACACACAAAGCTGACCTGTGTAGAAGAAGCCAGCTCGCGCCAGTGTGTCGGGCTGCACTGATGCTCCTGTGGGCCAGTTGTGGTAGGTGGACAACCTGTTGTCCTCCGACTCCATCTCCGGGTTCACCGCCTGCCCGGACAGCACCTGCTCGTCCACGGTCAGCCGCTGCAGTTGACTCAAGAGTTGCCCATCCACAGAGTCGGACGAGCCCAGCGGAACATTACCCACATCCCTACCCAGCATTAAGCCGCATGTGGGGAAGTGCCTCTCGTGCTCCCCGCGCGGAGTGTCTCCATGGACCCAGTGCCTCAGGATCCCCTCACAGCAGAAGCACTGCACCGTGTCCCCGTATCCCAGATAGTGAAAGCCAGCCCGGGCCAGTTCAGCGGGGATCACCGGCACATCTCCGGGCCAGTTGTGGAAAGTCTGGAGTCTTTCCTCCTCACTCCGCATCCCGAGCCGAACCCCCGCCTCCATCCGCGCGCCCCTCTCGCGCTCATGTCCACGATCTGCGCTCATTCTGCTCAGCTTCCATAACGGACTGTCCAAGTGCGCTCCAGCCCCCCCCTCCGCTGGCCATATAGCCTATTATTCCCTGTAACAGAGCACCGCTCACTATAGCACGCACATTTCCAGAATAAGCAGTTGTTAAAATGATCTGCCCTGTGGCCAAGCCCTGAATAGCATATGTACTACAATAGACGCCTTTCATGGTGATTTTCTCTAAATTTCACATGTTGATGGGTTAAAAACAACCCAATCGGCAACCCAGGAGAGTGAGGACGGTTGCAACTATTGTTGCATTTTCTTCATTTTCTCAGACTGTTTGTAATGAAAAGCCAAATTTTTAATACATTTTAACCCAAATCTGTCAGCTCCCACCCACACTGTAGCCTACATATCATAATGTAAATACAATTTATACGTTAATAGACAAAGTCAAATGTCGTAACTGACCCCATAAGCTTGGGGACAGTTGTTCATTAACATGTAATATAAATAATTCCTTTAACATCATATTGCAATTTCATTATTTTATTTAAATAGACAGGGTCTTAAGTTAAATTGACTGTATAAAGACTAAAAGAAACTAAAATTCCAAGTAACAACCATGTTTTGGTTAATTACCTACATTGTGGCCTAGTCTGACAGTAGCCTTTGCTTAAACAAAGCGGATATACCTGCTGGCTATTGAAAAATGTAATTTTAGTAATGTAATTTCAGTAGCTAGTAATTTATTACTTTTTAGAGTAACTTACACAATACTGGTTATATAGCTTATACATGAATTGGAGACAGCAACTTGCAACTGTCCCTACACTGACAGCCATGAAAAACTTATAGCTTGACACAATAGCCTTGACTCTTAAGAAAAACACTGATTAAAAAGCTAAGAAAACATTGATTCAAATGTTATTACTTTATACTTTATTACTTTTATAATGCTTCACGCAAACAGTTTAGACAGTATGAAAAAACTTTAAAAAGTACTTTAAAAACGAAGGAATGGTCACACATGGCTTCTTACTTCCAGAAAGATAAAGGGGCTATATGAGCATATATGAGTATCATCGCTCTAGCTCATTCCTGATTGAAGGAATAAGCAATAAGCAATGTTGCAACCGTCCCATATAAATCACCATAAAATTAAAATGGACAATTTTGCTGAATAGCCTAGCAGTGTTTATCATAGCTAAATGATGTCTGTGCATTTATTTATTTTTATTATTATTTATTTATTTATTTATTATTTATGTCCCCTCGTAATCTTAAATAACTCTGAGCCTGGTAACTTTATCTCTTACCTCATTATATTATTATTATTATTATTATTATTATTATTATTATTATTATTATTATTATTATTATTATTATTATTATTATTATTATTATTATTATTATTATTATTATTATTATTATTATTATTATAGCAAATCCAGCACATTTGTAGTTTTTGACGACATCCCCCATAATCCCTCACAGGAAGTCCGTCATTTGTTGACGTCAAACATAATGGCGGCTTAGTGAAACGCACAGGCTTCGCAAGCGCCTTGATTTTGATCCCTAAAGTGAGTACCTGTATGGAATTTCTTCTATTTTTAATAATGGCACAGCTGAAAATGTTCTTAATAACGTGGTTTTACTCGTTATAGTCGTTCTATGCTTTCTAAAGGTTGTGTTTATTGAAGGAAGCAGGCCACTGCTGTGCTCAATGCTGCGCCTTCTATGTGCAGTTACATTATATATTATTAAAACTCCAATATATATTACACGTGTATTTGTATAGTTGCATATTTTAGCTGGGTTTTAATGACTGCACTCAATGCATTGTGACTAAATTTCCCTAAACATTACAAAATATCTAGCACAGTGTTAGGAAACAAACACATCTCCCAAATGCAAGTGCGATATATTCCAACGAGTCTTGTACTTGTAAATTAATCCGTTTCGCTGTAAACTTCGATCAGCTTGTCTTTCAAACATGCGTCACTGCTCATCATAATGCAAACGGCCTCGCTGTCCTCCTCTTCGCAGATGGCTGGTGACTCTTCTGATAAGAAGGAGCTGGACAGCGCAGTGAAGGAGCGGGAGTCCCGTAAGCGCAGTCGGTCTCGCTCCAGAGACCGTGATCGTAAGGGGTCTCCCGGCAGAGACCGCAAACGGCATCGGTCCCGTGAACGCAAGCGCTCCCGCAGCAGATCCAAATCTCTGGACCGGTGTGTAGGGCTGTTCTTCTCATGTCAACGATAATGCGTTTGTAATCTAACCCTAACTTTTCTTTATATGTTTTTAGAGACCGTCGTCAAAAAGACAAAGAAAGAGACAGAGAGAAGGACAGAGACAGGAACCGCAAAGACAGAGAACGAGACAGGGACAGACGGGACAAAGACCGGTCCAAGAAGTCAAGGTTTGAATCATACATGCCTCTCAAACCTTTTTTTCTTCTCAAACCTTAAAACCTGTAATTTTTTGTGATGTACTGAATACTGATTTAATGTAACCAACGTAACATTATATATATATATATATATATATATATATATATATATATATATATATATATATATATATATATATAAACCTAAATAAAATACTATAGAAATTCTTCCATTGATACTAAGATAAATGATACGATAGGATGCTACAAATGTATTATTATTATTATTATTATTATTATTATTATTATTATTTGTGGTGGAGCTGGTTAAAATAGCAGTACAAATCTAAACTCTACGAACGGGCCAGGAGAAAAAAAAAAATGTTCTTATGTGTGTGTGTTATAAACACTCACCAGCCGCTTTATTAGGTACACCTGTTCACAAGAAGTTCAAACTGAGCATCAGAACAGAAGTTGATTTAAGGATCTTTGAACGTGGCATAGTTGTTGCTGCCAAACGGGCTGGTCTGGGTATTTCAGAAACTGCTGATCTACTGGGATTTCCTCACAACCATCTCAAGGGTTTACAAAGAATGGTCAGAAAAAGAGAAAATATCCAGTCAGCGGCAGTTCTGTGGATGAAAATGCCTTGATGTCAGAGGTCAGAGGAGAATGACCAGACTGGTTCAGATGATAGAAAGGCAACAGTAACTCAAATAACCACTTGCTACAACCGAGGTCTGCAGAAGAGCATCTCTGAACAAACACAACACGTCCAACCCTGAAGCAGACGAGCACACCGGTGCCACTCCTGTCAGATAAGAACAGGGAACTGAGGCACATATCACAATTCACACGGCTCTACAAAATAAGACAATAGAAGATTGGAAAAACATTGCCTAAACTGATGAGTCTTGATTTCTGCTGCAACATTCAGGTGGTCGGGTCAGAATTGGTCGTAAGCAACATGAACGCATGGATAACCATATAAGGAAGAATGTGTGGGATATTTTCTTGCCACACTTTTGACCTCTTTGTACAAATTGACATTGTTTAAATGATTTTGGCTTTTGTGAAGTTCTGTCTTTTTTTGTTGTAGTTGGAAACTTTTTGTTGGTCTTCAGGGACTGAGTTTTGCTGTCAGTTTGCTGTTGCTGAGTTTTGCTGTGTTGTTTGGACACAATCTTTCTTATTGTACGACTATCATTCAATTTAGTTTTTTGCTCTATTCTTTTCTGACGAACTATCCAATCAGAATCTATCCTGCTTTAAGAGTTTGAGCATTTACGGCTCTTGTCACAGGATTTCAGTCAGGATGAGTTCTGGACTTCGACTGGATCATTGCAACACCTTCATTCTTTTCTTTTTCAGCCATTCTGTTGTAGATTTGCTGGTGATCTTCGTGTCATTGTCCGGTTGCATGACCCAATTTTGGCCACGCTTTAGCTCTCGGACAGATTGTCTTACATTTGACTCTATAATACTTTGGTATAAAGAGGAGTTCGACCCAATAACTGTGAGGTGCCCAGGTCCTGTGGCTACAAAACAAGCCCAATATCATCACCCCTCCACTAGGGCTGGGCGATATGACATATTATCATATATCGACGATGTCTCGCAAATATGTCGATATCGATAACAGTCAGTGTTATCAGACGATAATCGACATCATAAAAATGACGACTGATAAACTCACAGGACATTGTGTTGCCAAATACATTATAAATAGTAGTTACCATACACTCCCTTTTTTAGTGTTTTTGATGCATAACTACAGTAGCCTATATGTGTTAAAGCAGAACGTTGAATTATGGATAAGACGTTGGTTGTGTTTTCATTATACACGTGCAAAGAGAAGCACATTGGCTTGGCTAAATGTTTTAAAACGCTCTAAAAATATTATTGCCTATTAGGCTAAATTATAAATATAATAGCCTATTAATAATACAAACATTAATCAAACATGGAAACCTGGAAAACATTTAAAATAGCATACTAACGCTAAAAATAAAACGAGAGAGAAACCTTTGGGGGAAAAAATATCTCATCCTTAAACGGTTGAACATGTCTATAAAAGCTAACTATAGGGCTGTATTTTAAATACTATAAAATAAAGGTGTTAGAATAAAATTATTATAATATAAAAAATGAAAGAAAAATATATTTAAGTGATGTAAAAATGCGCATTAAACTCAGTTCGTGCAGTGACGGAGCACAGTATTCTGAACAGAAACGCATGAGCTACTCGCGTCAACACTGCACTTTGCTTAATTACATATTTTCGTTTCGAATCGCTTCGTTTAAAAGTGGACATTTTAAGCTTTCTATGCGCATATTTCTCATGTCTGTGAGGCAAGTAGCCTGCTGCGTTTCGGTTTATTTATGAGACGCGCTCAAGTTCATAAGAAATTAAAGCAATCACTCCCGCGACTTCAACACAATTCATGTCTTCCATTTGCATATTATTTATTAAACCCAGGCAATTGGCCAAAGAAACCTTTATTAAAATTAAGATACAATTTAAACAAAACGAAAGAATGCTTTCTACAAAACAAAACTTAATATTAAACTAGTAAATATAACCACCAAAATCATTTCTGACTCACTCGCATCTTTGCACTTATCATAATCAGAAATGTAAAAATACTATTATAATAGGCCTATTCAAACATAATATGCAAAAAGAAAGAAGACAAACATTGTTTAATGGCTACAACAAAGTGAGCTACAGATAAATGTCTGAGCTGGATTTAATTATTTTACAGGTGAGCGGTTCACGAGCGCGCCTGTGGATTATTGAGTCAAGCCAAGTCAGCTTTATTTATTATATACTAGTTCTTTTACAATGACGATTGTTTCAAAGCAGCTTCACAGTGTTAAACAGGACAATATTGCAACAAAATTTGATTCCCAGTCGTTCCGGGAAAACAGTGATGTTATCAGCTTATTTCGTTAATTTTAGTTTTAACATGAGTCCACACCGGTCCGCTTCGCTCATTACAGGCTCGTTCTCATAATTACAGTTAATGTGCCGGGCCGGGCAAGGCTCGGACACAATGAGCACAAGCTCGGGCTTGATCTTTTAGGGTCGGGCTTGATTTTTTGAGCACGATCTAAGCTCTAATTGACATTTACGGTGTCATTGCTGCTCGACCACATATCCATCGTCTTTGAGAAGCGGCTGCAGAGCGGGGCTCAAACGAGACCGCTAATGCTGGGTAGTGTTCGTGGATATGGCTGCGGAGATTAGTGGTTCACTTTCTTTCTTTTTTTTCTTCTTCTTTTTTTTGCAAAGCCTGCAGATAGCCTCTGTTGGATCCACTGGTTCACCATTTGCATTTGGTTTAAATCCATAATACTGCCAAATTACTGATGTACATCTTTTCTTGGATATTAAGCTGTCCTCCATTTTATGCCTGAAAAATTTTGTGGCGCGCAGGGGAGTGGGCGGGATCAGTGCGGAGTAGATGATATTATCGGATATCGCGATATTTTTGAAGGCGATTATCACCCCCAAAAAATTAACATATCGCCCAGCCCTACCCTCCACCAGCATGCTTGACTTTTAGTATGAGGTGTTTGTGCTGATCTGCTTTTTTGGTTTTCACCAAACTTATTAGGCGCTGTGCATTATGGCCAAACATCTCATCTGTCCAAAATAAATTGTTCTAGAAGTCTTGAGGTGTGTTCAGATTTAATTTTGCGTCATGTAAATTTGGCAACCCTTCCAAACATGCCATTCTTGACCCATCTTTTTCTAATTGTACTGTCGTGAACTTAATGGAAGTGTATGTAAGATTGTGGCCAAAACTGGAACTGCAGATGTATCCCCGTCCCCCTCTCCCAGACTCAAGGTTGCCAGATAGGTTGCAGGATCCAGCAGGAACGTTTGTAGATCTGCAGCTGTGGTAACTAGAGCAGATCTGGCAACCTGGATGCCAAAACACTACTGACTTCGTGATTGGTCGATAGGTGGAGGGCGGAGCTTCAGGCCAAAATACAACATGTCAACATCAACATTAGTGAGGGCTGCAACAACAACTTTATAATGACAATATCCTGGCCGGACTACTGTTGTCAGTGTTATTTGAAGTTAACATGATTTCTTAATCAAGGCCATTTTATGATTAATTGAAATACATTTCTTACAACAGTTCCTTTAACATTTAACATGTTAACTGAGCCCTGTAGACTGTGAGTTGTAGTTCTTGGGTTGTCTGCAATTTTTCTGTGCTTTACAAAGTCTGATCTTGGAGGAAATTTGCTTGGTCGTCCACTCGTGAGAAGATTGGTGTCTGTTTTAAATGTCTTCCATTTGTGAATAATCTTTATCATTGGAGAATGATGGAATTCAGATAGTTTGGAAATAGCCTTGTAACAAGATTCCTTTGCAGATTGATGGCAGCAAGAATTGCTTTAAGATCATTACTGATGTCTTTTTTTCTCCTTGTTGTTCTGTTAACACGCACCTGAATACTCCAGATCAGAAAACTGCCAGAACTGCAGCTTTTATAGAGGTTATCACACTTGCTGGTGATCAGATAATCAAAGGCATTTGATTAACAGTGCCTGACCGTTACTTACCCTCTTATTTCCTATGTTAACTGTAAGGGTGTCCTAGCTTTATCACCCATGGCTTTTTAATTTTTTATTCTTTATTTTTGCAAAACAAATAATGACACGGTGGGATATATCATGTGTTATTGTTCATCTGAGGATTTTTTTTTCAAATTTTAAGACCTACCAAGCACTAGATGATTTTTTTTTAATGTCCTGATACTGAAAACCATGGAATTCAATAGGGTGTCCTAACATTTTCACACACACACACACACACACACATATATATATATGCAATGTTTACATATTTTAAATATTTAGAAATAAAAATATAATGTAAATTTTTTAGTACTTTTTTAATAAAGTTTGCATTTTTCCTCCCAGGAGCACTTCTCCAAAATCCAAGGATTTGAAAATAAAGAGGGATAGAGATGTGAAAAAAGAGGACGATGAGGAAGATGAAAAGAAAAAGAAGGTGCCCTTTTAAAAGACATTTCATGTTTGAAGGTTGCATATAGTGTACCCTTTTGACTTTTCTGCAATCTGCACTATTTCAGGTGCAGCCTCTCTCTCTTGAAGAGCTGCTTGCAAAGAAGAAAGCAGAAGAAGAGGCAGAGTCTAAGGTAAAGAGATTTTATACATTTACGCAAATTAGTGCATTGTTTTTTCCTAAACATTGTCCTCCTGTTGCAGCCCAAGTTCTTGTCTAAAGCTGAGAGAGAAGCTGAAGCCATCAAACGGAGAGAGCAGCAGACAGAGGAACGCCGAAGACAGGTGGAGGAGGAGAGGAAAAAAAGAAGAGTATTTCAGGACATTGGCAGAAAGATGTTAGGTGAGAGGCTAGAACAAATAATAGCATCTGTAGAAAAATGGTTATACTTTTAATATTGAAGTTTGTAGCTTTTAGTCTGTCTATTAGCTTTGAGGCCATCTATATGGTAATGTATATGCCATTTTTGGTCTTTCTCTTTTATTCTCATCATCTTGCTTAAACTTGCAGAGGATCCTCAGGAGCGTGAACGGCGGGAAAGAAGAGAGCGCATGGAAAGAGAGAACAATGGGAATGATGAGGATGATGGGCGGCAGAAGATTAGAGAAGAAAAAGACAAAGGAAAAGAGCTACAGGCCATTAAGGTGATGAGCTTACACTGTCCTCACTTATTCTGCTAGAGAAAAGACTGAACAATCTTTCAGATCATTTTCTTGGAGAAGAGTAATCTTAAAAGCAAATACAATTTTAAACTAGGGCTGTTGATTTAACTAATTAATTAGTTATGGGGAAATATGATGTGTTAAATGCATTTAACATATCTGTCCCGCCCCAGACAAACGTATGTCATGTTACTTTTCATACTGTTGACTGGTGACAAACATGAAGCAGGACAACAGATCATATAGAATGCAGTTATAGGACCCTAAAAATAAAAACGCTTAAAGGGTTAGTTCACCCAAAAATGAAAATTATTTCATTAATTACTCACCCTCATGTCATTGGACATCTGTAAGACCTTCGTTCATCTTTGGAACACAAATTAAGATTTTTTTGTTGAAAGCTGATGGCTGAGAATGGAAATGTACTGAATGCCAATGGAGGCCTTTTTGAAGCCATTCACAAGACCCATAAAAGGCACTAAAGACGTCGTTACAAAGTCCATCTCACTACATTGGCTGTACAATAATTTTACAATGCGACGAAAATAGTTATTGTGCGCACAAAAATCAAAATAACGATTTAATCCACCAAATTATTGACGTGAACTCGATACATGCGCGAGAATATGATGCAGCTCCACCGTTCGAATCATAGCGAATGACCCGGAAGAGGAGGAGCGCCGCTATCGCGTGAGTTCCAGATGAGTTCATGCAGAGACCTACACGGAAGACAATAACTTGGCGGATAAAGTCATTATTTAGATTTTTTTTTTGCGCACAAAAACTTTTCTCGCCGCTTCGTAAAATTATTGTACAGTAACAACGTCATTAGTGTCTTGTGAGTGGGTCAGTGGAAATATACTAAATGCCAATGGAGGCCTTTCTGAAGCCTTTCTCAGCCTCCAGCTTTTAACAAAAATATCTTCATTTGAGTTCCGAAGATGAACGAAGGTGTTAAGGGTGGGTCCAACGGGTGGGTCCAACGGGCATTTTTGGGTGAACTAACCCTTTAAGGATATCAGGGCAAAAATGCCCCTGTTTGAGTGTCTCATATTTATATCATGATTTAGTTAAGCAATATCACACGAGTGCTGTTTTTGTCTCCAATAGCTTGAGTGCACATGTAATATTGTGTTTATACAACAGTTGAATACAGTGAGGAATATAAGTATTTGAACACCCTGCTATTTTGCAAGTTCACTCAACTAAGAAATCATGGAGGGGTCTGAAATTGTCGTCATAGGTGCATGTCCACTGTGAGAGACAATCAAAAAAAAAATATCCCAGAAATCACAATGTATGATTTTTTAACTATTTATTTGTATGATACAATTTGAACACCTGTGAAAATCAATGTTAATATTTGGTACAGTAGCCTTTTTTTTTGCAATTACAGAGGTCAAACGTTTCCTGTAGTTTTTCACCAGGTTTGCGCACACTGCAGGAGGGATTTTGGCCCACTCCTTCACACAGATCTTCTCTAGATCACTGAGGTCGCTGAGAAACACAGTTTGAGCTCCCTCCAAAGACTCTCTATTGGGTTTAGGTCTGGAGACTGGCTAGGCCACGCCAGAACCTTGATATGCTTCTTACAGAGCCACTCCTTGGTTATCCTGGCTGTGTGCCTTCCGCCTTTGAAATCCGCCTTTTAAGCAATTCGGCTGAATCAGTGATTCAATGACCCATTCGTAAAGAGAGCCATTTACTTCATTAAATTAACTTCATTAACTTCATTGAATTAATAGCTGTTTGAACGAATGACTCAGTGACTTCGGCTGAATCCAAATCGCCCCTCTAAACCCTCATTTACTATTCCCTACATTAGTCCATTAATACAGTTGACTTGAAGGAGTGAGTGAATTCGGACAGCCGTTGAGTGTACATCAGCAGAAAACTCGTTATTGCTGTGCAATGTAGGACAGAATGAGTGCACTTGATAACATCCACTATGGTTTCGGAGACCACTAAAAATGGCTGTCCCCTCAAATAATGCCCTAATTGAGGATATAGGTGACGATTTATTAACTTTTTTATGCATTTACCCCAGATAAAATATATTTTATTTCTAAAGCTACTTTTTTAATAATGATTTTATATTGTCTTTTAGGTGTAACTTCTCAAATTACTCAATTTGAAGTGTGAATTTGACATTGTGCAATTAGATAAATAAAAAAATATGAATCGCTTGACAGCCCTAATTTAAACAAAAATGTATGTGGTAAAATGTGGAAATACTAGATTTGACAGAATTTTAACTCTGGCAATTAAATAAAGTGATGAAGTCACCTTGATTGGCAATTAGCAGAATGTGATCTTAACTGTTACTAGATATGCCTTTGGGATTTCTGCTGTCAGAATATCATCTTTGCATGTATTTTTTCCTCATTTCCTGCTGTGCATTAGGTGGTTATGTGTCTTTTTGATGAATGGTGAACCAATACTTTTTTTTCTCTGTAGGAGCGTTATCTTGGCGGGATGAAGAAACGGCGGCGCACACGGCATTTGAATGACAGGAAGTTTGTCTTTGAGTGGGATGCGTCTGAAGACACATCAACCGATTACAACCCAATGTGAGACACCTCAAATAACTGCACATCAATGTTTTCAATGTCACATGAAAGTCCAGATTATTTTGTATATTTTACTGCATTTCATTTTGTCATGTTTTCGATTTATGTAGTATATGTGATAGGGGAGCTAGTTAATAGCAGGTTTGACTCTTCGTGTGTTTAGCTATAAAGAAAAGCATCAAG